>NC_052087.1:13467130-13774075 GCF_015852505.1 Tachyglossus aculeatus
CACGTGGGGCTCACAGTCTCCATCCCTATTTCACAGATGAGGGAACTGAGGCCTGGAAAAGTGAAATGACTGGCCCAGGGTCACACAGCAGACAAATGGCAGAGGTGGGAGTAGAACGCACGTCCTCCGACTCCCAAGCCCAGGCATTTGCCAATGGGCCACACTAGAAAGACAATCTCATCAAAGCCTTATATAGGGTAAGTCACAAACCATGCCTACCCTAGTCAATCATGTTATTAAAAAATGTTGATGAACAAAAGAAGTTCCTACATTGGTAATGAGATATTTTTCATATACTGCATTCAGTGTTACACATACCAGCGCTTAGAACAGTGCTTTGCACATAGTAAGCACTTAATAAATGCCATCACCATGTTCATCAGCAAAGAGAAAAAAAACATGGGGTTTCTAATTTCAATAGTGAGAATGTACAAGTCTATTTCCAGGGGCTGACATCACTGTATTGCTCAGATAGCATGAAAACTGCAGTCATCTTCTAAATATACCTATCACCATTGAGGAAATGACTATTTTAATTATAGAGAACTGGTCACAGCACGGAGGCATGGCCTTCTGTTTGAGGAAATATTTCCTAGAAGCAAAGCTAGGAAAAAATGGTATGGCATGGGAATCTGCTGGCATTTCTATATAAAACTACAAGCACAGAGGGATTCCAGTCAGCTGTATAAGCTCTTTCTCAGTATACAAAGAGATACCTCTTAAGGCAGTGACTTTCCTCGCTTTAGGTCCAAGCACACAACTTCCAAACACAACTTCTTTCTCCTTGGGGGCAAGGATCTTTTCTAACAACTCTATTGTATTGTACTCTCCCAAGCTCTAAGCCCAGTGCTCTGCCAACAGCAACTACTCAATAAATACCACTGATTGATGTCTTATCAAGTTGGCTAAACCCAGATTTTTTGCGAATGGCTTTCTTGGTGCTCCACCTCTCTGCACCCCAAACACATTCTCCATCTCCTGACTCCCTGGTTCTCCTCTCAGGAAACACTCTCACCCTCTCAGGGAGACTTTTCCATTTTTAAACTCACATATTTTGAAATAGCCACTGCTGGTTCTTATGGTTACAGCCATCACCTGCTTGTTCCACGGCTTGAAGTCCCCTCTTTCTGGGATGGTCAAGCTAGGGAATAGGTCCTGGATTAGTGTGGGGTGCAGAATGTGTTTACCACCTCTCTTATACTCTCCCAAGCAGTTAATATAGTGCTCTGTGCATAGTAAATACTGAATAAATATCATTGTTTGACTCATATTTAAATGTGTGTTGTGCTGCAAAAAGCAAATTCATGGGGATGATGTTTGAAGATAGTGGCATAGAGGGAAGAGATCTGGGAAGAACCTCCCCTCAAAGGCATACATTCTCTCTTGCTGTTTTGATCATCTACACTTCCCCTATTCCACCCAGCCCATACTTATCACCCCTGCTGTGGAGCCCTGTAAAAAGAAGGAACCAAAAACTTTGAAGAGGGACTGAGGGTGGTGAAAAAAATATTAAAGCCATTGGAAGATAGAGTAGGAGGAGGAAGGGCATGGGGGAGACTGGGGAATGAAGGGGAATGAGTGAGGTTAAATTTGGAATATGGGAAGGGACCCGAGATGACTTGTTTCAGAAATTGGTTCGGATAAAAAATTATGTAAAATAACTAACAGCATGTAGATTATCATCATCAACAGTATTACTGAGAGCTTAATGTGTGCAGAGAACCATACTAAGCACTTGGAGTACTGTACAACAAAGTTGGTGGACATGTTCCCTGCCCACAGTGAGTTTATATTCTAAAGAATGCTTTGATGAATGGTTGATAGTAATATCTCAAAGTCCTTCAAATGGGACAAATATAAGTCATTGGCAGTTATAACAAAGTCTTGTCTGCTTAATGAATAAATGTATAGTAAGTCAATCAAACGTATTTATTCAGCACTAACTATATGCAGAGTACTGAACTAAGTGCTTGTGAGAATAAAATACAGCATGGACATATTCTCTGCCCACACTGAGCTTATAGTCTATAGTTATGTCATTAATTTCTGATGATTTAGTGCAATAAACTTTGATAACAAAAGAGATGCAATTATTTTTCTGGTACATCAGGTACGATCAAAATGAAAAGCTCATTGTATTTGCCATTTTGAATCCCACCAACTCTTCTATATAAATATCTAAATTTCTTTCTGCCTCATATCTTCCTCCAGATATTCTTGGGATGTTAATGTTCTCATATATTATTGGGAAAAGCAAATTATCATATTTTGTTTTAGTCTTCATGAAAGCCAATATTCTCACTACACTGTTGAACACATTATTTTTCCCACAAGAATAATTCAAGAGAAACAGTTGCAGTTGTTTTGCTGCTAGGTTTTTATATTTTCTAATGCAGAAAGATTACTTTACACAAAACAATTTAATGCAAGCACTTGAATTGTTCTATGCTTCTGTATGCTGCCACAATCCTAACCTGACTTCTACGAGTCTATAAACTTAACCTTATGATTTAAAAAATTACAACTTTGAAACAATCTTTCCATGACATAATTAGGTATCCCATAATCACTCATCAGTGAGCACAACTTTTTGGCATTTGCCCTTCCTCGACATCCTAACCTTTTAAAATCATATTTGCTCATCAAGTCCCTGAAGACTACAAATTTACATTTAAATGCAAGGATGGAAACTTCAAATACTTCTAGATATTAACCTCAAATATGATTTGAGAATAGATCTGATTTCTCGTCACATAAGACTTATGTCTAAATTTCCAAAGCAAATTTAATTGCTAAGCACAAGAAATACCCAAGTAACATGCCAGTTCTTAATATTCACTTATTTTGATTTCACTCCTACTATTCTAGGAATCCAGATGACTTCCATTTGTCATAGTTATGTTAACAGTTGGGTTAGGTTAAACTTTAATCCCGATACTGAAATTTTAGCCTTGATGACCCTCAAAAGGAGTGCGAAAGGCCCTATTATAGCTTTGGCCAGAGGACAGAAATATATATTTGCTCTCTGAATCCCATCAGAAATTTACAGGACCTACATTTTGGGCATGGCATATTTGGAATACTTTCATCAGTCCACTGGTTTTTTTTAATGGTATTTGTTAAGTCTTACTATATCCCAGCATTGGGGTAATGCAAGCTAATCAGGTTGGACACAATCCATGTCCCATATGGGGCTTTCAGTCTTAATCTCCATTTTACAGATGAGGTAACTGAGGCTAAAGAATTTAAGAGACTTGCCCAAGGTCACACAGCAGACAAGTGGTGGAGCAGGGATTACAACCCAGGTCCTTCTGACACCCAGGCCCAAACTAGGCCACACTGGTTCTCTACTTGCGTATTTAATAATAATGGCATTTGTTAAGTGCTTACTATGTGCCAAGCACTGTTTGTTCTAAGCGCTGGGGGGATACAAGGTAATCAGGTTGTCCCACATGGGGCTCACAGTCTTCATTCCCATTTTCCAGATGAGGGAACTGAGGCACAGAGAAGTTAAGTGACTTGCCCAAAGTCACACAGCTGACAAGTGGCAGAGCCCACATTACAACCCATGACCTCTGACTCCCAAGCCCGTGTTCTTTCCTCTGACCCACGCTGCATTTGTCCACCCTACTTCCCATGTAACCCTTTTGAAAATATTTCAAACTATAATGTTTAATAATGTTTTCCCTATAGAGATTGTGTGTAATTCCCAACTGTGGAATGTTAATCATTATTTTAAGCACTTACTATGTCTCATAAGTCCTGTTCTAAGTTCTGGGTAGATACACATTATTTAGGTCAGACACTCTCCCTGTTCCATGGGAGATCACAGCTCCTAGTGTTTAATAATAATAATAATAATATTAATGATGGTGGTGTAAATTAAGGGCTTACTAGATGCCAAGCACTGTACTAAGTGCTGGGGAGAATACAAGCAAATCAGACTGGACAAAGTCCTTGTCCCATGTGGGACTCACAGTCTCAATCCCCATTTTACAGATGAGGTAACTGAGGCACAGAGAAGTAAAGTGACTCAGCCAAGGTCACAAAGCAGACAAGTGGCAGGGCTGGGATTAGAACAGTGCTCTCAACACAGTAAATACCTTTATTTTAGTGTCTGTCTCCCTCAGTAGATTGTGGGCTCCTTGAGGGCGGGGAACTTAACTACTAACTCTACTGTACTTTCCCAAAAGCTTAGTACAGTGCTCTGCACAGAGAAAGCATTCAATAAATATTACTTATTGATTGACGAGTGACCCTCCTCAGAATAGTGTCTCTTCCCCTGCTATCTAGTCTTCAGGCCACAGATAACGTGGCTGCAGGGCTACTCCGTGAGTTTAATAACAGCTGTGGTATTTATTAAGCACTTAACTATGCAACAAATACTGTATTGTTAAGAATGTAACAAATACTGTATTGTTAAGTATGTAACAAATACTGTACTAGGCACTGGAGTACATAGAAGACAATCAGATTGGGCACAGACACTGTCCCAAATGGGATTCACTCAGATAATTTGATTCAAACACATTTTACTTAATTGTTTGTTGTTATTGTCATATGCGGTTGAGTCGTGTCCGACCCATAGCGATGCCATGGACGCATCTCTCCCAGAGCGCCCCACCTCCATCTGCAATCGTTCTGGTAGTGTATATATAGTGTTTTCTTGGTAAAAATATGGAAGCAATTTACCATTGCCTCCTTCCACACACTAAACCTAAGTCCCAACCCTCGACTCTCTCCCATGCTGCTGCTGCCCAGCACAGGTGAGTTTTGACTTGTAGCAGATTGCCTTCCACTCGCTAGCCACTGCCCAAGCTAGGAATGGAATCGATATGCCTCTGCTTGACTCTCCCTCCCATAGTCGAGACTAGTAGAGTACTGGAAACTCTCCAGGTGCGACCCTGAGAGGTGATCTAATTCTTTAGGTTTGTTATAGTACTGGTCCAATAGAAAATCTGTATTCACTTTGATAAATTGGATACTCAAAGTGGGTTATATACTCCCTTCAAGGCCCTACTGAGAGCTCACCTCCTCCAGGAGGCTTCCCAGACTGAGCCCCCTCCTTCCTCTCCCCACTCCCCCTCTCCATCCCCCCGCCTTACCTCCTTCCCTTCCCCACAGCACTTGTATATATGTATATATGCTTGCACATATTTATTACTCAATTTTAGTTGTACATATCTATTCTATTTATTTTATTTTGTTAATATGTTTTGTTGTCTGTCTCCACCTTCTAGACTGTGAGCCCACTGTTGGGTAGGGACTGTCTCTATATGTTGCCAACTTGTACTTCCTAAGCACTTAGTACAGTGCTCTGCACACAGTAAGTGCTCAATAAATACAATTGATTGATTATATATCAGGTAAAATGTATGCACTGTATTTTTAAAAAGGCACACTTACCATGTGCAGAGCACATCCTAAGCACTGGGGAAGAGTACTCAGGTGTAAAGCAGCCTGTCTTAGTGGAAAGAGCACGGGCTTGCGAGTCACAGGATCTGGGTTCTAATCCCAGTTTTGCCAATTGCTCGTTGTATGACTTTGAACAAGTCATCACTTACTTTATCTGGGCCTCAATTCTCCTATTCTTCCTCCTACATAGCTGTGAGATCCTTTCTGGAAAGGCATTGTGTCCAACCTAATTAATTAAATATCTCTGGGCTTAGAAAAGTACTTGACACATAATAAGTGCTCAACAAATACCATTAAAAAAATAGACACAAATTTTCTCCCTCAAATGGTTCACAATCTATGAAGATAGTCTCCTAAGAGAGAGACAGAAAGAAAAATCATATAACTCTCTTACTCTTATTATAGCCCAAAGAAGTACCACCTTATTATAGCCCAAAGAAGAACCCAAGTACAGTACCACCTGTATATATGTATATATGTTTGTACATATTTATTACTCTATTTATTTATTTATTTATTTTGTACATATCTATTCTATTTATTTTATTTTGTTAGTATGTTTGGTTTTGTCTACCCCTTTTAGACTGTGAGCCCACTGTTGGGTAGGGACTGTCTCTATATGTTGCCAATTTGTACTTCCCAAGCACTTAGTACAGTGCTATGCACACAGTACGCGCTCAATAAATACGATTGATGATGACGATGAAGTACCCGACATTCCAGCATTTGAAAAGAAACTGCTATTGGATTTTTCATATTTTCAGTAAAAATTCCTTTTTAAATGTATCTATTAGGCCCCACTAAGGAACATAATGTGGAAATTATGAACTGCAAAATAACCTGGATAGTCTCATTTAAGATCAGTGGTGTGGCACAGATTTCCAAGTGCCTCACAGTTTCAATGCTGCATATTTTAGTTTTGTTTTGGACTACCATACAGCGTTATCTTTGCATTCAGAATAGTTTCTAATGACAAAGTGGAAGAGAAATTAGACTTTCTGTTGTTTGTGCATAGTCAGATTCAAAATGAGGAATTCTACCCTCAATTCTCCACATTTCCTATATTGATTAGCACAATTCCATGTTTGGATGTGACAGAGAAGCAGCATGGCATAATGGACAAAGCACGGTCTTCTGTCCATGGAGTCAGAAGATTGTGGGTTCTAATCCCTGCTTCGACACTAGTTGGCTGCGTGACCTTGGACAAGTCACTTTACTTCTCTGTGCCTCAGTTAGCTCATCTGTAAAATGGGGATCTGAACTGTGAGCCCTACATGGGACATGGACTGTGTCCAACCCAATTTGCTTGTATTGACCCCAGCGTTTACACAGTGCCTGGCACATAGTAAGCCCTAAACAAATACCATAATTATAATTATTATTATTATTGTTCAATATGAAAATCAGATTGGACATAGAAAAGGGTCATTCTTAAGGCTCATTAACTAAATATTATTCCCTTCATAATATTCCCCACTGATAATTATGTCATGTGCTCCTCAGTCCACCTATCAATCGAATTATTGTGTCCCTACTGAATTGTAAACAATTATTGTGACCCTACTGAATCCTCAGCACTGCACTAAAAAGAAACACATTCCTTGCTCTAAAGAAGCTTATAACTTTGTAAGGGAGATAAACAAAAATTATTTATAAATAATGAGAATAGGAGAAAGAACCAGGACAAAACAGGATGCAGTAACATTATAACTGAAATAAATAAGTGAATGTATAAACTAATATATCCATAAATATATGTGATCTCCCATTCACCTATACAATGCCCTTTGGAGAAGAAGCATAGCCAAGTTAGAGGCAGGGTAGTCTAGTGGATAGAGCGTGGGCCTGGGTCAGAAGGACTGGGTTCTAATCCTGGCTCTATTCATTCATTCATTCATTCATTCAATCGTATTTATTGAGCACTTACTGTGTGCAGAGCACTGTACTAAGCGCATGGGAGGTACAAGTTGGCAACATATAAAGATAGTCCCAGCCCAAAAACGGGCTCACAGTATAGAAGGGGGAGACAGACAACAAAACAAAACATGTAGACATTCACTATCATCTCTACGCTGATGACACCCAGATCTACATCTCTGCCCCTGCTCTCTCCCCCTCCCTCCAGGCTCGCATCTCCTCCTGCCTTCAGGACATCTCCATCTGGATGTCCGCCCGCCACCTAAAGCTCAACATGTCGAAGACTGAGCTCCTTGTCTTCCCTCCCAAACCTTGTCCTCTCCCTGACTTTCCCATCTCTGTTGACGGCACTACCATCCTTCCCGTCTCACAAGCCCGCAACCTTGGTGTCATCCTCGACTCCGCTCTCTCATTCACCCATCACATCCAAGCCGTCACCAAAACCTGCCGGTCTCAGCTCCGCAACATTGCCAAGATCCGCCCTTTCCTCTCCATCCAAACCGCTATCCTGCTAATTCAAGCTCTCATCCTATCCCGTCTGGACTACTGCACTAGCCTTCTCTCTGATCTCCCATCCTCGTGTCTCTCCCCACTTCAATCCATACTTCATGCTGCTGCCCGGATTATCTTTGTCCAGAAACGCTCTGGACATATTACTCCCCTCCTCAAAAACCTCCAGTGGCTACCGATCAATCTGCGCATCAGGCAGAAACTCCTCACCCTGGGCTTCAAGGCTGTCCATCACCTCGCCCCCTCCTACCTCACCTCCCTTCTCTCCTTCTACTGCCCAGCCCGCAACCTCCGCTCCTCCACCACTAATCTCCTCACTGTACCTCGCTCTCGCCTGTCCCGCCATCGACCCCCGGCCGACGTCATCCCCTG
Organism: Tachyglossus aculeatus; assembly: GCF_015852505.1. Taxonomy (NCBI): domain Eukaryota; kingdom Metazoa; phylum Chordata; class Mammalia; order Monotremata; family Tachyglossidae; genus Tachyglossus; species Tachyglossus aculeatus. The sequence goes on from NC_052087.1 coordinate 13,475,345, forward strand.
GGCCTGGAATGCCCTCCCTCTGCCCATCTGCCAAGCTAGCTCTCTTCCTCCCTTCAAGGCCCTGCTGAGAGCTCACCTCCTCCAGGAGGCCTTCCCAGACTGAGCCCCTTCTTTCCTCTCCCCCTCGTCCCCCTCTCCATCCCCCCGTCTTACCTCCTTCCCTTCCCCACAGCACCTGTATATATGTATATATGGTTGCACATATTTATTACTCTATTTATTTATTTATTTATTTATTTTACTTGTACATTTCTATCCTACTTGTTTTATTTTGTTGGTATGTTTGGTTCTGTTCTCTGTCTCCCCCTTTTAGACTGTGAGCCCACTGTTGGGTAGGGACTGTCTCTATGTGATGCCAATTTGTACTTCCCAAGCGCTTAGTACAGTGCTCTGCACATAGTAAGCGCTCAATAAATATGATTGATTGATTGATTCATTCATTCATTCAATCGCATTTATTGAGCACTTACTGTGTGCAGAGCACTGTACTAAGCGCTTGGAAAGTACAATTCAGCAACAGTAGAAGCCAGATAGTGGCTCTATCACTTGCCTGCTGTGTGATCTTGGGCGAATCACTTTTCTTCCTCTCTGTCTCAGTTATCTCATTTGTAAAACAGGGATTAAGACTGAGAGTCCCACATGGAACATGGATTGTGTCCCAAATGATTAGCTTGTACCTATTCCAGTACTTAGTACAGTATCTGGCACATAGTAAACACTCAACAAATGCCATTTAAAAAATGACTAAAAGACTAGAAGACACCCAGAATCTGTGCCATCTTAATTAGAAAAGAAAATTAATGCATCAGTTGTATTTTAGTACTTTCTGTGTACTAGAAAGTTTGGAGTGAAAAACAAAGAAAAATACTTGAAGGTTCAGAACAAGAGTATCGAGAAGGAAATAATACATAAAGCCTTCAGCAGATAGGATTTCAGGAAGTTTCCCTAAATATTTAAACTGAAAATGAATGAGTTCTTCCTGAACATAATTGATTCTAGACACGTACTTACACACACACAATACATGAAGTGCCCTTCAGGGTTTAATGATGAAGGTACAGATGGTAATGTTTTTCTCACTGTTTGTAAGATAAAACTGGTGTGTGCCGATAAAAACCATGAGCGACTGCCGAACCCTACAACATAGTGTGCATGTAGAGTTGACCCTTGTAATCTGGCATTTGCTGAGGAAAGGAGTACAGTTGATTTTGAATGTCCCTTTTATGTTATGACTATCCAAAGTTTTTGTTCTTCAGAGCCAGTCAAATTGGACCCAAGGTTTTAAATTCAGGAGCAGTGCTTCTCTACTCTTTGATTTCTCGCTCTTCACGTCTCCCTTGTTGTAGAACTGTACTTACAGTCTTGTGGAAAAGCTGCTTTTGACCCTTTTGATCAATCTCTACTTTGGATTTGCTATATGACCAGGGTTTGGCTGATATAATGCTCCTCTGGCTTTCCGCCTACCTCTGATTACTTTTCAGTTTCATTCTTCAGGTTTTCTCCCCCACATCACCCCCGCTAACTGTGGAAGCCCAACAACGTTCTGCTCTGCATTTCTCTGATCCTTTGCTTTGCATTCATTCCATCATGAATTTCATTTTCTCAAATGGTTTTGCTTATGCCCCAAACTTAGTATGTCTATGGGATGGTCAATCCAATTAGCCCCTACGCCCAGGAAAGGGGAGAGGGATCCAGGAGAGTCACTGAAGGAAGTGTAATTAATTTTGTATCTGGTCATATTTGGAGATGAAGCAATCAGAGGGAAGGAGTGGGGAGGAAGCAGGGGGCCAGACAGTTGGAGAGGAAGACCCTCACCCATCATGTGAGGAGAAGCAGCGTGACCTAGTGGATAGAGCATTTCTTCAGAAATGCTCTGGGCTTGTCACCCCCCTCCTCAAAAATCTCCAGTGGTTGCCTATCAACCTTTGTATCAAGCAAAAACTCCTCACTATTGGCTTCAAAGCTCTCCATCACCTAACCCCTCCTACTTTTACAATTCAACTCATACACTCTGCTCCTCTGCCGCAAACCTCCTCATTGTGTCTTTTATTCTTGGCTATCTCACAGTCAACCTCAGGCCCACATCCTACCTCTGGCCTGGAATGCCTTCCCTCCTCATATCCACCAAACTAGCTCTCATCCCCCTACTGAAAGCTCACCTCCTCCAGGAGGCCTTCCCAAACTCAGCCCCCCTTTTCCTCTGCTCCTCATCCCCTTTCCATCGCCCCGACTCCCTCCCTCTGCTCTCCCCCTCCCCACCCCACAACACTTGTGTATTTATGTATGCATTTATTATTCTATTTATTTTATTAATGATGTGTATGTATCTATAATTCTATTTATTTGTATTGATGCTATTGATGCCTTTCTACTTGCTTTTGTTTTGCTTTCTGGTCTGTCTCCCCCCTTCTAGACTGTGAGCCCGTTGTTGGGTAGAGATTGTAGAGATTGTCTCTGTTGCCAAATTGTACTTTCCAAGCACTTAGTACAGTGTTCTGCACACAGAAAGTACTCAATAAATATGATTGAATGAACGAACATGGACATATTATTCTATTGATTTCATTAATGATGTGTATATATCTACAATTCTATTTATTTATATTGATGTCATTGATGCCTATTTATTTGTTTAGATGTCTGCCTCCCCACTTCTAGACTGTGAACCCATTGTTGGGCAGGAATTGTCTTTTTTTGTTGTCAAATTGTACTTTCCAAGTGCTCAGTACAGTGCTCTGCACACAGAAAGCGCTCAATAAATACAATTGAATGAATGAATGAAGGCATGAATACCCCCTTCCCCACCCCACAGCACTGGTGTATATTTGTACATATTTATTATTCTATTTATTTTATTAATGATGTGTATATATCTATAATTCTATTTATCTATTTTGGTGTTATTGATGTCTATGTGCTTGTTTTGCTCTGTTGTCTGTCTCCCCCTTCTAGACTGTGAGCCTATTGTTGGGTAGGGATTGTCTCTATCTGTTACCGACTTTTACTTTCGAAGCGCTTAGTACAATGCTCTGCACAAAGTAAGCGCTCAATAAATGCGATTGATTGAATGAATGAATGAATGCTAGAGCACGGGCCTGGGAGTCAGATGGACTTTGGTTTTAATATTGACTCTTCCACTTGTCTGCTGGGTGACCTTGGTCAAGTCATTTCACTCTCTGTGCCTCAGTTACCTCATCTGTAAAATGGGGATTACGACTATAAGGCCCATGCAGCATCATCATCGTCATCATCAAGCGTATTTATTGAGCACTTACTATGTGCAGAGCACTGTACTAAGCGCTTGGGAAGTACAAATTGGCAACATATAGAGACAGTCCCTACCCAACAGTGGGCTCACAGTCTAAAAGGGGGAGACAGAGAACAAAACCAAACATGCTAACAAAATAAAATAAATAGAATAGATATGTACAAGTAAAATAAATAAATAAATAAATAGAGTAATAAATATGTACAAACATATATACATATATACAGGTGCTGTGGGGAAGGGAAGGAGGTAAGATGGGGGGATGGAGAGGGGGGCGAGGGGGAGAGGAAGGAAGGGGCTCAGTCTGGGACATGGACAGTGTCTGAACTGATTGGCTAGAGCCCGGGCTTTGAAGTCAAAAGTCATGGGTTCAAATCCCGACTCCGCCAATTGTCAGCTGTGTGACTTTGGGCAAATCACTTCACTTCTCTGGGCCTCAGTTACCGCATCTGTAAAATGGGGAAGAAGACTGTGATCCCCCCGTGGGACAACCTGATCACCTTGTAACCTCCCCAGTGCTTAGAACAATGCTTGGCACATAGTAAGTGCTTAATAAATGCCATCATTGCTATTATTATTATTATTTGCTTGTATCTACCCCAGGGCTTAGTACAGCGCCTGCCTGCTTAACAAATTCCATAAAAAAGAGAGAGAGAGGAGGGGAGAGCCGGGTTTTTAGGAGAGCAGGACACAGAGAAGAATCATTGCTGTGGTCCTGGATGGACATAATGCACAGGGAGGGACCAAAAATGATCCTGGGTGAGAACTAGGATACCTTAAAGGCTCTGAGTCCAGGGACTGTGACTTTGGAAGAGTGAGACTTCTGCCCCTAAGTGGGACAAAGGACATTGAGAGACCCTGGCACCCAAAGGACCAGTGGACTACAGGCCCAACGAAGCCTACAGGAAGGCACAGAGTGTACTGAGGAGGAAAATATTAGCAGTACAGAAAGGAAGCCTGAATCAGAATTTGCCTTTATTGTTATCAAGTTAAGAATACTCCAAGTATTACTTAGATTTCTGATCTTGGTGTCTGAGTGTAGTAGGGGTTTTTCCGTGCCAACCCAAGGGGGGAAGTGGTGGGCTAGGCTCTGGTGACCCCTCACCTTTGAGAAGGTGCCTAGGCTCAGAGGGCAGTGGTGGTAGTAATAAGTGGGCAGGGGCCTGGGGCAAACTAGGCAGAGGGTCCCAACCTCCCATTGCGGGAAAGAAAGACCTGGTGGACTGTAGGAACCAATGGAAGTTAACAAAGGGCTCCTTTCCTCTTCTCCCACTCCTTTCTGTGTTGCCCTGACTAGCTTCCTTTGTTCTTTTCCCCTCCCAGCCCCACAGCACCTATGTACATATCTGTCATTTCTTTATTTATATTAATGTCTGTCTCCTGCCTCTAGACTGTAAGTTTGTTGTGGGCAGGGAATGTGTCTGTTTATTGTTGCATTGTACTCTCTCAAGTGCTTTGTACAGTGCTCTGCACACAGTAAGTGCTCAATAAATACAATTGAATGATTGAATGAATAAATGGATATAATGACTCCAGGGACTATTTCAGTTGGGATAAGGCTGAGACCACCCCCCCGCCCCCCCAGGAATATCAATCAATGAGCAACCAATAAACCAATCAATTTATTGATTTCTTACTACATGCAGACCTCTATACTGTTTGAGAGAGTCCAATACAACAGAGCTGAAGGAAACATTACCTGCCCAAAGTGAGTTTCACAGTATAAAACTGAACTTCTCCTTGTCTTCCCTAAAGTTACTCTTCTTCCTGATAGTACCATGATCCTCTCTGTCTCAGAAGCCTGTAACACTGAAAACATCTTTGATTCCTCTACTAGCTCCGGTATTCAGTCACTTGCTAATTCCTGCAGATTCTTCCACCACATTTCCAAGATCCAAACAGACTCATCATGTTTCAAACCCTAGTCATCACACATCTAGGCTATTGTATCAGTCTCCTCATGCATCTCCCAGCCTCCAAGTCTCCTCCAATATTAGCTAATCCCACAGTCAGCACCTTGGATTTTCTTCTTAAAACAGTGATGGGAACACAGCTCTTCTCATCAAAAACCAGCAGCAAATCCATTATATTTTTCATCAAAGAGACTCTCTATCAGCTCTCCCCATCTTTCTCATCAGCTCTTTTCACCCATGACACCCAATTCACATCCCTTGGTCCTCCTGAACTCATCTATTTCCTGCTCATGACTCCTACTACCCTGCTTACTTAAGTCCACAGTTATCCACTTTTTAAAAGCCTTCCTAAAGCCCCAGGCATTTAGGATTCTTCCAGAAAATCTCCCAGAGTTCACAGAAATGCATCATTTAGTAGCTACTCAGGGAAAAAAAAGAGTTCTGCAGAAGCTGAGTCCTTAAATTTAGAGAGGACTCTTCATCTCATTGGGTGGGATTGAGCATTGGCGGCATCCACTCATCCATCCAGGTCTCAACAGGAAAAGCAATTGGGTTGGCTGTTGCTTAATTTCTTTTCACATTCTATTGCTTTACATCTCCCAGAGAGATAAAAATGAGTAATATGAATGCAAAGCACTTACTGGATTTTGTGTACTGTCATAGATTCAGGATATTGTTGAATTTATTAAAGTGGCAATTTTAATTCTAATATGGTCTAGGAGTCTGTCACTATGTAAATGATGGACGATAATTTGAAAGCCTGGTGCAAAAACGCATATTCAACACATCCTGTTTGTGTGGGGGGGATGGGAACTGTTTTACTATTGCATTATCTCTGCCTGTAAAGAAGACATCCTGCTATGGTAGCATATTGAGCTAAGAATTCACCTTTCATTCAGTTAACTAGGCTAGACAAAAAATATTGTGCTGGTATTTGCCAAAACAATGGATTATATCAGAAATTCTGATGCACTTACAACTCCCAAGTATCTATTTAACACTCTTATTCAGCAAGGATTTTCCAGATGCCAGCACAGCTCTCAGTGGAGTGGTGGTTATGGGACCTGCTAGCATGTTGGAGCAAGCACTTAGCACTGAATCTCTAGTCTGTAAGCTCCTTGTGGACAGAGACTGTGTCTACCAAATCGTTTGTATTATACTCTCCTAAGCTCTTAATACAGTATTCTGCACATAGTAAGTGTTCAGTAAATATGATTGATTGATTCATTCATTCAATCGTATTGATTGAGCGATTGCTGTGTGCAGAGCACTGTACTAAGCGCTTGGGAAGTACAAATCGGCAACATATAGAGACGGTCCCTACCCAACAATGGGCTCACAGTCTGATTGATAGAAAAACACTTCATAGTGCATAAAGAATGACTGCAATTTCCTTCTTACATTTGAATTTTCTATTTCCTTTTGGAAGACAGAAAATACATGGTGATAAATGGAGCAGAATGGAAAGGGAGCTTCTGAAGCGAAGTATAAGGTCTGCTTGTTTCCCATGCAGGTAGGCAAGTTGAGTCACCCAGCTTTTTTAGTATTTGCTTAAAGACATTCTGCCATTAGATGTGTCCTTGCCAAAGTGGTCTTTTCATAAATTATGTTTCCTGAGGCTCTCTCTATGCAGGATCCAGCAGAGCCATACCATGCAGATTGTCACCTGGAGTGATTATGTACCTAACTTTAATTGCTGTCGCTTCCTCCTACCTGCAATTTATTTTGGTGTTTGTCTTTACTAGACTGAAAACTTGTTGAGACCAGGGCTCATGTCTGGAACTTTCCAAAGCACTTAGTATAGTGCTAGGAACAGAGAAAGCACTCAGTAAGAGTAATTGATTGATTTTCCTAAATATGGTGAAAATTTGGCACCCAAACAGTGTCTGAAGAGACTATGTGGAAGTTCAAAGGACTGTGATGCATTACCCACCACTCTCCCAGACTTTTCTGGGCTCTCTGGTAGAGACTGTTGGGGCAGTGCTGAGATTCATCTCTGACCCATCTCTTGGAATTCCAAGTTTCAGCTTTATACTCATTTTTCAGGACTTGAGGTGAACCACCAACCCAGAAAGCTTTCCTTTAATAATGGTAATAGTGTTATCATAATGATTACCATTAACTATCAGACTGGATAACAACATTTAAAGTAGAAATTTCCACCAATTCAACCCTTTGCTTAATTTCAAAAGTAAGAATATATTATCAAAATGAATGGACATAGAAATTGGAATGAGGATTAGATTGACCTTTTGGAAACTAGTTAAATGGATTGGTTGGTGGAGTGAAGAAACTTATATGACATTATGAACTAAGGCTCAGAAACTGTCATGAATGAAGAACTTCAGTTTTCATTCTTCCACTGCCTGTGTGAGCTGGGCATGTCACTTAATCCCTGTGATCTCTCAATTGTGCCCTACCAAGCTCATAGGTTAAGAGACATGTAAGCACTTCAGAAGAAAAGGTGCCCTATAAATCTAAGGTGGATTTTAAATACAGATTATGAGAGCAATATAGGAATATGGTGCAGAATAACCTTCTGAAAAATATGGAAGCTTTAAAATCCCTGACTTCATTTGACAATAAGCATATACTTTGAAAGAGTTCTTAATGTAGTCTCCGACTTTCTATTTTTATTATGAGGGTTTTTTTTTTTGTCCAAAGTGTACATATATATCAAAATAGAGTCACAAAATCGGTGCATTCGTACAGCACAGCCAACAAGGAATGAATAAAGATTGCTGTTTTTCAGAACATTTTCCTTGCCACAGAGATCAGAAATTTTTCTAAAACTTGTAAGAAAGTTTCTTTCAGCTACGTGAAAATGAAATTATTGATCTACTTGGGGCTAAAATGTAAGACTCTGGCTACCATCCATCTGCTGCAGCTGCAGCCTCTAGATAAACTGACTGGCCATGGATATTTTTTTCTACTGTGTTCAAACCGTAGCTACTCAGGGAAGCTCAGGGCATGCACTTTTTACTGTTCATTATAATATTTATCCATTATTTGCAGGGAAAATGCTTGCTATCACAATCAGTCCAGGAAAAATATTTTTGAAAAAGTCTATTATATTTTCTTTATGATGAATTTACATTGCTTTATGGATTTCAACAGAACATGGTATTTCTTTTTTTAAAAAAATTTCACTGGAAACTGCATTTCATTTTAATTTGAGAAATTAATTTCTGTGACCAGGAAAAAAAATTACTCTTCTCACCTAATGACTGCATCTAATGAATGCATGAGTTCACATCGGCATACTTAGACATCACATAAGAAGCCGTACCTGATTTCAGCTTTGAAAAAGGAATAACTAAAAGTTTTGTATTTAGATATTTGCACATTAAAGCCTAAGCACTTTGGCAGTATATGGCTGGAATCCAAAGCATGCATATATTTCAGCGAATGTCTATCAAAGTAAATGTTGCATGTTGCAGCTATGATAAGCTACAAACAGATACAGTCTCATGATTCTATGGTAAATCCTTTCTACTTCGTTAAACAGAGAAACATGGTCTCATGGCATCAGACAGTATCATCTAATCAGCCTTGTACCTCTAGTTCTTTGTCAGAACAACTTTCAAAGAGAGGAGCTTTTGAGGGGACCATGAAGACAGGGAAGCAAGTTTGGGGTGCAGGGACAGAATCCAGAAAAAGTTGTAACACTCATGGTCACCAGGGAAGGAGAGGGATTAGGCTAGATTTGAATTTGCAAAGTGGGAAGCCAAGCAGAAACTTGAGAGGGAGAGATTTCCTCTAGGCTGAAGTGGAATTCATCCATTTGATGGTATTTATTGACCACTTACCATGTGCAGAGCACAGCACTTAGTGCTTGGGAAAGTAAAATACAGCAGTAAAGAGTGACAATCCCTGCCCATAATGACCTCACAGTTTAGAGGGAATCACTGACTATCCAAAACTGGTAGCTCTATGGAGGAAAAATATCTACAACCAGGTTTGTAGGGTAGGAGTCTAAAACCACCTACAAAACTAGTCCTTTATTATTATAGAATCATGCATGAAACTTTCAAAGACCACCATTCATCTTCTCTAAGAACTGCCGGGTAAAACAAATGCATACTTCGCTTTGGACCATTCATTTGCATAGTTTGCTACAAATTTCTGCCAATCGTTTTCTCCAGTTTAGCAGATATGAAAGAAAATGTGATTTAGTGGAAAGATATAGGTCTAGAAGTCGCTTGCCTGCTCTGAGTCTTTGGGCAAAAAATTTAGCCACACCATTCAACCACTTCCCCATCCCCGAAATGGAAATAATAATGTCTGAAATTTCAACCTCAGAGGGAAAGGTCTTAAGTAATGTGAAAGCACCTTGGAAATAACAACTCTATAAAATCAAGGTATTATTAACAAGTATTAGTACAGTACTCTGCACACAGTACGAACTCAATAATTATGTTTGATCTATTGACAAAAGATTGTGACCATGTGTTTTCATGTCTCCTAACTTTCTCTGGGCTTGGTCCTGCCTATCTTACTTCAATTTACTTTCCACAAATCTTCTCCCCTTGATATAATTCTGCCACCACTCAACTCATTTGAGTACTAGTAGCAGTAATAATATTTACTAAGCACTTGGGATACGCAAAACACTTTCCTAAGTGATGGGAGAGAAATACATGGATGAGATATAGATACAATCCTTGGCTCCTGGGGGCTCACACTCTAAGGATGAGAAGCGGCTGGGGGGTATTTTTTGGCCACAGATATGTAAGGAAAAGATAGAAACATTAAAGGAGCAGTAGGATTTCAGGTTATTCACAGCTCAGACAAGCAGTCAAAGAATTCACAGCTGTGGTTGTGGCAGTGACCTTCTCAATGTTCTCAAGGCCTCACACCATGTTTCATCGAAGCGGAGGCTAATGGGAGCCCTAATGCCATCTATTATACTCATAGAAGACCAAGACCAGATCTTGCATTTAGTTAAATAATGTAAAGCTGCTACCAGTCCGAGAACAAAAGATACATATATTACTTCTGATTATTATCATTATTATTAATAATAATGGAGTAGATATAAGCAAATTGGGTTGCACAAAGTCCCTGTCCCACTTGAGGTTCACAGCCTCAATCATCATTTTATAGATGAGAGAACTGAGGCAGAGAGATGTTAAATGACTTACCCGAGGTGACAAAGCAGGCAAGTGCTTTCAGATCCTTTCTGATCTCCCATCCTCCTGTCTTTACCTGCTTCAGTCTATACTTCACTCTGCTGCCTGGATTATTTTTCTACAGAAACGCTCTGGGCATGTCACTTCCCTCTTCAAAAATACCCAGTGGTTGCCTATCAACCTTTGAATCAAGCAGAAACTCCTCACTGTTGGCTTCATTGCTCTCCATCCCCTCACCCCCTCCTACCTCACCTCCCTTCTCTCCTTCTACAGCCCAGTCCGCACACTCTGCTCCTCTGCCACTAACCTCCTCACTGTGCCTCTTCTTGCCTGTCCCACCATTGACCCCTGGCCCACATCCTACCTCTGGTCTGAAATGCCCTCCCTCCACACATCCACCAAATTGGCTCTCTTCCTCCCTTAAAATCCCTACTGAAATCTCACTTCCTCCAGGAGGCCTTTGCAGACTGAGCCCCCATTTTTCCTCTCCTCCTCCTTCTCCCCTCCTCATCACCCTCTCCCTCCTTCTTCCCTATCCCCTTCCCCTTCCCACAGTACTTGCATATATTTGTACATATTTATTACTCTATTTTATTAATGATATGTATATAGTTATAATTCTATTTATTCTGATGGTATTGCTGCCTGTCTACTTATTTTGTTTTGTTGTCTGTCTTCCCCTTCTAGACTGTGAGCCCGTTGTTGGGTAGGGGTTCTATATGTTGCCGATTTGTACTTACCAAGTGGTTAGTACAGTGCTCTGCACACAGTAAGTGCTCAATAAATACGATTGAATGAATGAATGAATGAATGAATGAAGTGGCAGAGCCAGGATTAGAACTCACGACCTTCTAACTCCCAAGCTCGTGCGTTATCCACAAGGCCACACTGATTCTGAGGGATGATGGTTTTTCACCTCATACACTGGGGAAATTCTGAGGAAAATGCATTATTTGAATTTCATTTGCAGATTCCTTTTGCATAATAATGAAATGCTGCTTAAATGCAAATAAACTTTTTTTCATTTTTATGATTGAGAAAATAGTCCAAGCAAAATATTTATTTAGCATTCTACTTTTCAGTGCAAACAGCCGCTTGCTATTTGCAGTCATTATTTATGTCCCTTGCTTGACATGTGCATTAATAAATAAATAAAAAAGCTATTACAATATTGATTCTTTTTTCAACTATGGAATGGCATATCTTAGTCCTTCAGAATGCCACTGACAGAAAAGCACAAAAATAGAAGATTAATTTCACTCACTATACTGATGTTATTTTAGTGATAGTTTGTTTCTAAATTTATTCTCAAAATTAGAGTCAAATGTCCTCATTGGTACTTTTTGAAAGTAGCAGACAAATATTTTTGGAATGAATGTCTATGCTTTTTCAGAAGTAAAATGGGATAAACTAACATTTATCATAATCTTTGACTGAATTACATAGAATTGTTTCTTAAAACATTGTATGTTCTCTAAATGCTCACTACTATCCCTGCTCAAAATAGCTGCTTAATAAATACTGTTGAAAGTAATCCTGATTAGAATAGTAAATTAGTAGGCTATTAATGTGGTTCATTTTTCTTATAGGAAACTATAATAATGATAATTATGGGATTAGTTAAACACTTACGTGTCAAGTACTGTTCTAAGTGCTGAGGAAGAGAAAAGTTGATCAAGTCAAACACAGTCCCTGGCATACATGTACCATACAGTCTAAGGAGGAAGGAGAATAGAAATGAATTCCCGTTGTACAGTTGAGGAAATTTAGGCACAGACAAGTTAAACTACTTGCCCAAGGTCATATAACAGGCAAAGTAGCAGAACCAGGATTAGAATTGAAGTCCTCTGCCTTCTAGACTCCTGTTCTTTCCACAAGGCCATGCTTGAGTTTAAGAAGCTGTTATTGAGAGAAATATCAGTGTTGTTGTATGTGACTGATAGAACAATATCCCAATTTATTCTCTGTTACATAATGGGTATCTAATGACTGCCCTTTGCTACACTGTTGCACTTACTTCCCACAGTGCCTGGTGCTGTTTTTGTTTATCTTAGTGTCACAGTTTTCATTCAACCAAACAACACGATTTATTGACCATTTACTCTGTACAGAACACTGCTGTAAGTATTTGGGAAAGTATAATAGAATTATTAGACACAATCCCTGCCCCCAAAGAGTTCACAATCTAGTGGGTGAGACAGATATTAAAATAAATTACAGGTAGAAAAAAGCAAGAGATGGTGAAGATATGTATATAAGTGCAACAGGTACCCATGTGCTTGGGTGATGCTGAAATGCTGTCAGGAGTGGGGAAATAAATCAGGTAAATGGGGCTAAGCCTGCTCTGTGAACTTGGTCAAGTCACGTTACTTCCCTGTACCTGTTTTCTCATCTGTAAAATGTGGATTATATCCTATTCCCTCCTACTTAGACTGAGAGCCCCAAAGGGGTCAGAGAATGTGTCCAAACTGATTATATTCTATGTACCGCAATGCTTAGTCCAGTGCTTGGAACAAAGTGCATAATAAATAATAATCTAGAAGCACATGGACTACTGGGTAAAGGTTGTCTTCTAATCTCCACTCCATTACTTGTCAACTGTGTGATATTGGGAAGTCCTTTAATTTATCCATACCTCAGCACCTCACCTCTAAATTGGGGATTAAGACTGTGAGGAACTGAATCCAACCTAATTGTCTTGTATCTACCCAAGCACTTAGTAGAGAAGTAGAGTACCTGGCACATACCATTAAAGAAAAACCTCATCATTATAATCAGATCACAACTAATTAGAGAAGGCTTTCTGGAGGGGATGGGATTTCTGAAAAGGCCTTGAATATGGGAGGGCAGTGATTTAGACTGTAAACTTGCTGTGGGCAGGGAACGTTTTCACCAACATTTTTAGTAAGCACTAAATAAATACCAATGATGATGATGGGGAAGGGAGTTAGAGATAGAAGAGAGAGATTGAATAAGAAGTCTCTAGAGAGAGAGAGTGAATAGCTTGCAAGGAACAAAGTGTGTGTCTCAGTTTCCTCTTCTGTAAAAGTGTTCCATTCTCTCTCTCCCTTAGACTATTTGCTCCCAGTGGGATTGGGATTGTGTGTGACTTGATCGTCTTCTATCTACCCTAGTGCTTAATAGCATTTAGCATATTATATATGCTTAACAAATACTATTATTATCATTATTACCATTATCATTATTAGATGAAGTGTAATGGTAGAGGAGCAAGGATAAATTGGATGAGAGTTAATTGAGTGCCTTAAAGCCATTGCTGAAAAGTTTCAGCTTGTTGTGAAGAAGACAGGCAACCATTGGAGATTTCTGAAGAATGGCAAGCAGAGCAACGTTTTTGGAAAAGGATCTAGATAGCAGGATGAAATATGGACTGGAAGGAAGAGATTAGATGTGGCAGGAAGGTCTGTGAGGAGGCAATGAAGTAATCTGTTCTCCCTGAAGCCTATATCTTCCCCAAATCCCTGCTCAAAGACAGTACCTCATTCACTGCTCTGCCACATCCTTTGACATTTTCTGCCATTGTTAAGCAGATGTTTTTGTCCACCTCTTCTACGTTAATTCCATTTCACCTTAACATAAAGATTTGTTTGGGTTGATGGGCATTGTTTTGATGCTGGTAGTCTGGTTACTGCGGGACCTTGATTCACAATACTGACTTGTGAATTGATGCTAAGGTAGAATTGATGGAAATGACCTAGAAATCAAATGTAGTGCCTGGCAGTGGTCTAGACGATAGATCACGGGCCTGGGAATCAGAAGGACCTGGGTTCTAATCCTGACCCCACCACGTGTTTGCTGTGGAACCTTGGGCAAGTCACTTTACTTTCTGGGCTCAGTTAAAATGGGGATTAAGACTGTGAGCCCATAAGGGATATGGGCTGTGTCCAACCTGATTAGCTTGTATTTACTCAGAACAGTGTCTGGCATGTGGTGTTTTTTAAGTACCATAAAAAAAAAATCACCTCTACATCTCCGGTTGACCTAAATCTTTATGGACTAATTGCCAGTCCAAAGCACTTTGCTATGAGAAACAGTTTACATCTACCTGCAAGTCTGCTGGTATGTGTGCTAGCATCGTGGTTATGAGAATATGAGGGCTCCTGCAATAAATGTTGATTAAGCACTTAGTACAGTGCATGGCACATTAGTAAGTGCTTCAACAAATAACAAAAAAAAAAAATCCGTAGAGGATATTCTCACCTCACTGAGTTGCATTTCCTTTAGGAATGGAATCATATTCTACCAACATATTCCTAGATCCTTATTTAAATTTGATTGAACAATTTCAGCCTTCTTTTGCTGACATGCTTTCCCATAAAAAGCAATACATATTTCAAATGAAATCTTCTTATCAATAATAGCTTCCCTCTGATTCTAGTGATCAGCCATATTCGGTTTTGATCTTAAATTGCAAATGGCAACCTGATTTTAAGTTCCAAACTAAATTAAGAGTGACTGCTCTGGGCTGGTAGGATCAATCTTGTTGAGCTATAGATCACCACTCTAGCCTCTGAAACTTTCCAGAGAACCTCCAGGCTTGTATGTCTATTTCCAGCTCTGACTCGCTAGCCTGCTGTCACATTGGGAGGTTTCCAGGCAATATCCGGGAAGAATGGGGATAGGAAAGTGCTGACAGCATATTCAGGCAGTGACTGTCAGTTAAGTGGAGCTCATCCCAAGTCAGAAAGTGATCTAAAAAAGGCCCAGCCCTTTTTCTCAAGTATTATGCACAGTAAGCCTCATTAAAAACCACTGTTTGATTGATTGACCGATCCAGCTCGACTTAAACTTTGGAGTGAGATCCTGTTGATTGTTTCTAAAAAATACCAGTTCCAAATTTCCCCAGTGATACCTGGTTGAGAGACGAGCTATGCTTCAGGCCATTTTGACGACTTGTTTCCAAAATGCTGTGAAGTTTTTGTCACATAGCTCCAGCCATCATCTTGGGGAATTGTCCACTCTTACAAAAAGTAATAATAATAATAATAATGGCATTTATTAAGTGCTTACTATGTGTAAAGCATGTTCTAAGTGCTGGGGAGGTAACAAGGTGATCAGGTTGTCCCACGTGGGGCTCACAGTCTTAATCCCCATTTTTTACAGATGAGGTAACTGAGGCACAAGTTAAGTGACTTGCCCAAAGTCACAGAGCTGACAAATGGTGGAGTCGGGATGTGAACCCATGATCTCTGACTTCAAAACCGGTGCTCTTTCCACTGAGTACCTGTAACCCTTAGGAATACTTTAGGTTCCCAGGTTGGTTCACTCAGGGTCACTAGGCTTCCGTAATTTCTCGGTCAAATTATTACATGGGTTGGAAATGAAATTCTGCCTGCTTGAATATTTTGTGCTAGTCCACATATTTTGTCTTCTTACTTTTTGAATCAGTGTTGCTACTAATCTTCATTTAAATAGGTTAATTTGTATTCACTTTGAATTGTGGCATACAGTGGCTTATACTTTTTATTATTAAAATTAAGGCAAACTTATTAAATGTAATATTAGATGTTGGGGTAGTAAAGGGGTAAATATGTATGTGTGTGAATCCTTTGGAGAGAGAGAAAGAGAAAGAGAAGGAGAAGGAGAAAGAGAAAAAGAGAAAGAAAGAGAGAAAGAGAAAGAGAAAGAGAAAGAGAAAGAGAAAGAGAAAGAGAAAGAGAAAGAGAAAGAAAAGAGAAAGAAAAAACAGAGAAAGGAAGAGAGGATATTAGGGGTATAAAGACAGGAATGTAAGGCAAGGGGCAGGACATACAAACACATACACACACACAGGCATACATATCCTTTATCCATATCTATTTTATAGTATGCATTAAAGTCTCAAAAACTGGGTGAAAGAGGTGCCAAATAATCTGCTTTTGATAATGTTGGAATATTAAAGGTGACAAGGCTTAATAACCACAAATAGCCTTTTGGCCTAACTTTACCAAAATATAACTCTAGAAGATCTTTTTCATTTTAATATCATTTTTAACATCATAATACTCCATTGAAATTAAGGTGAAACCCCTAATTTGATGAAATGTTATTTGGAAATATTTCTACTGCTAAGATTCACAGGATGATTTATTCATAATCATACATTGATTAAATTTGTGAACATTTCTTTTTGACTTTTTTGCACAGATTCAGGTAATGGCTAAAATAAGAACATTCTGAATCTTTGTTTTTATTCCTAAACCGCTGCCTACTGCAAAGATACACATCACAAAGTAGTATTTATACATTTTGAGTACCCTTTAAAGTGACTTGTAAAAGAATAGGAAGAGTGTTTTGGGTTTTTTTTTTTATGATTTCATGTATTACCATTGAACCTTTAGAGACTGACTGTCTATTCTTCCCTTTTTCCAACCTTTATCCTAGTGTATCAATTAGGCTTTCATTTTTTTTTCCCTTTGGCAACTCAGATTTGGTGGGGGAGTTAAAGTTTACCCATCAGTGAGTTGGCTTCACATTTACAAAGAAAAACAAAGATCAAACTCTCAGTCTTTTAAGTGCCATAGTGTAAAATGCTGGAAGAAATGATAGTCTCCAAGCACTCCCTTTGCCAATGTTATTGTTCTACCCAAATACCACACTCTCAAGGTCTTTCTGCTCTTCCCTCCACCTCCGTGGAGGTGACATTCAATAACATGGCAGTGTTTCTCTCTTTCAGTGGAGAGAAGCTGCCAAGAGGAAATAGTCTGCCTGGGTAAAGTCAGCTTCAAAACAGGATTCTCTCCATCAAATTAAGTGGTAAAATGACAGAGTACCGGCTTGCTAGAAATGAAAGAGGCCTTACTCAATATGGAAGTCTTTTCCCTTCTTATCCACTTTCTGAAAGAGAAAGGGTCAGCGTAAAGAAGTTTAGAGCAAGGCTTGAAGATTAAGACAGAAGAAAAAATCCAGAGAGAATATACAGGATCATAAAAATATGAAGAGCTATGAAATGGAGGCTTCCCAGAATGAAACAACACTTACGTCTTCTATGGGACCAGGCATATATTCTTCAAAGACATTTTTCAGTGGAAAAGTTATTTTCTGGAGTCAAATCTACAAAGACCAAACCTAACTTGTAATCAAAGAAATACTAGAAATAGGAGTAGGAACAAAGATATAATTGAAAGTAATATAAATAAATAATTAAATAGCTGAATAAGCAAGTGTACAAATTTATATTTGTGAAATTTATGCAAGGAATAGTTATTTCATTCTTAAAAAATGCCGGATCAGGAAGTTCGGCCAACTATTGATTCTCAAAAGCCTGGGACCCCACTAGCACATCTCCCCACAGCTTTCTCCACTCTAGACACTGTTAGGATAAATTAGCTCTAAATCAGTAACAAACTCTTCTACCCTCAATCCGGCCCTACTGGAAAGGTACAGTAAGCACTAAAGTAACCTGGAAATTCTCATCATAGCCTCCCAAAAGGTGCTATACTCCCTATACTTTGAAAATAAAATTATCGTCTAATGCAAAACTTTGAAAACTCAACCAAATTGTGATACTGCTCTTGCCCTATAAATATCAGCCTGCATAAACTTCAAAATATGTGAGATGAATGAAATTAAATGAGAACTCTTTCACTAATGAGGGAAAGGGCCAACGTTTTGGAGATCAGTGAGGGAACAGTGTTCTCTCTCATCTAGATTTAGGCCATTAGAGCTCTCTGACTCTTTTTTTGAGAAAAAATTTAGTTTGGATGCCCAAGAAAGGCTCACCATGCTCAGGAGAAGTTTGAATTTTATTAACTGTATGACTAATGCTCAGCTCGGTTGTATAGCTTCTTGGTTGTCAAATGATGTAGTTGAATTATAAAGCAAAAACTGCAGGAGACTGGGGGAAAGAACTGCTTCTAAGATGTGGTGGCAGTGACCTGCTTTTTTGTTCACAAGAAAATATGGCTTTCATTGATTGATGAGATCATGTGGGCACTGAATCAAAACATCAGAAGTAAACAAAACTGGGCCATATTTTATTTAATAATAATAATATCTACATCATATTGTAAAAATATCATCTCATATTCCTCAAATCCTTCGGGCTTTATGGGAAGCTATTATAAAAATTATTAGTGAAAAATAACAAATGGAAAATCTTTCATAGCATCAGTCTGATATATAATTGTGGTATTTGTTAAGCATTTGCTAAGTGCCAAGCACAGCACTAAGCACTGGGGTAGATACAAGATATTCAAGTCAATTTCAGTGCCTGTCTAAGGTGGAGGGAGAATAGGCATTGATGAGGACACAGAGGCAAGGTAAGTAACCTTCCCAAGGTCACACAGAAGGAAACATTCATTCATTCAATCATATTTATTGAGCGCTTACTGTGTGCAGAGCACTGTACTAAGTGCTTGGGAAGGACAGTTCAGCAACGGTAGGGTCGGAATTAGAATGCAGGTCCACTCACTCCTAGGCCCAGATTCTTTCCACTCAGTTATGCATACCAATCAATTAGGTGAATACAAAATGCATGAGTGGAATTTATTAAGATAATATACCTAAGCACAGACAAGACTATATTACATTCAGGCTGTCCTCAGAATTACAACATGGTTGGTTCCTAAAAACTGAATCTTAAGCCAAAATGACAGAGGTCAAAACCAGTTTTTTCATAGGAACAATGTTATGAATTGGAGATTAGTGCTTGAATCCAGTCCAGATTTTACCAAGATTAATCAGAATTATGTATTTACTCAATTACAGATGATTAATATAGCTAAACTCCAATATTTATATTGAATGAGAGAGATTCCCAATAATCAGGCTGACTTTTACTTCTTCAGAATTACTATGGAAGTGTCGATCCTCACTGATGAATCTGATGATCAGAACTCCCTTCATTCTCTCTGGCTTCTATGGTCTTTTTAAACTTTCCCTCCTTTCCCCAGTCACCAACCAAGTCTTTTGAGATTGCTTCCCCATTCCTCCACGGATACCGAGTGCTGTTCTTCTTACTGCCCCACCCACTTAACGAGGTATGAACAGGACTGGTGTAAAGTTGAAACCAAAGTGTTGCAGGGCTGAATTAGGATGTACGTTTTGAAATATTCTAAGTGCAAGTCATTGTAA
The DNA here is from genome assembly GCF_015852505.1 of Tachyglossus aculeatus. NCBI lineage: Eukaryota > Metazoa > Chordata > Mammalia > Monotremata > Tachyglossidae > Tachyglossus > Tachyglossus aculeatus. The sequence continues at coordinate 13,494,733 of NC_052087.1, forward strand.
CTCAAAATGTCTTAACTTGAGGACCATCTGTATTGGCTTTGGAAAGAGTTTCCTTAGACTCTCAACATTTTAGGCACAAAACATGAAAGCATGAAATGACCTATCTCTACCCAGGCAAACTTCCAGAATGCCAGGCATCTGGGTGAAGGTAGACTGCAAGGTTCTTGTGGGCAGGCAACCACATCCACCAACTCTGCTATACTGTATAGTCTCCCAAATACTTAGTACAGTGCACTGAACACATTAAGCACTCAATACATATGATTGATTGATTTACTGGAACTTCCACAAGCGGACTTCTGAGTATTGATAACATCTTGGGTTATCATCACTGAGGATAGGCATTAAGGGAAAGCCAGGTGTATTGCTAGTTCCCCTCTCTGTCCTGTCCACAGGTTCTCACCCAAATATCCTCCAGGACAAGATATTTGGAGCATGGGAATGTTGGGCTGCCTAAAAAAAGTTTACAATGTAACCAATTTTAATTCACTTAGCTCATAATAGAAGTAGATATTTGTTATCAGCATATCTAAAGCTGGAAATTTGTCTTTCCCTAAAATGCTTTTGTAAACCTTTTTAAAAATTAGAGCTTCCATAAATTCATGGCCTAATGGAAAGAGGATGGACTTTGGAGTTAGAGACTCTGGGTTCTAATCCCACTCCTGTCACTTACACTTGCCAGCTTCCTGACCTTGGGCAAGTCACTTACCTTCTTTGGGCTTCAGTTTCCTCATCTGTAAAATGGAGATTCAATACATGTTCCCTCTCAAACGAAGACTGTAAGACCCTCGTGGTACAATGACTGTGTCCAACCTGATTTTCTTTTATCTACTCGCAAATCTGTACAGAACTTAGACTTCTAATAAGTGCTTAACAAACACCATAATTATTATTATAAATTGAAAGTGCAGATTTTTACTACTCTGGATAGGGATAGAGTTGCCCTTTATTTCAACGTTGGCAATGCTGATGGTAAAACTGCATCCATCATTTTGAATGTCTGTGAGAGAGAATCTCTTGCATACTTACACTCTTTGTCTACAGTAATACTTTACAGCAATGGATCTACAGAAAATAGAGAAGCAGTGTGGCTCAGTGGAAAGAGCCCGGGCTTTGGAGTCAGAGGTCATGGGTTCAAATCCTGGCTCTGCCACTTGTCAGCTGTGTGACTTTGGGCAAGTCATTTCATTCATTCACTCATTCAAGCATATTTATTGAGTGCTTAATGTGTGCAGAGAACTGTACTAAGCACTTGGGAAGTACAAGTTGGCAACATATAGAGACAGTCCCTACAGGCTCACAGTCAAGAAGGGGGAGACAGACAACAAAACATGAGGCCCAGACACCTGTCTACAGTTCCCTCATCTGTAAAATGGGGATGAAGACTGTGAGCCCCCCGTGGGACAACCTGATCAGCTTGTAACCTCCCCAGTGCTTAGAACAGTGCTTTGCACATGGTAAGCACTTAGCAAATGCCATGATTATTATTATTATTATTATTATTATTATTATTAAGGATTGGGAGGTGTCTTTTTCCTTTTCTTGAAAACCTTATGCCTATCAGGGTAATTACTGAGAAAACCAATTCTATGTTTAAGATGGCCTATAATACAGCATAACTGCTTAAAAATATCACACTCTCAGTTGACTTTGTATATGCATTAATATATCACTGTCCTTCATTCAGGAAGATGCCTGTGAGTTTGACTGCAAAAAAGATGTGGAACCAACATACTCCAACTAAGACTGAAATCTATGATCTTTAGAAAAGTACAGAGAGCATCAACCTCAGCAAATTACCACTCATGGGCTAGTCTGAAGGCCTTCTGTCATGGTTAGGATAGATTCCCACTCAACAACATTCACTTTCTAGTTTTTGCAAAAGACTTTTTTTCAACCCCTAAGGAGCAATTTCCTTCTTTACTCAGCATTCCAATGTTTTGAAACTTCCAATGACTACTTTAAGCGTTAATTATTTATTTGATCCCTCTGGTTGAGTAGGTTTTTAAACATTGGACTGAAACATTTCTTGACTTTAATTTTACAACTCTCAATAGCTGGACCAAATTAATTTTATGCCTTTATCCACTGGCCCTGATGTGATCTACAAGGGAAAAAACAAGAAACAAGAAACAAGAGTTAGCAATAGATTAACATTTCCCTGAATCTCAAGGTGACCAAGTTTCATAATGTCTAATTGGCTGTGTTATTCCTCGGGACAGACATGAAAACAATCATGGTAGATTCCTCCCCCAGCATGGTGTAGTGGATAGAGCATGGGCTGGGAGTCAGAAGGGCGTGGGTTCTAATCCTGACTCCGTCACTTGTCTGCTGTATGACCTTGGGTAAGTCACTTTACTTCTCTTTGTCTCAGTTACCTCATCTGTAAAATGGGGATTGTGACTGTGAGCCCCATGTGGGACAGGGACTGTGTCCAACCCAATTTGCTTGTACCTACCCCAGCACTTAGTGCAGTGCCTGCCACATAGTAAGCGCTTAACAAATACCAAAATTATTAATTCATTTTATTGAATAATATTCATATTATTCATTCATTCAATCGTATTTATTGAGCTCTTACTATGTGCAGAGCACTGCACTAAGCTCTTGGAAAGTACAATTCAGCAATAAAGAGAGACAATCCCTGCCCATGCTGGGATTACAGTTTAGAAGGCAGTCCAGTCTTCACAGGGAGCAAGTGTATTTTCAATCGAAGAGAATGGTAGGCTCTAGCATGTTGTAATTTTACCATGAAAGAAAGTCACCGGTTATTGAATGGGATCATCAAGATGCTAAGGGAGGTATCTGTCTAGGTGTATTCTGGGGTGCCCATCATTCATTTTCTGTTTTGGCTTTCAAAGGTTCAGAGTCACAACAAGTGCATTTGAGATCCAGTGCCAACTGGCACGCTCACTCCTTACATCACTAGTCCTTGACTGTACACTGCAGTGTTCAGACACATACTCCCCTGTTATGTGTCAATTTTTTAAATATAGGGGCACACCCAAGGGTACTGTATCTTTACCCACTCTTTCGGTAGAAGTCTTTTTCATCCAAACTTTTCTGGTGCAATGGAGAAAAATGTACACACTGAAGATCTCATTTTAATGTCGCAAAGAAAATTAAGTCTATTCCAGAAGCACCCCCTGGAGTTGATTTGAAAGGGGGCAAACAGACCGAATCAAATTCCACAAGCCCACCACCGTTCCCTGTTTGTAATTGACATAATTCATTCATTCATTCAATTGTAATAATAATAATAATGATAGCATTTATTAAGCACTTACTATGTGCAAAGCACTATTCTAAGCGCTGGAGAGGTTACAAGGTGATCAGGTTGTCCCACATGGAGCTCACAGTCTTAATCCCCATTTTACAGATGAGGGAACTGAGGCACAGAGAAGTTAAGTGACTTGCCCAGAGTCACACAGCTGACAATTGGTGGAGCCTGGATTTGAACCCATGACCTCTGACTCCAAAGCCCGTGCTCTTTCCACTGAGCCACATTGTATTTATTGAGCTCTTACTGTATGCAGAGCACTGTACTATGCACTTGGGAAGTACAAGTTGGCAACATATAGAGACAGTCCCTACCCAACAAAAGGCTCACATAATGAATAATAATAATAGTAATTATGGTATTGGATAAGCATTTCCCATGTCCCAGGCACTGTAATGAGGGCTAGGGTGGATCCAAGCAAAATCGGGTTGGACACAGTCCTTGCCCCACATGGGGCTCACAAGGTCAATCCCCATTTCACAGATGAGGTAACTGAGGCACAGAGATTGAAGTGATTTGCCCAAGGTCACACAGCAGTCAAGAGGCATTGCCTGGATTAGAACCCATGATGTTTTGACTTCCAGGACCATTAACTATCCACTGTACTATCCTGCTCCTGAAGTCTAGGAGGACAGAAAGAAGAAGAAAGCATGGGTGGACAAATAATCATGCAGTTTCCAGAGAGGTTGCTTCAGATCAGAAGTAGAGCCACAAAGTCCCAGAATAATGATAATAATAATAATAATAATAATAATAATAATAATAATAATAATAATTATTATTATTATTATTATTATTATTATTATAGTTTTTGTTAAGCACTTACTTTGTACCAAGCAATGTTCTAAGAGCTGGGGAAGATACCAGGTAATCAGGTGGTCTCACGTGGGGCTCACAGTCTCAATCCCCATTTTACAGATGAGGGAACTGAGGCACAGAGAAGTGAAAGTGAGTCGCCCAAGGTCACAGAGCAGACAAGTGGCGGAGACAGGATTAGAACCCACATCCTTTGACACCCAAGCCTGGGCTGTTACCACTAGGCCAGGCTGCTTCTCACAAATGCCAAGCATAAACTCTATGCTTCTCATGGAATCCTAAGCCAAGGTCCTTTCTGGGTCTCTCATGCAAATGAGAGATCAGCTGCTAAATGCCAACTGTTTACTTTAGGAATGAAAATCAATCTTGTCCTCTAATACATATGAAGATGGGGTGGGGGGTGTTCTAGCAGAAGGAAAGACATGAACAAGGGTGTGAGAGGTGGGACAGTAAAAACTGAGGCCTAGTGTGAAAGTAGGCTGTCCATCCCCTCACCCCCTCCTACCTCACCTCCCTTCTCTCCTTCTCCAGCCCATCCCACACCCTCTGCTCCTCTGCCGCCGCTCACGTCCTCACCGTACCTCGTTCTCACCTGTCCAACCATCGGCCCCCGGCCCACATCCTCCCCCTGCCCTGGAATGCCCTCCCTCTGCACATCTGCCAAGCTAGCGCTCTTCTTCCCTTCAAAGCCCTACTGAGAGCTCACCACCTCCATGAGTCCTTCCCAGACTGACCCAACTCCTTCCTCTCCCCATCCTCATCATCACCGCCCTACCTCCTTCCCCTTCCCACAGCACCTGTATATATGTTTGTACAGATCTATTACTCCATTTATTTTACTTGTACATATTTACTATTCTATTTATTTTATTTTGTTCATATATTTTGTTTTGTTGTCTATCTCCCCCTTCTAGACTGTGAGACCGTTGTTGCATCGGGACCGTCTCTATATGTTGCCAACTTGTACTTCCCAAGCGCTTAGTACAGTGCTCTGCACACAGTAGGTGCTCAATAAATATGATTGAATGAATGAATGAGTGACTGAAAGTAAGCCTGAGAGGAACAATGGGTATGGACTGGGATCTGGTGGGAAAAGACAGCTAGAAATTCACTGTCCTACCCAGCCCAGGAAACTCCCAACCAGTCACTGCTGAGAGATCTAATTTCATGGAAATCTGTTCTCAGGGAACAGAAAGAACACTGCCTGAATCCTTTAGTTGAAATAATACTGACATACAGTCTAATCAGCTACGATGTTTCATTCTGCATTCTGTCCTACCCTGCAATAAATGATTCACGTTACCTGTCTAGATGGTAAAGCCATGGGCTATTTTCATCCTTGCTCATTTTGTGGATGATTTTAAGAAATAGATACTAATGGCCTTTTCTTCCCAGAATCCAGTACAACAACTTTAAAATCGAGTATACAATTGCTCTAATGAAGACTCTTAAGAAGGACAGGGTTTTTATGTGCATAAATACGAGTGTCTTCCATTGTGATGACAGTCACTGTGAGGGCCATGGTATACTGCACCACAAAAAAAAACCTCACCTGAAACATTTCAGAGTGTTTGACATGATACAGTGCAGGAAGGGAAAATGCAACATCATGGGATGAGAGTAAGTGGTTAAATTCTGAAGCTTTGAATGCAGGCATTTAAAAAATGAATATCCTTTAACCATGTGCACAGCTCTCTATAGGGCGAGTTCTATGTTCCCAAATAATGTCCTTCCATGCAGGCTTTTTAAAGCCTTCACATATTGTCTCATTTCACTCTCCGTATTCTCAGCAGCACAATTTGTTACTTCTCTATACAGCTGGATTTTCCAAATCTTTCACACACATCTGCAAGTAACAATGAGAAGGAAATTCAGGCAGCTTGAAATTGTAGGCACTTCTAGTCACATGATGAGTCCAATTACAAAGTCTTCTATTTTAAACCAGTACATAAAAAGCTTCCAGAAGCAGTTCAGGATACCCACGTTTACAGTGGCAGGCATTTTGCAAGTGAATTTTCAATTCAGCGAACAATCATTGCATTTGGAGTTGGTCCAACAGTCTTGGCTCCCCCAAAAGGCATTTTTGATGAGAAGGCTTTAGCCAGGCTGAAGTGAAACAAAAACATTTGCATGTTGTTCAGCTGGAAAGGCCAAACACTTTTGCGATGATCCCAGGAGCTGACTGATTATTCTCAGGTTTACTAGGGGGCTTCTAATCTGTATTTACTCTCATAGAAAGTTTATGAAGCTGTTAGTCAGGGCTTGGATGTTTCATGTGGCATTGGATACACAGATCAGGTCTACATATATAAATTATCTAGAAAATTAAAGCTCCTAAATACTTGTGTACTTAACTATCCAGATGGGGCTTTTACGCACTAATCGTCTGTACAGATTTTATAAAATTTAATTTTTTTAGGTCTGAAATGCATGAAGTGTTTTTATGTGAAGACACAGGTATTTTAATTATCCATAAGATTTTCAGATAAAATTGTCAACGTAAAGGCTTTCTGGTTAGGACTAAGATAAAAGATTATGCCATCATTTTTATCTACACCAGATTGTTTTCTATGCCAGTATCACAGTGATTTGCCTGTGCATAATTGCATAGAAATCTGTATATAAATGGTTAGGTAGCATGTTAAATATAATTTAGTAATGGTATTATATTTCATAGAACACTTGATCACCCAATATTTAAGACGATGTAAAGCATTACCTTTGATATGAAATATATCAGGGAGGTAACATTAAAAATGTAACAGAATTATTTCTCCATATTGACATCATTTTTCACTGTTAAAGGAGTCTTTACTTCATTTATTTTATGTTCAAATTATAGTTGGGCCCTTTTCAAATTCCTAACATTCCATAACTTCCTACATACCAGGCAGAAAGCTTCACAAAAATAGTTCATAATTGTTTTAAAAATAAGGCCGCAGATCAAGAGAAATGTTTGTCCTTCAGTCAACCTTGCACCAATATCCTCTGCCCCACTCTCCCCAAATATCAAACTACCAGTTATGAGTAGAAGAAACAATATAGTTGAAAGCAGTCTTATTCACCTGTAAAATCAAAAATTGAAACAGAGTGATTAGATAGTTAAAATATCAGCGTGAGGAGCAACATGAGTTAGTGCAAAGAACACGGGCCTTAGAGTCAGAGGACCCAAGTTCTAATCCTGCTCCTCCACTTGTCTGCTGTGTGACCCTGGGCAAGTCACTAAATTTCTGTGCCTCAGCTCCTTCATCTCTAAAATGAGGACTAAGACTGTGAGCCTCACTTGGGACATGGACTATGTCCAACCTGCTTAGCATGTATCTTCCCCAGTGCTTAGTACAGTGCCTGGAACATAGTAGGCACTTAATAAATACCATAATAAATAAATAAATAAATAAATAAAATCACTGCCACATCAAACACCTTTAGAAGTCTTCGATTTGAATCCTCCCAATCATCTCCATCTATTCTCTCTAACCCATCCATTTCATATGCTAAAAAATAAATGGGTGGTTTCAGACTCTAATGTGCCAAAATGAAGTCAAATTGATGTTCAAATGTCTCAGCTGCAGGCTAATCAATCGTGATGGTGATGATGGAGTCTCCCACTTGGAGTGGCTGATGAACTTCAGGACTAAGAACCTGTGCAAACTGATCAATCATGGAGATAATGGTTTGTGCAGTGGCTCTCATAATCTATCATCATGATCATAAGCACTTAGTACAGTGCTTTGCACACAGATGTGCCAAAATGAAGTCAAATTGATGTTCAAATGTCTCAGCTGCAGGCTAATCAATAGTGATGGTGATGATGGAATCTCCCACTTGGAGTGGCTGATGAACTTCGGGACTAAGAACCTGTGCAAACTGATTGATCATGGAGATAACAGTTTATGCAGTGGCTCTCATACTCTTATCATCATGAACATAAGCTCTTAGTACAGTGCTTTGCACACAGAAAGAGCTCAATAAATACAACTGAATGAATTAAATCATCCCTGCCAGCCAGGTTCCTACTGGGGCATGGACTGCAATGAGTGACTACCTTGGTAGAAGCATGAATTGAATGCAAAAATTTTTGACATTTGGGAACTTCTTATGGGTGAGGAGACCACACCATATTTTTTATACTGTGACAGTGCCAACTGCGGTCTTCAATGTTGTTCTTCAGAATTCCTACTGAGCTTCTCTGCCCTGGGGATTCCAGAGACAGTACTGTGGTTTAGAAATCTTGGCCACTGCTGATCTCCTGATTCCTAGAGTTTTATTTGTATCAACCGAAGGGTCTCAGTTAATAACACCAAATGGTTACCCTTATAGTACTGTTTATCTGATTGGCCCTTACTAATTATATAAGGTATACGATATGGATGCTAATTGCCTAAGGCGGGTTTGATTGGATTGTGGGCTTTCCTGAAATCCCCTATCTGAATATCTTTCATCCTGCTGAAAGAGTTGCTTCATGACATGCTAATGAGTCCTGTCCTCTGATCGGTTCCTGCAGATGGGAGCCGATTCTTTTGGAACATCTGCTAATCATAAGCTGAACTCAATCAATCCATGGTATTTACTGAGGGCTACCTGTGAATGGAGTACTATACTAAGAAAACAATTGGGAGAGTAGAGAAGCAGTGTGGCCTACTGGAAAGGGCATAAATGGGCTTGGGAGTCAGACAACCTGGGTTCTAATCCTGGCTCTAACACTTGTCTGATATATGACCTTAGGTAAGCCACTTAACTGTACCTCAGCTTCTGCATTCAATACCTGTTTTTCAGACTGTGATCCCGTATGGAACCTGAGTATTTTGGATCTACTGCAATGCTTAATACAGTGTTTAACACATAGCACACACTTTATAAATACCGTAATTATTATTACAATAGAACAAAGTTGGTAGACATGATCCCTGCACATGAGGATCTGACGCAGATGGAGTGGGCTGATGATCTGGGCAATTTTCCCACGAGTCTCACACACCCCTGTGAGCTTCACAGTGTTGAATTCTAGCTCCTCAGAGGAGAGATTGTCTCCATGAACCTCACATGCTACATCCCAGCTCCTTGGGGGGTTGGTCATGTCTGACATCATAACTCCCATCCTTGTAGTCCCTGCCCCTTCGTAGAATGGATAAGAAGCACAGGAAGCCTCCTGGGGTGTAATGCCTATACCACAGCCACTCCTCCAGTGGATCAAGAGGAGGCGGGGGGAAGGCTTTGAGCAACTGCAGGAGGGTCAGGAGCAAGGATCACAGAATGCCCCATCCTCCTCTTCCTCAGCTCTGCCCCTTTGTCACTAGACCAGCGACTACACAGTTTAAACCACCTGGACCATGATGGAGGCACTGAGGTAAGGCAGATGTTATTCGGTCATCTTGAAGGACTTTACTCGATGAATGATTCATAACTCAAAATGGCACTATTCCTTGTGGAACCATTACAAATATGTAGCTAAGAGACAGAATTTTCAACAGATGACGGAGAATTGCATATGGTTGTAGCTTTCTGTTAATTAATTAAAATCATCCCTTATGGTATTATACTGGAAATAATGAAGATTTCTTAACATGGGAGATATTTAATACTAGACATTTCTAATTTCTAAATACCTTTAAGAAATTGAAATGAATGGCTCTTTTAAGAAGTCTATTGATGCTTTGGAATATTCAGGCCCAATTACAGCTTCTGGCCACCCCAAAGTTGAACTCACAACTGAAATCTACCATTGTATAAGCGATTCGTAACTAAGCTTTGAAATCAGAGCAATAGAGACCCTGAGAGGAAACGATGAAATAGATGGATGGAGAGCCACTGTTTGGTATGTTCTCACTCTTTCCTTCCTTAAGCATGCTGGTAAAGGGGCCAAAGGAGCAACATTTGATGTCTAGCTCCATCTCCCAAAGCCCAGGCTCTCAGCCCTCCAGATTGTGCTCCACTCAGGGGCTGATGGAACTATTTTTTTAGGTAGGGGACTCAGGCCAGACCCATTCAATTTGAGCTCCTAGGCAAAAGGTCAAATGTTAAAGGCTCAGTTCATTACTATGAGGATCTGCCATTTCAAAAATGAAACACTGCCTTACATTTCTCATCTGAAATATGAAAAAAAATGAAAAAGGCAAAGGGAAACGGTGCACATTATATGGCAACAAAGCTGTTAACCTGAACAGAAATTTAGAAATATAAAAGCTTCGGGTGAAAACCCCGAATTCCCAATCCACCTATTCATAATGGTGCAGATGGAGGCAATTCATTTCCAAACAAACGAGAATTTTTTCCACCCAGTTATTTTTGTTATGATTCATAGGAGTTGAAACTCAAGGGCATAAGGTTATAAAACACATCACTCTGTTCCCTGGAAAATTACGTTCATGGACGTGGCTCTCTTTTATCTAGTATTCTGCCTGACTGATTCTGTGTCTTCTTTTGGGGACTGTTGTTTCTTGCCTGATATTATTTGTTCTTCATTATGTTCTAAGAATCACTTGTCAGGATGAGAGCTATCCAGGAGTTTCTGTTTATTGATGACTCTTCTCAGGAAGTATGTACTAAGATGATCTTATTGTGGAGTACGTTCAGCTCTCTGAACTAAAAATAAACCAGAAAGAAACAACAGTTCCATTGGCGTCACCTACACACAATATGTGACATCAAGAGTGATGCACAGTGAGGCGATAGTCACAGCAAAACAACTTCGTTGGGTGGGACCTGATAGAATACAGTTACATCTGCACATGAATTGTAAGGGACAAGCCAAGAGGAAGAGTTTAAAGTATAGAGTGAAGGCATTACAAACACATTGGTTTAGCAGCAGATTATTGAGACTCAACAGGAGCAAACAGATATACCTGTGAAGGGAGAGCAGAGCAGTATATGCCTACAAATCAGTATAGCAAAGGACAAATTACACGCACCCAGTGTGCAATGGATTAGTATTTATGCAAAGACTTTTTTGCCTGAGCACTTGACCAGTAGCCATCTTCAAATACAAGATATATAAGTCAGATCCCACTGGATTTCCTTCCCTCCTCCTTATTCTTCCCTAATTTATTCCTTTCCCTACCTTCTCCCAACCACTCAAAGTGAAGTACTACCTCTCCATTCTCTCCCCTTACCACTTTCCTCCTACATCACTTGGATGATTCAATTGCTCCCCAACTGACTTGCTTCCAGCTCTGCTATTTAGTGAGTGGCAGAGTTCCCTTCCTAGACCCTCCACCATCCCATGCCAGTTTTCTTCATCCTTGTTCTCTCATGCTGCTGCTCCAAACACCAGTCAGGACAACGTCCACTGAATCCTCACTCCTATCGTACTCAATTTCTAATTCTGGCTCTGCCACTTGTCTGCTGTGTGACCTTGGGCAAGCCACTTTAGCACTTAACCAATATTGTCATTATTATTATTACTTCTCTGTGCCTCAGTTACCTCATCTGTTAAGTAGGGATTGAGACTGGGCAGGACTGTGTCCAACCTGAGTTTCTTGTATCCACCCCAGCACTTAGTAGAGTGCCTGGCACACAGTGAGCACTTAACAAATGCCACAATTATTATTATCATTATTATTATTTCCCCATACAAAGTTCTTCCCAGGTCCCTCTACATCCATATATAAATTTGACCTCTGGAACTCTAGGCCACTAGTGCTATCTCCTGAAGTGATCTACGTTTCCTCCATTCCTAGTGTCTAATGGGAAAAGGGAAAAACACTTCTTACTCACTGCCCAGTGCTATGCTTACAATATTCTACCTCTTCCATCCCTCACCTTTTCTTCTTCCAATAGCCACATTATCTGCCTCTATCATCTCTACAACTTCTGTTTGCTTTACTGGTAGCCTACAAAGTAATGGTTGTATCCAATTTTCTACATGGATGTGAAACCTAAATAAATATATGACCGAGGGGTCTTCATCAATTCTATTAGCTTCTTCTCCTAGCCTCTCAACATCGAATAGAAGGACAGATCAATAACCATAAAGTCCTACAACACAATCAGTTTTCCAGCATTTAACAGTTATGTGTGAGAAATGGATATCAGTTGCTGTTTTGGGGACTTAAATAGGTTATACAAAAGCAGAGAAACCAGATGCATCTTTTCAATTAAGGCAAGTCTCAAACAATGTGGTCCAGCAGTAGATTCTGGGGAGAAAATGGCATAAAATGGACTAGCTAGGCATGCGGCATGAAAAGAGGGGCTTCTGTCCTTCAACGGAGCTTTTATAAAAAATGAAGTACCATGAAACCCATTCAAAAATGACAATAGGTACAGCACTAAAGACCTTCATGAATACTAGATTCCAAGATCTACATAGTGTCACATACAATTGGCTTGCATATAATATGATTTGGTAACATCGTATAACTGACGCTTTGTGGAAATGGCCCATTTTAGCCAGAAATGCCCAAAAGCTGGAACAGCAGATAATAATAATAATAATAATGGCATTTATTAAGTGCTTACTATGTGCAAAGCATTGTTCTAAGCACTGGGAAGGTTACAAGGTGATCAGGTTGTCCCTCGGGGGGCTCACAGTCTTAATCCCCATTTTACAGTTGAGGTAACTGAGGCACAGAGAAGTTAAGTGAATTGCCCAAAGTCACACAGCTGACAATTGGCAGAGCTGGAATTTGAACCCAAGACCTCTGACTCCAAAGCCCAGGCTCTTTCCACTGAGCCACGCAAGGCATAGTGGATAGAGCACAGGCCTGCGAGTCAGAAGGTCTTGGGTTCTACTACTGGCTCTGCTATTTGTCTGCTGTGTGACCTTGGGAAAGTCACTTCACTTCTCTGTGCCTCAGTTACCTCATGTGTAAAATGGGGATTGAGACTGTATCAACCCAATTTACTTGTATTCACCCCAGTGCTTAGTACAGTGCCTGCCACACAGTAAGAGCTTAATACCACAATTATTATTATTACAATTTCCATGGGGAACCCTTGAATGCCTCTGCTCCCCAAATTGTTCCATAAGTCTTACAATATTGTCTGAGATCTGAAGATCTTAGAGATCTGAATGAAATACAGCACCTTGTCTGAGCCATGGAAATTGGTAGAAGCCACAATGAAGGGAGGCTTGATGCTATAAATGAAAAAATGAACATAAACGTACCACTGCTCAGGACCAGACAGGGCCAGTGAGCTGAAAATTGAACTGGTAAATATACCTGTGGATGAATGGCCACCCTAGCAGTAAAGGGTTGAGGTTTGTGATCACAGTGGATCGGGAAGCAGCGTGGCTCAGTGGAAAGAGTCCGGGCTTTGGAGTCAGAGGTCATGGGTTCGAATCCCGGCTCTGTCACATGTCTGCTGTGTGACCTTGGGCAAGTCACGTAACTTCTCTGAGCCTCAGTTACCTCATCTGTAAAATGGAGATTAAGACTGTGAGCCCGACATGGGACAACCTCATCACCTTGTAACCCCTCTCAGCACTTAGAACAGTGCTTTGCACATAGTAAGTGCTTAACAAATACCATTATTATTATTATCATAATGGAAAGAGCACAGGACTGGGATGCATGTGACCCACGGCCCAGTTGCAGCTCTGCCACTTGCCTGCAGTATGACCTTGGATACGTCACTTAATTTATCTGTGTTTCAATTTCCTCATCTGTAAAATGGGGATAAAATATCTGTTCTCCCATCTTCTCATACTATGAGCCCCACATTGGATAAGGAATGTGTCAATTTTGATTATTTTGTATTCAATCCGGCACTTACTTCTCCCCTTCTAGACTGTGAGCCCGTTACTGGGTAGGGACTGTCCCTATATGTTGCCGACTTGTACTTCCCAAGAGCTTAGTACAATGCTCTGCACACAGTAAGCGCTCAATAAATATGACTGAATGAATGAATGAATGAATTTACCTGAGTGCTTAGCACACCATCGGCATGTAGTAACCATTATTGTTATTATTGAATGACACAGAAAAATATCTCTTTCCTGGCCTCAGGACACAATGACAAGATCACACCTCCAAATGTTCAGTATCATAAAGCACCTCTCAAGGTCATCAGAGTATACCTGTCAGCAACTTGACAATCAACCAAGATATACACCCTCAATCTCCCAAAACACCTTCTCAGGAATGAGGGAGAGACACTATGGGTAAGCTCTTTGAAACATACTGCCAGAGGGAATGTGAAATAGAAAAGGAGTTTGAGGTTCATTTTCTTTCATCAAGAAAATCAGAAAATTCTTCATCTTACTATTTAACCCAATTTCTGGCTTGGAACTGAGAAAAGGAATTTAAAGCAGGCTTACAAGAAAAAGTAAATGTCATGCTCAAATGAATATTAAAAGCAGTATTTTCACATAAGATAAATGAAAAGCCTACCTAAATTTTGGCTCATAATTCACTGAAGAACAAACTGTGCTCAACAATGTTTAAATAACTTTCAGGAACATTTGATTTGCTTTTCCAAGCCCCCTCCCCTGCCCCCATACTCATCCCAGAACCATTTACTGAACTGGAAGACAAAGACAACCTAGAAGGAAAGATAGTCTTAGGCATCTTCAAGCTAGTCTCATCATCATCAGTCGTATTTATTGAGCGCTTACTGTGTGCAGAGCACTGTACTAAGCGCTTGGGAAGTACAAGTTGGCAACATATAGAGACAGTCCCTTGAGCTAGGGCCATTGTGCTAAACTCCACAGTAGTCCCCTGTCACAAAGCAGTGGCTGTCTCTTCAAGCTCCCATTTAAACCCCTAGGAGTTTAGGTTTGGGCAGCATCTAAAACAACTTCACGAGGTCTATGAAATAGGGCTGTCAAACTGTTCCCTTTGTGGAATTTCCCACTAGGTGCTACCTCTGCCTGCTTAGAAAGACATTCTCATCATCTTCGAGTTCCAGAGAGCAAAATATGCCAATCCCTAATCGTACATAAGCCAGGGGAGGGAGTTTGCTAAAGAGGTCTTCCTTCCTATCCTTGTTTTTCTCTCTTCCCTTTACTCCACTGATGGGACCAAGCCACAACCAAAACAGGCCGTTTGACTAACAGCAAACTACTCACTAAACCTGCCAAGAAAGGAAGCAAAAGAACAAAAAGGTAGCATAAGCCATCCAGAAGAGGAGAATAAATGATACAGAGAAATAGAAAAGGAAATTGTTGAACACTGTGAAATAGCTGTGAACTACTGGGAGATGACTGCAATAGGACAACCAGCTCAGTGGGCAGAAATTGTGAGAAAATGTACTCTTTAAATCAAATAGTAAAAAAAAAATACATTTTCTCAAATGTATCTAAGGCAAAAATAAGGAATTTCTATCTGTTGTTATCATTGAAAGATGCCTCAGAATTAATATTGGAAATCTAAAAAGCCCATAATCACATGCTTAGTAGGTGACTTTACATTATTCCTAGCAAGAATTATTAGCTTCTTTGAAAAAGCAGCATGGTCTCAGGTCATCCAGACCCTTGAAAACTCTTTTGGGAGTTGATATTGCTCTGATGAGCACCATCAATATGATCTGTTTCATCAGAATCCCTCCCAAACTTTAGTATTAGTGGCAATGGTTGGGAAAAATTTTCTGGAGGTCATAAAGGGACATCTCCATGGGACTTCTATAAAATATGGCCACAGCTACAAAAATAGTCAGGGAGAAAAGACAGACTGACAAAGAGAAAGACTGAAAGACAAACAGGAATCAAGTAAGCAATGGTAGTTATTGAGAGCATTTACTGTATACAAGATACTGTACTAAGCACTTGGGAGATTACTCTATAGTTGATAGATATGATCCCTGCTCTCAAGGACCTTAAACCCTAATGGGGAAAATAACACTATTTAGACAGAGAAAGATTAGGCATGAGAGAAAGACCCACTCTTTCGCAAATGCAGATGCATACTCACACATACAACTAGTTAGTCCTTACTGAAATGATGTCTTTTCCACAGAGCAGAAAGGGATAACCGATATGTGAACCACCATATTATATAGCCTCCTCCCTTTAACATCCCACTTCTGCTGTGCCCAAGGCTGCAATGGTTACCTCCTTTGTTGTTTCTGTCACTATTCACTGGGACCAGGGGCTCTATTAGAAATCTCAAGGGAGTAATTCACCATTGCCTCAGAAACAAAGACTTAAACAGCAGTAGCAGCAGCAGCGGCAGCAGGTATAACAGTGGGAGAAGACACACCAAATCTGCCTCTGCTTTTCCTAGTCTGTTGCCGCAGCAGTTCTCTCCAGCTGAGCTCTGTGCCACAGTCATTGTACCACCACTTCAACTGCATCTTAGCTGAATATAAGATTTAAGGGATTCTGCTGCCATTTGTTGATAATAGAATAGAGGGTCTGAATTTTGTCACCGCATTTCCTAACATGGGACTATTGTTGTACAGCATTGTGCCTATGGCCGCCTCTTCAGGAAGATAAGGTAGACAGAAATCCCCATATTTTAAGCAGCTCCCGTATGAAAAGGGTTTCTCTCAAGATCACTTCCTTACTAATAAGTGTGGCATTTGTGAAGCGCTTACTCCGTGCCAAGCATTGTACTAAACAGTAGGGCAGACACAAGATAATCAAATAAAGTCCCTGTCCTAAAAAAGGCTCACATTCTAAGGGGGAGAGAGAACATTTTACAGATGAGGAAAGTAAGGAATAGAGAAGTTAAATTACTGATTCAAAGTCACACAGCCAGCAAGTGGCAGAGCCAGAATTAGAATCCAGTTCCTCTGACTCTCAGTCTATGATCTTTCGACCATTCCACATTTCTTTTCTTGGGTTCCAACATTCTGCTGAAACTGTATGGAATTTCAAAGGTGGATCAAGGTTCAGGCCTTTAAGGAGCATATAAATACTATGTGAAAGAAGATTTTTTTTTTTTATGTATGCTGGAAAATGTTGTCTCCCAAAGACTCAAATTACATCTACAAATCCTAATATTTATAAAAGTGATTTTCAGAATAATCCTGAAACAATAAAATTATACTGAAACAATAAAATTTTATAATGATTTTCCAATGTGTTTCCATATTGACACTTCCCAGACTTTTAATAAAGGACATAAGAAATGTCATCCAGAGTTTGACAGTGATCAATCAAGTCAGCAATCTCTCTGAGTTAGTGGCTTTAAAGGCCCCTGCTTTCCTTGACATCAATCTTCAGAGCTAAGAAAGCATTTTGAAATGTTTCTAACTCTTCCTTCTAATGCCCACATACATTACACTACTGTTGTCTCCTCTAAGACAAATATCAAACTGTGTATTTTTCAATAATGATTCCTACAACCAGTATTGTAATGTCATTATTCTTTAGCAAAGATTACTAATCTAGAACCATCAATTATAAAACATACCATGGCCAGGAAATTTATAATTTAAGGAAAGAAGAATATTAGCATAATATAAAATATACATGATGGATGGTGTTCATCTTATTTTGATTTAGGTTGATGCTTGAGGTCTACTCTACTCATTTAAAAAAAATGTCACCTGGAATAATTTTAACTTCAATATAATCATAACAGTAAAGTGAAAGCCATTGTCAGAGGGTCTGAGATGCAGTGTAACTGTGATTTGGGGGATTTTTAGGCTCTAGGTATAATGATTTAAGGGCACCTATCTCCTGTATTAGAGATGCTCCTGACAATTCCATTTGAAGAGATGGAATTGTGATTTCTTCTGTTTTATCACTCCTGAGCCATTGAAAAATCAGTTACTAAAATGTGATCCAATCCTTGAGCTTACCATGACATATAAAAAGCCATGGGAAACTCTACTCAAAGACACATAAGCTGTATTTAAAAATTTAATATTTATTTCACAGCTGTAAACAAATTGAAAGGATTAGATATTGTTAGATATGCTCTCCTTGAATGAAATATGTTTATCTACTTCTATTATGTAGCTTGACCTAGAATCAAACTCAGATTGCATCTGACTCTTGAAGAGCCTCCTGGTGCCTTTTTAGACACAGGTGACCCTGAAGTTCTAATAGTGTCTGCTGTCCAAGTGGCAAAATAAAACCCACAATACCTTCCTACTTAGAGAAGTTCAGAGATCCTTTATGGAAAAGTGGCACTCATTTTCTACCAGATGGTATCACAAAATATTGTACTCCACCTTTACTCTGATAAAATCTATATCCTTACTTTGTCCTGTATTGAGAACTCATACTATCTCTTCTTTCTAGCAAGCACAGGTTTAAAAGGTAGGGGCAAATGGTGATCTTTCTTAGCCTATAGCTTTAAGTTCCTTGGCACACGATGAAATCTAGATTGGTTTCAAATAGGAGTGACCTATAAATGGGCTTTGAGGGCCAAGAGAGTTGTTTGGGTCTGGTACGGCTCCAGACACTACTCTACTTCAACCCAGGAACTTTTCTATCTGAAGTACAGTTCATCCACTATCTCTACACTCATCAAAAACCTCCAACAGCAATTCATCTCCCTCCATATCAAGTAGAAATTCCTTCATAATCTCCACCAATTTTCTCCATCGGAATTTTCTTCATCCATTACTCTTCAGCTCACTCCATTCAAACTAACATTTTGATTATATCTTGCTCACAACTTTCCCATTTTTTGCTTGAGTCTCTTTGTAATTTCTTCCATCTCACAAATTCACCAAACTATATCTCTTCCCACCTCTAACCACTTCCTAAAAAACCATTTTTTCCAGGAAGCCTTCCCTGATTAATTCACTACAGCCCAGTCCATTAACCCAATATCTCACTCTGGCAAGTTTAGGTTCTTATCCTAAGCACTTATGTATATTTCATTCAATCATATTTATTGAGTGCTTACTGTGTGCAGAGCAGTGTACTAAGCACTTGTCATTGATTTATATACTTGTTTGTTTATACACTTATTTACTCAATTGTTTCACATTAAATACACTGTTTCCTGCAGTTCTTCCCCTTGCTCCCTTATTTGCACATAATTTTGGTTTGCCTGACTTCCTGAATAAATTGTAAACTCTTTAAGGCGAAGAACATGCATCTCCTGAACATGCATCTTCCTTCTGTTGTAATAACACTGATAATAAAAATGATGATAATAATATGATAACAATAACGTGACAATAATTATAATAATATATTATAATTATTCTCAGTCTCCTTTTTATGCTCCTCCTCCCCCTCCTATCCCCTAACTGTAGGGGTCCCTCAAGGTTCAGTTCTTGGCCCCCTTCTAATCTCCATCTACACTCACTCCCTTGGAGAACTCATTTGCTCCCATGGCTTCAGCTACCATCTCTATGCAGATAACACCCAAATCTGAATCTCCTCCCCCGTTCCCTCTCCCTCCCTCCAGGCTCTCATCTCTTCCTACCTTCAGGATATCTCTACCTGGATGTCCTCCTGCCACCTAAAACTCAACATGTCCAAGACAGAGCTGTTATCTTCCCTCCCAAATCCTGTCCTCTCCCGAAATGTCCCATCACGGTGGATGGCACAACTATCCTTCCAGTCTCATAAACCCGCAAGCTTGGTATCATACTTGACTCCGCTCTCTCATTCATTCATTCATTCAATCGTATTTATTGAGCACTTACTGTGTGCAGTGCACTGTACTATGCGCTTGGGAAGTACAAGTTGGCAACATATAGAGACGGTCCCTACCCAACAGTGGGCTCACAGTCTAGAAGACCCACATATCCAATGTCACCAAATCCTGCTGGCCTCACTTTCACAACATCACCAAGATTAACCCTTTCCTCTCCATCCAAACCACTACCATGTTAGTAAAATCACTCATCCTATCTGGACTGGATTGCTGCATCAGCCTCCTTTCTGACTTTCCAACCTCCTGCCTCTCTCTACTTCAGTTCATACCTCACTCTGCTGCCCGGATTATCATTCTACAGAAACATTCAGGGCGTGTCACTCCCCTCCTCACAAATCTCCAGTGGCTGCCTATCAACCTCCATATCAAAGAAAAACTCCTCACTATTGGCTTCAAAGCTCTCCATCACCTTGCCTCCTCCTACCTCACCTCCGTTCTCTCCTTCTCCATCCCAGCCCACATACTCTGCTCCTCTGGTGCTAACCTAGTCTCTGTGTCTTGATCTCACCTGTCTCGCCACCCCATGTCCTAGCTGTGGCCTGGAATTCCCTCCCTCCTCAAATCCACCAAATGATCACTCTTCCTCCCTTCAAAGCCCTACTGAAGGTGCACCTCCTCCAAGAGGCCTTTTCAGACTAAGCCCCCTTTTCCTCAGCTCCCCTTCCCTTCCGCATCACCTCAATTCACTCCCTTTGCTCACCCCCTACCCTACAGTACTTATGTTTATATGTATATATCTATAATTCTATTTAATTATATTAATGCCTTTTTACTTGTTTGGATGTCTGCCTACCCCCCTCTAGACTGTAAGCCCATTGTGCACAGGGATTGTTTCTCTTTATTGCTGAATTGTATTTTCCAAGCACTTAGTACAGTGCTCTGCACACAGTAAGCATTCAATAAATATGATTGAATGAATTAATGATCATAATAATGACTGTAGTAGTTGGTCAACAGTTTTTATCTGATGAATTGTGTTCGGGGCACACAGTGTTCTCGTGAAAATGACAAAGGAAAAATATGTGGGCTCTGTCTTTGAGGAGCAACCCATTCAATAGGAGCTCAAGGAAAATCAAACTCATTTTATCTCATTGATTCTTCTGCTGTCTTTATGAGTTAAGCCAAGTATGAACTTTATGAAAAATTTTTTAAATAAAAAAGTACTTGCACTACTTGGTTCTTTGTCTTGCTAAAAATCTGTGACACCAAGGTCCATTACACCTGAAACATTAATAGACTGCATTAATAGAAATACATTTTGTTGCTATTGGTATTCTGGCTCCTCGGGTTTGTTTTTTTTTCATTGAAATCATCCAGAAAAAAGTGTCGTTTTCAAAATCCAGACACCCATCAGCTTTAAACGCAAAGTTTCCATCACAAATTCACCTAACAGGCATATTTTTCTCAGTTTTCTAACAATTCTGGGCAGGTAAAATGCAAAACTCTATCTGTATGGTAGATGACCTACCGATTATTTTACTCAATATCTTTAGTAATTTTATGGGCCAAAGGCTTCGTTTTTGATTTAAAAAAGCACACTGAGCCACGTACATAGATTTTCTGATTATGTTTGCATAATTTTGCAGTATGGCAGACTGACTTGAAAAAGTAAGAAAGCACTGCAAGAAATAATAAACTGATATAGGTGCTGCCAATTCTCATACACACACACACACACACAAACACACACACACGTACGTACGTCTCTTTATAGAAATGAATGGTTTCAAATTTTGTTCTTCCTAATATCAAAAAGGTACAATAATAATAATAATAATGGCATTTGTTAAGTGCTTACTATGTGCCAGGCACTGTACTAAGCACTGGGGTGGAGACAAGCAAATTGGGTAGTACACAGTCCCTGTCCACCGCAGGGCTCACAGTCTCAATCCCCATTTTACAGATTAGGTAATTGAGGCACAGAGAAGTGAAATGACTTGCCTAAGACCACACAGCAGACAAGTGGTAGAGCAGGAATTAGAACCCATGACCTTCAGATGACAGGCTAAAATTCTGTTTTTAATCAACTGTAAAGGCTTTATCTATTGTGCTACAATTTCTACACAGTCGAATTTTGGGAAGCAAAGAGTCTTACCTAAGAAAGTTAAAACATCTTGCTTTAGGAAGTAATGATTTATGAGTATAAAAATGATCATATCTAACACTAACCTATTCAATATCCTTTTCAGGACTCTATTGGTAATATTCTAGCCTGGAAAATAAGGGAAAATTTCTGTTTTCAAATCTACCAGCAGCCAGAGTATTGTCTGAAACATTTCAAAGCTCATCTTGGAGAAAACATATATATATATATATATATATATATATATATATATATATATATCTCAAAGCTACTGTGAGGAAAATTAGGGGATATGATATGAGCCTGTCGTAGAGGATCCCAATTAATGTGGAAAAATGATAGGTTTGGAAACAGTTGATTTTTCCTCATTAGCTTTAGTCACAGATTGGCATAACCAAGGGGAAATGAGTAAGGACTTTTCCATGAAAAATGCAAGTGAACAGAAAAGAATAATAAGAACCAAATGAAGTTATTTGCCACTGCTTAAAGCACAGATGTGCTGCACTTTCTTATTTGAATTAGCCAACTGGAAAATAACCTGCAAAAGTCAGCACTTGTAAAGAATTATCTGCCCTCAAGAGCAGGAAGGCAACAATTATTTTACCCTAGAAAGAACAATGTTCTGAAAGAGTTTAAGAAGCAGTGGCACTAACACTAAGAAAATGAAGATATTTCTTGTGTATTAACCCACCCCATTTTGGGTTAATGTAAACTCTCATTCAGTCCTAAAGAATATCTTATTTTTTTTTACAACAATCATCATAACATTTTCTTTGGAGAAATAAGTATCAGAATGGAAAGGATTTATTTACATGTGCAGAAATGAAAACAGTTTCTCTAAATATGGTATTTATAATCATTTTATTAATTTGCATCTTTCATAAAAATGAGACCAATGTTTAATACAAGTTGAATTTCTGTCTCTTGTTTTGTGAAAAATAATGTCCTAATTAGCTGATTGTGCATGCATCGTGGTATTTTAAGAAATCAATTTGCTCAATTCTAGATAAAAAAGGTATGTTATGTGATTTGGCATTTTTGTACTGCCATAAGTTACATAACTTATAAATTGGCATTAATGTAGTTATTCAGCAGGAGCAGAATATAAAGCAGAATACTTAATAACAGGGTAATTTCTCTGGGAAGCATGGAGAATAATGGATGACTCTATAATTGGTGATAGATTCTTCTGAACAAAGCTATTTAAATCAGTCTATACAATCATTGTAAAAATTATCATGCCAATATGGGATTCAGAGTATTTGTGATATTTATAACCCAAATAAAAGCAAACAAAAATAAATGTAGGTGATTTTCAGAAGTATTGAAGTCCAGACACAATCTTAACATTCAGTGCAAGATCCAGACTCAAAAAGGGCATCAGGTTATAAGAACCTTACCAGTAATCTATTCTACCCACCTAATAACATCAGATTTAGGTGAATTTCATCTGTTCTTAAAGGTCTTTTGAGATTAAATCTCCTTCAGCTATGTCAGTCTTTCTAAGAAGGCAAGGTCTCCATCCTTTGCCATCTAAGATTAGTTCAGGTAACGAAGGACATTGCCACAGTAAAGGTTTAAAGGATCCATGACATAGCTGAAGTAGTACTTCAACGAGAGAGCAGGTATTTTTAGTTCTTATGTTTCCTTGAAGTATTACCTTCTCATGAGATATTTCTGGAAATTATGTGGTCTCTAAAGATCTGAAAGAGGTTAAAGGGTCCAAATTTCTAGTCAGATTTTTCATAATAGCCTATCATTCACTCAATGGCTTTAACTGAGGATGTCCAAAATAAAAATTGAAGAAAAAACTTCATAAACAGTACTTCAACAATTTAGGGAAGAAAAGAGGAAAACATTTGATTTGGCAACAAGTCTTTTCCATGAGTAACTGATGCTTTTATTAACCTTGCCTCTTAGGGAATTTATAGCTATGTCAATGATATTCAAGGTTAAATTATAAAGAACTATTTTTGTTTTTAAGTCAACAATGTAATTGCACCAGAATATTAGGAAAGGGAGAAACATGGTATGGAGTCATGTGGTCTAATGGAAAAAGCAAGGAAGGACATCTGAGTTCTAGTTCGGGCTGTACCACTAGTCTACTGAAACAAGTCACTGGGTAGGTGACTTTCCTCAGTTTCCTGATCTGTAAAATGGGAATATGATAGTTACACTCTATCAGTTAGATGGTTGAGTCAATCGTTTTATGGAATACCAAGCCCTGTATTAAATCTGGTGTTGAACAGGGACTATGCCTGATCTCATTATCTTGTACCTAGTACAGTGCTCATTGCAAAATAAATCCTTAATATATACCAAAAAGTGATCCTTATTAGACTGTAATCTCTTAGAAGACAAAGGTTGCTTCAAAAAGTTCAAATATGCTTACTTATTACAACTGAGCTTTCAGATCTTGTAGATTCATTGGGAAAATGTCCAAGTACAGCACCCTAATTGAGCCAAGCAATTTAAAAGAGCTAATGTAATTCTAAAACATAACCAATGCTTCTGGCTGTCTACTAGGAGAGCCATTTCAAATGTTCTTACCATATAATAGATTCAAATTGAAAAAAGTGTAAGAAAACCCAGTGCTACCAATAAGAGGGAAGGAAAGTCTGGACCACGATGTCTCTCATTAGGGATTTTTTAAGGTGCTGTAATATTTCATAAAGTTCAGATTCTCAGGGAAATCACTCATTTTTATAATGGGCCAGACCTGGTTATATCAGTAACATTCTATTCTTTTGCATGACCTCTGCAAGAGCTAGCATTCCTGACTTGAATTTCAATATGTATGATGAAAAAGTTGGTTTTATGTAAAAACAAAAATATTTTTAATGCATATTTTCATAATGGGGTGCAGTATTTAACACATTTATCAGTTGGCTGAATATGAAAGAAATGGAATTCCCAGTTCATTACCTGTACCACTTCCAGGAATGATGAGTAACAATTCAAAGAGAAAAGTACTCTTATTCTATTAGCACTCTAAATGACTTCTTGTTTCCTTCTTCATGTGGTGCTTATGGGCTCTGACAGATATTCTCAGTTGATGAGTGAAAGTGGACACATTTGATTGAGAAGTTCTCAGCATGTCTTAAACTTCTCATTCTGGAAAAATCACTCCCAAAGGGCTGTCTCTTCAGATGACTATAGTTAGGATTTCTGAATTATCTACAATGTGGCATTAAAGTACACTGAATTATATTGTCATCTTAGAGTATATTTTCCATTGTTTCCATGCACACGATTCAATGGGTTTCAATGAGTCCATCAACAGTACATGATGGAACATATCAAAGGTATAATAGATATCATAATATCCAGCAAGGTTTGGCATTTAATTATACACTTATTTAGTTCTAAATGAACAAACCTACGCATTTACAAGGACTGGAGAAAAGTGTGCCACAATGACAACATTGTATTTTTAAGCATCACGGATTGTTCTAAGAGCTGGGGTAGATACATGCCAATTAGATGACACAGTTCCTGTCTCAAATGGGACTCACAGTCCTAAATAGGAGGAAAGGGCAGATATTTAATTCCCATTCTACAAATGAGGAAACTGGGGCACAGGGAAGTTAAGTGACTTAGGTCACACAGCAGGCAACTGGCAGAGCTGGAATGAGAAACCAGGTTGTCTGACTCCCAAGCCTGTGCTCTTTCCTCTAGGCCATGCTGTTTCTCATGTATTTCAATATGTATTTCATACAAGATTCCTAGATATGTGTTAAGTTTCATCCAGGTATGACTTATATGTCTGAAATGGGATCAAAAATTCCACAGTATGTATGTGGGCGTGCTAGGACTGGCCCTTGGAGCATTTTCATATTTGCTAATCTTATTGTCTGATGCAATTCATTCATTCATTCAAATTCATTGAGCACTAACTGTGTGCAACACACGGTCCTAAGTGCTTAGGAGAGTACAATATAACAATGAAAAGATACATTCCCTGCCTAAAGTAAGCTTACCATCAAGAGGGGGAGACAGACATTAATAGAAATAAATAAATTATAGATACATATATAAGTGCTATGGAATTGGGAGGGATGAATAAAGAAAGGGAGCAAGTCAGGACAATGCAGAAGGGAGTGGGAGAAGAGGAAAGGAGATCTTAGTCATAGAAGGCCTCTCAGAGAAGATGTGCCTTCAGTAAGGCTTTTAAAGCCGGGAGAGTAATTCTCTGATCTGAGGAGGGAGGCGATTCCAGGCTAGAGACAGGATGTGGATGAGGGGTTGGCAGTGAAACAGGAGAGATCGAGGTACAGTGAGAAGGTGAGCATTAGAGGAGTGAAGTGTGGGGCTGGGTTGTAGTTGGAGGTGAGGCAGGAGGGTGAAAGGTAATTGAGTACTTTAAAGCCAATGGTGAGGAGTTTCCTGTTTTATGCAAGTGGATGGGCAACCAACTGTAGTTTCTTGAGAAGTGGGGAAACGTATTCTGATCATTTCTGCAGAAAAACGATCGGGGCTGCAGAGGGAAGTATGGACTGGAGTGGGGAGAGAGAGGAGGCTGGGAGGTCAGCAAGGAGGCAAATGCAGTAATGTAGGTGGGATAAAATAAGTGATTGGATTAACATGGTAGCAGTTTGGACAGAAAGGATAGGGTGGATTTTAGTCATGTTGTGAAGATCAAAGTGAGAGGATTTAGTGATGGATTGAATATCTGAGTTGCATGACAAGAGTCAAAGATAATGCCAAGTTTATGGGCTTGTGAGACAAGAAGGATGGTGTCCCCATCTACAGTGATGGAAAAGTCGGGGGAGGAGAGGGTTTGGATGGGAAGATAAGGAGTTCGGTTTTACACATGTTAAGCTTGAGGATATGGGAAGACATCCAAGCAGAGATGTCTTGATGGCAGAAGGAAATATGAGACCACAGAAAAGGAGAGAGATCAGGGCTGGAGGTGTCGATTTGTGTAACTTCTGCATAGAAGTGGTAGTGGAAGCCATGTGAGAGAATGAGTTCTCCAAGGGAGTGGGTGTAGATGGAGAATTGAAGGGACCCAGAACTGAACCTTGAGGGTCCCCCACAGTTAGGGGGTGTGAGGCAGAGAAGGTACCCATGAAAGAGATTGAGAATGAGTTGTCAGGGAAATAAGAGGAGAACCAGGAGAGGACGGTGTCAGTGAAGCCAAGGTTAGATAATGTTTCCAGGAGAAGGGGCGTTCGACAGTGGTGACGGCAGTTGAAAGTTCGAGGAGGATTAGGAAGGAGGAAAGGCCATTGGATTTAGCAAGAAAGAGGTTATTGGTGACCCCTGAGAGGGTGATTTCTGTGAAATGAAGGGGGGAGAAGCTGGATTGGAGGGGGGGCAGGAGAGAATTGGAGGAGGAGTATTTGAGACAGTGGGTGTCGACAACAACTAGCTCAAGGAGTTTGGAGAGGAGTGGTACATTGAAGTGATAAATAGAGGAACTCGTGGGGTCAAGGGACTTTTTTGAGGATAAGGGAGACATGGTCTTATTTGAAAGCAGTAGGGAAGAAGCCATTGGAGAGTGAACAGTTGAAGATGGCTGTTAGAAAGGGAAGAAGGAAGGGGGCAAGTGTTTTGATATTTATATTTCTCCCCTTGGATGCTATGATCTCTAAGAGTCAGCTCACTTCTTGTTAAATATCAGGATTATCAAAGTTGATCACTCTTCCTTGGGGATATTCCAGCCTTTCAAAGGTATCCTAAGGTCTTGCTTCTTAGAAAAATCCAGGTGTCCCACCTATAGAGAAGACTGGAGGCTATAAATGGTCTATGGCATTTCAGCTTGCTCACATCTCAGGGTCATATTCTGCTTGCCAGCCTTCTGAATGATAACAATAATAACTGGTATTCGCTAAGCATTTACTATGTGCCAAGGAATGCTACTATAAAATCGATAAGCATCATCCAGAGGTCTCAGTGTTTTTTTATCATTTATCTGTAAATGTGGTTCCGGGAATGAATATTTCTAGAATGGTTGGTGTAAAATATGTTTCTGTACTTAATTGATGAGTATTCTAACTAGAATTTTGCAGGCACTGGAGAGGAGAGATTTCAAATTATTTTCTACAGTCAGCTATTTCATCTCCTTCACCTTTGGTTCTCATCAACCTTTGTGTCCAATCACTTGTCTCTGATATTTCTTCAAGCAATTAGTATGGCAAATTGTAGTTTTCAGTAAGTCTTTCATTTTGATAGAATAAGGTTTACAGCCTATCGATGATGCACTGATTCCTTTATTAAAGCAGTACTTTGGACATTGGAAACATTAGGCCACAACTTTGACCTTGACTTTTGACCCCAGAATCATTGTCACAAATAAAACCGTGCTGTTGTTTTCTAATATTGCCCATGACTTTAATGACTATTCTATAGACTATGGATCATAGGAACCCATTTGCTGGTTTTATTGATAATGACAGATAGGGCTTCTTTCACTAATGGGGTAGCTTTGATGTTGTTATGAAGCTTTTTTAGAATTCTATATTATCCAAGAGTCTACAATATTGACTCTCTCTAATAAATGAACGCTGATTGAACACTTTTAATAGTCTGAACTAAGAGATTGTCATTACAAAGAAAAAGCTTGTAGGGGCCATCAGAGATAGATAAAAGAGTATCATTACTTTGTTGTTTTTCAGTGTTTACTGCTTTGGATATAATGATTTTCTAAATATATCTACGTAGTTGTTTAAAACTGGCTATATGTAATAGCAAAACTGAAATGAAATCTCTTTTGAAGTCTCAAAGATGATAAGCCATTTATCTAAAATAGGCTATACTTTGAAAATATTTTTATTATGATGCCTATAATGAGAATTAACAAAGAGTACTACCTGAATTTAAGAGCCCTGGCAATTATCTCTAGCAAAAATACATAAATAATATAGTGTGTTTATGTGTACCCCTCACTTCTAAATACGTACTAAACATCATTCTTAGTTTACATTTCATTCTCATGTTGTCCAATACTATGATGCTCTAAGCAATTTACATTTTTTTCTATGCAAAATCTGGTTCATACTCTCAATGATCTATCTTCTTTTCAATGAATATTGAAATTTAGAGCAGTCTTCCACAGCAGCTTGATAAAAAATGTGGTTTTGACAATAGGCTCATAAAAGTTTAAGAATTTCCATGTTGAAATGCATACCTTTAGAGAGAGTTTTTAAAGTGCACACTGCAAAATGATATTTTTGTCATTTTCTACAAAAATATCAGACAGGCAGAAAGACTGTGTTTTTCTTTACCATGGCATAGCTTCTATTGTCATAATATTCCTCTCAGAATTTAACGTTTATTCTGAAATACCATCTACTCCACCTTTTAGAAACATTCTAAACATTCTATATTTCCAGATATTTACCTATTCAAAGCAGGCCACTTTGGAGTATCTGGTTTGTTTTGATTTTTCTGAAATTGTCCCACATTTCCATTTGAAGCAGAGATAGATGTGTCACCATAGGAAAAGGTGAAATTGGACTTCAGTTTAATATATCTTTGTGCAAAAATATTTTAAACAAGATGGTGTTTCTGGAGTATTTGAGCTTCAGTCACTCTCTGGAATTCTAGAATTGTACCATTTTCAAAAAAGGGTGATTGCTTAGTCCAGGAAGGGTACCATCTGTTCTGGAATATAAAGCAGCTGTTATCTCCCTGTGATTTGCTTCACTGGAACCAGATTATTACATTAACATTCTAAATATTTCTTGTTAATTAAACAAACTTTTGGGCATTTCTAATATAGTTCAATCATACCTCTGCAAAAGGGCAAAGAAAATAACATCAAATCTAAGAAGCAAGGACAATGTATTTCATTAAAATCAATTGCAGTCATCTTTTAGCTTTCCTGATCTCTAATACAATTTTTTATTGATTAAAATAAAAAAAAATGATTTTTTACCTTGGAATCATTTTATTCTATTTGTTGATTCATATCTTATTGCATTCATGCAGAAAATTCTGCTTTTCAAAAGGTTACACGAATAATAATGCTCATTTTTAAAAACTAAAAAGCGAAAGAAATAGATTTATATATTAAATATTCACTGTTTTATATCAATGTGAAATGTATGCTCTCCTCTGCAGTCTAGCACGCTGAAAACAGAGCAGGCAGTGAGAAAATTTGATTAGAGCACTTCAATCTTCACCAACAGGATTTAAAATGCTTTTAACTCCAGGCCTAGTCAAACTAAATTATTTGGTCATGTAAAAGAAATAAAATAAATCCACAAGGACTCACCAAGATGAAATTGTGAGACATTTTCATCCCTCACTTTTAAAGATTGACCAACTTTATTTGCTACTACTTCCAACAAGTCTCTCTTTTCCATTTCTGTTATTAATCAATCAATCGTATTTATTGAGCGCTTACTATGTGCAGAGCACTGTACTAAGCGCTTGAGAAGTACAAATTGGCATCACATAGAGACAGTCCCTACCCAACAGTGGGCTCACAGTCTAAAAGGGGGAGACAGAGAACAGAACCAAACATACCAACAAAATAAAATAAGTAGGATAGAAATGTACAAGTAAAATAAATAAATAAATAAATAAACAGAGTAATAAATATGTACAACCATATATACATATATACAGGTGCTGTGGGGAAGGGAAGGAGGTAAGACGGGGGGATGGAGAGGGGGACGAGGGGGAGAGGAAAGAAGGGGCTCAGTCTGGGAAGGCCTCCTGGAGGAGGTGAGCTCTCAGCAGGGCCTTGAAGGGAGGAAGAGAGCTGGCTTGGCGGATGGGCAGAGGGAGGGCATTCCAGGCCCGGGGGATGACGTGGGCCGGGGGTCGATGGCGGGACAGGCGAGAGCGAGGTACGGTGAGGAGATTAGTGGTGGAGGAGCGGAGGGTGCGGGCTGGGCAGTAGAAGGAGAGAAGGGAGGTGAGGTAGGAGGGGGCGAGGTGATGGAGAGCCTTGAAGCCCAGGGTGAGGAGTTTCTGCTTGATGCGCAGATTGATCGGTAGCCATTGGAGGTTTTTGAGGAGGGGAGTAATATGTCCAGAGCGTTTCTGGACAAAGATAATCCGGGCAGCAGCATGAAGTATGGATTGAAGTGGAGAGAGACACGAGGATGGGAGATCAGAGAGAAGGCTAGTGCAGTAGTCCAGACGGGATAGGATGAGAGCTTGAATGAGCAGGGTAGCAGTTTGGATGGAGAGGAAAGGGCGGATCTTGGCAATGTTGCGGAGCTGAGACCGGCAGGTTTTGGTGACGGCTTGGATGTGAGGGGTGAATGAGAGAGCGGAGTCGAGGATGACACCGAGGTTGCGGGCTTGTGAGACGGGAAGGATGGTAGTGCCGTCAACAGAAATGGGAAAGTTAGGGAGAGGACAAGGTTTGGGAGGGAAGACAAGGAGCTCAGTCTTCGACATGTTGAGCTTTAGGTGGCGGGCGGACATCCAGATGGAGATGTCCTGAAGGCAGGAGGAGATGCGAGCCTGGAGGGAGGGGGAGAGAGCAGGGGCAGAGATGGAGATCTGGGTGTCATCAGCGTAGAGATGATAGTTGAAGCCGTGGGAGCGAATGAGGCCACCAAGGGAGTGAGTGTAGATTGAGAACAGAAGGGGACCAAGCACTGAACCTTGGGGAACCCCCACAGTAAGAGGATGGGAGGGGGAGGAGGAGCCTGCAAAAGAGACTGAGAAAGAACGACCGGAGAGATAAGAGGAGAACCAGGAGAGGACGGAGTCAGTGAAGCCAAGGTCAGATAACGTGTTGAGGAGAAGGGGGTGGTCCACAGTGTCAAAGGCAGCTGAGAGGTCGAGGAGGATTAAGACAGAGTATGAGCCGTTGGATTTGGCAAGCAGGAGGTCATTGGTGACCTTTGAGAGCGTTACTGATTGGCAAAATGGGCACTGCTAGACAGAAATAGGAAAAGAAGGAATGACTAGTTTTTTTTTCCTCTTTAAGACTACTATAATTTAGGGCTGATATAATCTACATTTTTTTTCTAAACTTTTACACTATTTGTTTATTTTACATCATAAAATCATCTATAAAGTCCAAAATCACCAAGACTCATGCAATTGGTAACTTGCTTATTTTATTTTAGAATTTGCCCAGATCAACTCAAAATTCATTAGTGATACCCATTTGAACAATCAGGGTTAATCAAATATACATTGCTTTTCCCCCATTTTAGGTTATAACAGTTCTTTTCCCAAATGTTTACTCTTGGCTCTGCACTAGTGAATTTCTGAGTAGACAGCCCCTTTTGCAGTAAGGCCTAATACATTTTTCTATGCTAACTCAATTAGCAATAACGCCATTGAATTTTGACAGCTGTTCTTTCTCTGGATTTCCTTCTTTAGACAGCATACAGGCTGATCTCTCAAATCCTCCTATCCAAGTTCTCCAAATTTAAAGATCCCAGAAAAATTTGATATACTACTTTCTTCCTCTTTGGGTAAACGTAAACATCAATCTTGTGAGTTTGAAGAAGAATGAAAACAGTTCAAATGCTTTCCAACCCTATCATTAGAGGGTTATTCAGAATTTAAGCAATTTTTATTGCTTAGAAATTTGCCTTTATTTCTTAAGGCAAAAATGTTGCCCAGTTTTCAATAATAATAATAATGATGGCATTTATTAAGCGCTTACTATGTGCAAAGCACTGTTCTAAGCACTGGGGAGATTACAAGGTGATCAGGTTGTCCCACGGGGGGCTCACTGTCTTAATCCTCATTTTACAGATGAGGGAACTGAGGCACAGAGAAGTTAAGTGACATGCCCAAAGTCACACAGCTGACAATTGGCAGAGCCGGAATTTGAACCCATGACCTCTGACTCCATAACCCATGATCTTTCTACTGAGCCATGCTGCTTCTCTACTTCTTTTAGTTGAAGTAATGTACCCAGCTGGTGCAACAATTGAAAACTGGATGGTATATTTGGTCTTTTAGATGATAACTGTAAATAGAGTCACACAAAAGTCACAATAATGAAGAATGAACTTTCAATAAACATACAGTGCTCTGCACACAGTCAGAGCTCAATAAAAACGATTGATTGACATTTGATGATGATGGTATTTATTAAGCGCTTACTATGTGCAAAGCACTGTTCTAAGCGCTGGGGACGTTACAAGGTGATCAGGTTGTCCCACGGTGGGCTCACAGTCTTCATCCCCATTTTACAGTTGAGGTAACTGAGGCCCAGAGAAGTTAAGTGACTTGCCCAAAGTCACACAGCTGACAGTTGGCAGAGCTGGGATTTGAACCCATGTCCTCTGACTCCAAAGCCCAGGCTCTTTCCACTGAGCCACGCTGCTTCTCTAATTTTTTAACTCAGCATTCAGATTATACCTAATTTTCATTTTCCCAGGGATTATACTAGGACTTTCCCTGGTACAATTTTGATATGCCAAGCTAAAGGACTACACTTCTTGTGCTTTCGGTTCTTCAGAGATTGGGCGCAGCCTTCCTTGGACATATGCAGACCTGTGGTGTACACCCACTGTTGGGTAGGGACCGTCTCTATATGTTGCCATCTTGTACTTCCCAAGCGCTTAGTACAGTGCTCTGCACACAGTAAGCGCTCAATAAATACGATTGATTGATTGATTACACTGATAAATATTGAAGAAAAGTCAGCTGGCTTCGAACAGTAAAACAGCATGAACTTTAAAGAACATGGCCTACTGGAAAGAGCACTGAAGTCAGAGAACCTGGATTCTAATCTTGGCTATGGCACTTGCCCGCTGTTTGACTAAACGTGTCAATTAATTTCTCTTTGCCTCAGTTTCCTCATCTATAAAATGGAGATGAAATATCTGTTTTTCCTCCTACTTAAACTGCGAGCCCCATGTCGGCCAGGGCTCTGTCCAACCTGATCTTAGTGCTTAGTACCGTGCTTGGAAAATAGTAAGCACTTAATAAACCCAAATAAACAGGGAAGCAGTGTGGCTCAGTTGAAAGAACATGGGTTTGGGAGTCAGAGGTCATGGGTTCTAATCCTGGCTCCACCGCTTGTCAGCTGTGTGACTTTGGGCAAGTCACTGAACTTCTCTGTGCCTCAGTTACCTCATCTGTAAAATGGGGATTAAAACTGTGAGCCCCACGTGGGACAACCTGATCACCTTGTATCTTCCCCAGCGCTTAGAACAGTGCTTTGTGCATATTAAGCGCTTAACAAATGCCATTCTTATCATTACCTCAATTATCAATCAATCATATTTATTGAGTACTTACTGTATGCAGGGCACTATACTAAACATTTGGGAGAGTACTGTTAGACTGTACTTTCCCAAGTGCTTAGTACAGTGCTCTGCACAGAGTAAGTGCTCAATACATACAATTGATTGATTACAACACAACAATATAACAGACACATTCACTGCCCACAATGAGCTTACAGTCTAGAGGAGTGGAATGATTATTATTATTATTACCTTGTAACCTCCCCAATGCTTAGAACAGTGCTTTGCACATGGTAAGTGCTTAATAATTGCCATCATTATTATTATGATTATGATGGGACCCATCCCACCTCCAGCAGAGCAGCTTTCAATGCCACTTGGAAACAGCCTCCTCCCTCACAGCTCCCAGAATCAATGATGCTTCTGCTGCTGGCTCTCTGCTGCCTTTGGTCCAGTGTCACTGCCCAAGGAACAGACCCAGAGGAACTTGGAGAGGGATAGATTAATTTTCCAAAGAGGTGTGTGAACTCCTTAGCAGTTGGAGTTCTGCTCATTTGACCTGTCTGTGGGCATTACAGGATCCTATCCCCCTGAGAGGGCTCCAGGGGCTCTTTTGGGGCTCCAGAGAACCTGCCCCTAAAAAGTGATGGTGATACGCCCAGTCGGCAGGAAGCGGGTCTGACTTCCTGCAACTCTGGCTGGGCCTGGGCCTGTATATATGTTTGTACATATTTATTACTCTATTTATTTATTTATTTATTTTACTTGTACATATCTATCCTATTTATTTTATTTCGTTAGTATGTTTGGTTTTGTTCTCTGTCTCCCCCTTTTAGACTGTGAGCCCACTAGTGGGTAGGGACTGTCTCTATATGTTGCCGATTTGTACTTCCCAAGCGCTTAGTCCAGTGCTCTGCACATAGTAAGCGCTCAATAAATACGATTGATGATGATGATGGGAGCTGGAAATTGACCAGATGCACCGGCGCAGAAGGGACTGAGGAACAGCCCCACTGACCAATGCCAATGGCAATAACACTTGCTTTGCTGGGGGCACAGAAGAGCCCACTTACTTCATTGGGGGTACACAGACCCTGGAAGACCCTGGGGTCTGGCCCCTTAGACAACTTGCCCCATCTTAACTTGGCTTCTAGACAAGCAGCGTGGCTCAGTGGAAAGCACACGGGCTTGGGAATCACAGGTCATGGGTCTAATCCCGGCTCCGCCACATGTCTGCTGTGTGACCTTGGGCAAATCACTTAACTTCTCTGAGCCTCAGTTACCTCATCTGTAACATGGGGATTAAGACTGTGAGCACCCCGTGGGACAACTTGATCGCCTTGTAACCTCCCCAGCGCTTAGAAGTAGCAGCGTGGCTCAGTGGAAAGAGCCTGGGCTTTAGAGTCAGGGGTCATGGGTCCGAATCCTGGTGCTGCCACTTGTCAGCTGTGTGACTTTGGGCAACTCACTTCACTTCTCTGTGCCTCAGTTACCTCATCTGTAAAATGGGGATTAAGACTGTGAGCCCCCCGTGAGACAACCTGATCACCTTGTAACCTCCCCAGCACTTAGAACAGTGCTTTGCACATAGTAAGTGCTTAATAAATGCCATTATTATTATTATTATCATTATTAGAACAGTGCTTTGCACATAGTAAGCACTTAACAAATGCCATCATCATCATCATCATTCTTTAATCAGTTTGGGAAATATCATTAGGTTTTTCGGGTTGCCAGTCTTATCTCTTACAACAAAATATATCAAGTACAAAACAAATGAATCCAAAATGACTAGTAGCCCAGGATAACTCATTTTGGAAGGAGGCTGCTGGCGTTTCCGTCACTAAGCATTCTTTCTGACTTCTAAGGCGAGATAACCAACATCAGAGAGCAGTCATCAATCCATGGAGGAGCTTTATTTGGTCTCTAAAATGGGTAGGTTTTATGATAAACCATTTGTTTGTCCAGTCTTAATTATTTTGGTTAGGGATGGAAAGAGAGCCAGCCTCCCAGTATCACTCTTTCTGGCCAGCTAATTGTAACTAGATTTGATCATCTTTCCAGCCTTTCCAAGGTGTTTATTAATTCATATCATTTATATATCATTATACATATCCTCTATATAGTCCCTTGGACAACTAGAGAATAACTTTCTAACGTCCAGACAGCAATGCTAAATTGCAATGTGTTGCCTGGGCCCAAAATTAATGTTCTAATAACTTTGGGCTACTTCATATTATATTTTAGAATATACCTTCGACTACTTGAGAAAGGAATTAAAAGGAAGACAAAAGCTACCCAATTTTACTGTAAATACAGGGATAACACAGCGGGCATCCTTCTGTGACATTTCAGAGAACCATCCTAAGTACAACAGGGAAATCAGGCTAGTGGTATAAATGATACTAACCAAATGGATGGGAAATATTGTTGCAACAAGCTTCACTTCTTGGTGTCACATATAAAATTAGTCTCATTTCAAGACTTTTATTCTATATTAATTCATTCAATTGCATTTACTGAGCGCTTACTGTGTGGAGAGCATGAAAAAAGTGTTATATTTGAAAAAAAAAGTATGAAAACACATATAACTATCACAAATGTGTGTCCAAATCATTCTTTCCTAGTAAATCCAACTTTAGGTAACTTATTTTTTGCCAAATGTAATGTGGTCCTTGTAACTGGAAAACATTTACAGAATCTCCATCATTTGTATTGAATATTACTTAATGCCAATTAAATTCACGTTTAAAATCACAGTTTTATCATTCTCATGGAATTATGAAGAAAGATTGCAAAATGTTTACAGTATTGGGAAAATGTTGATACTTATCCAAACTATCGACTTCTTTGACACCTAGGAACACTCTTCAGGCCCATCACCACAGTAATCCCTTGAGATGATTTTTTTAAAATTTTATTTTCATTGCCATCATTGTGCACCATGAAAACCTCATCAACTCACTTTAAAAATTGGCTACTGTTGTAAAAAGGAAATATGAGGCAATGGCTGATTCCTTGAGACAGCTCTGAACCACTGAATTAAACATCCAATTCTAGACTGTACGTATAGAGTAAACAATCCACTTAATCTGATACGATTCTGGGTGCATTTTTCTAAAACTGGATTAGTATTCTTTTGGTATGTGTCAAGTGCTTACTATTTTCCAAGCACTACATTAAGCACTAGGGTGGATATAAGTTAATCAGGTTAGAACCAGGTCGTAGCCAAAATGGGAGGATTCTAATTTGAATTCCATTGGCAAGACAAAATTAATGATAAAAATAATTATGGTATTTATTAAGTGTTTACTATGTGCCAAGCACTGATCTAAGCACTGAGGTAAATCCAGGGTAATCAGATTGTCCCACGTGGGGCTCACAGACTCAATCCCCATTTTACAGATGAGGTAAGAGGCACAGTCCTTAGTACAGTGCTCTGCACAGAGTAAGTGCTCAATACATACAATTGATTGATTACAACACAACAATATAACAGTCAAGTGACTTGCCCAAGGTCACACAGTAGACAAGTGGCGAAACTAGGATTAGAACCCATGACCTCTGATTCCCAAGCCTGTGCTCTTCCCACTAGGCCATGCTGCTCCTCTTGAGCAGGATGGATGGATACCTACCATACTCTTGGAAAAATAGCCCAAATATTGGTTGCAGAAAGGTGGGTAGGAGCAAGAAATGTACCTCCTTATGGCAAGAGAAAGGGCTCCTAAATATATATGAACAAAATATATTTTTCATGTTATTTTTTAAAGCACTTACTATATGCTAGCCACTGGATTTAAGCGCTGGATTAGATACATGATCAGGTTGGACACAATCCATATTCCACATGGGACTCCCAGTCTTAATCCCCATTTTAAAGATGAGGTAACCAAAGCACAAAGAAGTGAAGTGACTTTTCCAAGGTCATACAGCAGATAAGTGGCAGAGCCAGGATTAGAATGCAGGTCCTTCTGACTCTCTGTCCACTAGATTTTTCTCCAGGAAATTTGCTCTTCAATTTCAGTACGATAATAAACAAAGATCGAGATCATGGATTAAAGGACACAGAACTTAATATACTTTTCCTAAACTCTCTGATCCTCACCCTAAACTTCTCCCAGACATTCTTGGAGCTTCTGAACGTAAAATGTTCAGTCAGTGAAGGAGGGAAAGATGGGGCCTATGGCTGATAGGGTTAAAGAGGACTTAAAAACTAGTTCAACTAAAATATTCTCTAAAGGCAAGTCCTGCCCTTCCTAGATATTTCTGAGCTGCTAGAGGAACTTTATTTGAGTTCATTGCTATTAATTAATTGACCCATGTACAGTCAATACTGAAATACCTAGGCAATTTAAGCAATTCAGCTTATGGTAAATTGAAGCACTGGGCAGCAGTAACAGCTGTCCTTATGGAGTTCCAGCTGAGAAGTATAGGCAAAGCACAGGGGAAGGGTTGCTGTACAAATCAGAGCTTTGGAAAGCAAAAATTAGTTTGTTAGCATTGAAGGGATTGTTCACCGAGAGGCCCTCTGTATACGGAGACATATTTCTGTGAGGGCTAGAACCCTTCTACGGGATCTTTATGGACACAAAGAAGCAATGTGTCTTAGTAGAAAGAGCACGGAGCTGGGAGTCACAGGACCTGCATTCTAATCCCAACTCTGCCACTTGCGTGCATTTTGACCTTGGGCAAATCACTTGATTCTCTGGTCCTCTGTTTCCTCATCTGTAAAATGGGGATTAAATATCTGTTCTCTCTCCTACTTATTCTGTGAGCTTTTGTGAAACAGGGACTATGTCTGAACTAGTAAACTTACATTTTACCCCGAGATTAGTACAGTCCATGCCACATAATAAGCGCTTAAACAGAATCCAACAGATACAATACATACACATAGATGGGGCCTTCTATGAATTCACAGAAATTGTCATGTGCACAGAAAGAGGTAAAAAGTTTGCAGGCACCTGAGGGGAACTTCCGGTATGGAGCCTAGTAGTGATGTTCTTCCACATCCAAGATGCGAGACACTTGAAGAATCCCCTAGTCCTGGCCCACGAGCTTATCTCCGTGAGAAAATGAACCTTTATTGGCTTTCTCTCTCAAACTTTACCTTGCTTGTCTACTATAACCAAATCTGCACACTCCGCTCCTCTAATGCCAACCTACTCTCTATCTCATCTACCTCATCGCCAAACCCTTGTCCACGTTGACATCCTGGAACTTCCACCCCCTTCATATCCTACAATCTCCACCTTCAAAACCATCTTAAAAATCACATCTCTTTCAAGAGGACTTCCCTGACTAAGCCCTCATATTCCCTACCCACCTTTCCCCCATGTCATCTATGCAACTTGGCTGTGTACAATTTAAGCACTTTGATACTCACTCCTGTCTAAGAGCACTTATGGGCACACACTTACCCTGTACTATTTCCCCTATTTGTAATTTATTTTGCTTTCTTGTCCTGTAAAGTGTAAGCTCCTTGTCGGCAGGGATTGTTTCTACCAATTCTAGTATACTGTACTTTTCCAAGCAATAAGCAAAGTGCTCTGCATGCAATAAATGCCACTGATTCACTGATTGAACTATGCTGAGTGAAAAATAAGCCCAGTATTAATCAGAATAGATTCAAAACCCCAATGGTTATGTGTATAATCACCAAAACAGTTGTTTCTGTGAGAGCTGCTTGCTTTTGAGAGGTTTCTGTAATATTGGGCAGGTTTTCCCAATCTGTAGTGTATTTTAATGTCTCTATACCACTAGGCTATAAGCTCCTTGAGGTCAGGAATCATTAATGCACTCTCCACTTAGTAATCCCTCAATAAATTACACTGAATCATTAATTAATATTAAGCTTTTTTTTAAGGCTCTCACCATGGTCAAGTTTGGAATGGGAAGTTTAATAAAAATTTGACCCTTTGTCCCGGCCATTCCCCAACATTCTCTAAAAGGACTTCTAGGTAGTTATGATGTACTCCCAAAGAGGAACCTTCTGGGCTTTTTTTCTGCACAGAGTCAAATATAAATGGCAAAACTAACAACCTACTGTATATTCATTGAAAATTATCCCAAGAGCAACAAATCCCCACAAAACTGATGAATCTTCCATCATCATCATCCTCTTCATTACCTGCTGCTTTTCCTTTCATCTGTAGAAAGTGCCCACACCTATAATATCAGCTCCTACATCAAGTCCTCCACAAGCAGGCTGCCATCCTTATGGATATTCAGGATTATGACAGTAAATTCTACTTTAGTTCTTTTATCTTCAGTGGAAAGTGTGTCAGTGTCGCCTTTCACTATCAGTTTAAGGAGGATTATGTTAGAGTTTTATGAAGCACTGACTGTTTTCTTTTAACAAATATTTTATGAAGCCAGAGATAGGGAAAGAAGTGGATAACTCAGTGGATAGGGACAAAATAGAGAAAGATCTAGGACTTAGGCAAAGAGAGGGAAATATGGCTAATCATGGGCTATTCCTAATTTGAAAAGATATCCCAAGGCTGAAGGGAAAGTCAAAAAATAGGAATTCTGACTGAATGATGGGAGGGGAATCCTCAGCTGCAGTAACAATGACACTGGTATACAATAGTGAAGAAGAGGAGATCTTTCCTTATCCTTCTTTTCTTCCACAGCAGCTGTTAGGTGATCGCTGCTGCCATTGCCAATGTCACTGCTGCTCTGGCCCTTCCAGCCTTATGGTATTTGTTTCACACTTTCTATTTGTCAAGCACTGCTCTAAGTGCTGCATTAGATACACAGTTTTCAAAGTAGGACACAGTCCTTCCTCCACATGGGGATCACAGTCTAAGTTAGAGGGAGAAAAATTTGATAGTCATTTTATTGATGAGCTGAGGCAGAGAGAAGTTAAGTGACTTACCCAAGGTCACACTGCAAACAATTGGCAGAACCAGGATTAGAACCCAGGTCCTCTTATTTCTAAACTTGTGTTCTTTCCACTAGGCCCTGCCGCATCTCATGAAGCAGCTTCTTTTGAAGAAACTTTTCTAGAGCCACCTTGAGTAGAAGCCACTTGTTTTAGGTCATACAGGAAACAAGAATATAGCTCTTAAGGGCAGAAAAGCCCTGATCATTCATTCATTCATTCAATCATATTTATTGAGCACTTACTGTGTTCGGAGCACTGTACTAAGTGCTTGGGAAGTACAAGTTGGCAACATATAGGGACAGTCTCTACCCAACAACGGGCTCACAGTCTAGAAGGGGGAGACAGACAACAAAACAAAACATGTGGTCAGGTATCAAGTCACCACAATGGAAGCTAGAATTGGGTGTATGCATCTGTTCTGACTGACATATGCAATCTGAAATGGAGGGATGAGGTTAGTCAGATATGTGGGGAGTGTAAGCTGCAAGTTAGTGAGTCACAGTCTGAGAGAGTGCATGCATCCTATTCTCCACATGGCCATTTAATATTTGAAATGAAAGACACCATAGTGAAGAATTCCTCCTTTCAGTTTCTCACCAGGAACTTTGCTCTGGTCAACTTCTCAAAGATTTAGCTATTAACACAGACCACTACATTTGTGTAAATTGAAGTATGAGATGGAATGATGTAATTTGGGAACTCAAAATCAGAGAGATCACAGAATGTGTTATGAAATCATTAGCTGAGCATGAGAGGTATGCTTAAACTTCCAGGTCACCTTCTGGTCATAGACAGGCAACATGATAGAAAGCTAGAGTCTCAAAATAAAATTGTTCTTTTGAAATCTATTGCCTGATTTACAGTTGTGTGAATGTTAACATGCAGGATTCTTCTTTCACATTCCCCTCTGGTACATGTAGGGAAAATATTAATTGTTCTGGTAAAAAATATTTTGAAAAATCTTAAACTGCAAAAATACCTTTTTTCTAAATATAAAAAAATGTCCATTAGAACACCATTTCTACACACATAAAAATGATGTGGTATTTCATTCATTCATAGGGCTGGAAGAAAATACAATGAAACTTGTTTAACCTTTCCTCCTCTCATTCCATTTCACTTCCAACTGCACGTAATGAAGAGGTGATTCGAGTGTGGGAGTTCAAGAGATGGTCTCAGAATGGGATTTGGGATTAAAATTTATTGATAAAAAATGGAAAACGATTCCTATCTTCAGTTTTTTTAATTGCTTAGGTCTTTCAAGTGTACTTCAATTCATAGTTTTTCTTTTCTTCTCAGCATTTTTGACCACAGTAACATATAGAACAAATCATATAGACAAACAGGTAAGTAAACATCAGAGAGATACAGGGCAATCGTCAATTCAGGAAAAGAGTATTTGTTTTCACGCTTCATCTAAACCAATGGTACCATTGAAGAAACTCATTATTTTAACCAAAATAAATGCTAAAAATCAGCCTGACTGTGAATTCACAACTTTCAAGCACTAAATGAAAACTACAAATGTTTATATTTTGGTTTGCTCGCTTTCTTAGTGCACTTACAGTCACCTATAAACTCATATTCACCTATGAACTTCTATCTGTACCCTTTAAGCCCTTGATATTCACCCCATCCTCAGGCACTTATGTGTGGGTCTTATGTCCCCGAATCATTTCCGAGGTGAGTTTTTACATGTAATAGATTGCCTTTCACTCACTAGACGCTGCCCAAGCTAGGAATGGAATGGATGCCTCTGCTCGACTCTTCCTCTTGTAGCTGAGACTGGTAGAGTACTGGAAACTCTCCAGGTACGACCCTGAGAGAGGTCACTTTTGTACATAACCGCAATTAATTTATTTTTATTAATGTCTGTCTTCCCCTCTAGATTGTAAGCTCCTTGTGGACAGAGAACACATCTACCAGCTCCAGTGTACTGTACACTACCAAGTACTTAGTACAGTGGTCTGCACATACTAAGTGTTCAATAAATACCTTTGATGGATTTATTCTTGTTATATTAAAATTAGAATATACTTTCTGCTCTTCATGTGGTTTCTGGATTTGATTTGTCTAGTTTGTTGAGAAATTAATGTGGAAAATTAGCTGGAATAGTTTCACAACTAATTTGTCTCCCTGCTCTAGTTAAGACCACAAGAAGGGCACTTTAGAAGCTTAATCCAAGCCAGCCCTTGACTCAGTGAGCTGGGAGGTGAACGGTTGTAAAGGTTTAGGGAGTAAGAATTAGGTCCCAGGTGACTTCTCGGTAGCGTGGCTTAGTGGAAAGAGCACGGGCTTGGGAGTCAGAGGACCTGGGTTCTAATCCCAAATCCACCACTTGTCT
Organism: Tachyglossus aculeatus; assembly: GCF_015852505.1. Classification (NCBI taxonomy): domain Eukaryota; kingdom Metazoa; phylum Chordata; class Mammalia; order Monotremata; family Tachyglossidae; genus Tachyglossus; species Tachyglossus aculeatus. Next base: position 13,537,773 of record NC_052087.1, read on the forward strand.
GCTGTGTGACCTTGGGCAAGTACTTAACTTCTCTGTGCCTCAGTTACCTCATCTATAAAATGGGATTAAGACTGTGAGCCCCATGTGGGACAACCTGATTACCTTGTATCTACCCCAGTGCTTAGAACAGTGCTTGGCACATAGTAAGCGCTTAACAGATACCATCATTATTTATTTAGTTATTAATTTAGGTGGTGAAGCAAAGTAAGATAATGGTGGTTCCTACTGGTTCTGTGTCTTGCCACGTCTTGGCACAAGTTGTATGGGACTAGATCTAAAGACTTTGAGGAGCAGGGAGTCTGGTTGGCATGTGAGGCTGAATCTTCTCTTCTGGGACAGCCATGGAGTTTAGGATCTCTGCTTACCCCAAGGCTTATTTCTACTTGCAGATCTAGGGCTGGTCTTGTCTTCCGTAGGGACCACCCTCCTACTCATGGAAATCCATGTGCCATTGCTCTAATCACTCATGGGGAATTAAACTCGGATGCATCAGGCTTGATTATGAGTTTTCTTCTGGACTGGGAAGATTCAACTCAAGATAAATCAGCTAGATTGTTCACTTAAGCAATTTCCCATTTCATTATATTTGCCCTTTCCATCTCTGAGAAAAGACTTATAGAATAGCGAGAGCATATACCATTTGATTCTACTACATTTTCAAGAAACTGCACAGTCAGTTTGGCGTGATCACAAGGTTAAAGTGACCTGATTTTCTCACGAACAAGGCAGGGTGGAGGAGGTGACCCAAGCTCTGTGAAGGGGAGAGAGGAAAGTTACAGAGAGAATACGAGAGAAAGAGTGTTATTGGAAGAGCCAGCAAAATAAAGGGAGAAGAAAATGGACAGATAAAATATTCAATTTGCAGTGCGAGCTATGTCCCTGAACATGGAGAATCCTGATGACAAGAAACAAGCTTTTTGAACTCTCTTGCCTTACCTAGGGCAGGGCATGGAAGGGGAATAGGAAGGAAACAGGCTGGCAACTTGTTTTCCTCATCCACATCAGGCCCTGTAGAACTTACCCTTGGAGAGAAGGGAAAATAGGAAGTAAAATTTTCCATGAAACTTCCTGGAGACTACTCTGGGCTATAACGTCCACTACAGCTTTCTACTTTCTCAGCCACCAAGCAAACGAAACTCTGACCCCTTACTGGAGTGGCCACCTCACAGTCCCACACAATCCCAATAAATTGCTCACTTCCTGGAAAGAGCCCGGGCTTTGGAGTCAGAGGTCAGGGGTTCAAATCCCAGCTCCGCCAATTGTCAGCTGTGTGACTTTGGGCAAGTCACTTCACTTCTCTGGGCCTCAGTTCCCTCATCTGTAAATAGGGATGAAGACTGTGAGCCCCCCGCGGGACAACCTGATCACCTTGTAACCTCCCCAGTGCTTAGAACAGTGCTTTGCACATAGTAAGCACTTAATAAATGCCATTATTATTATTATTATTATTATTACTGGTGAACTGGCTCTCTCCTCAGTGGCCTCATCCCACCCCTGAATATGAAATGATCAGATTTATCAAACAGTACAAGCCCAAAGTTCAGGGCAGTAGCAGAGGGAACAAGACAATGTTCAAAAGAAGGAAGATTCCCACTAGTTTGGGACTATTTAGTCACCTTTTGTATCGGGCTAATGTTAAGGTAAATGCCCATAAACCACCCTTGGATTCTCAGTTAGCATCTTTGTTTAGCCTGAGTACATGATTGCTTACATTTAGGTATGAGACCACCTTTCCAGATTTGTACACCTTCTTCTCTAAGTATCTGGGAGAATGTGAGAGGGGAAACATCTAATGAAAGTCTCTCAACATTCAAATTAGCATAATTCAGTCTTTACCCATTACACCCACCTGTGAGATACTCTAGATAATGAATGTAATAATACGAATGAATGCAGAAGAAAAACATTGTCCTGTAGAATTTGCAGCTCTTCAAAATTGAACTGCTGGGAAATGGCAACAATTTCTTGCCTTCGTTTCTCATTTGCAGTTGAACACATATTTTGTCTTACTGTGTCAGGAGGAACAAGGCTTTTGCCCTCAATAATGAATCTAAACTTCCCTCAAGGACATCTTCTTTCCACAACCTTGTGATTTCAAATTTTTATACACTTTCTTGTTTCTTCTACATTTCAGTGAAGCCTCACCTCTTTGTGCCCACTGCTCTAGGTGAACTTAAACCAAGAGCAGGAATAAATTCTTTCAAACATTCACAAAAGGAAAAGGCTAGAACCTTCCAATTTTTATCTTGGCCCCTTCCTTCTACAGAGCACTGTGTATACCTGACGGACATCAGCATGTTTACTCAGGCTTCTCTCCTATCCAAGTACTCTGGAGGTTAGGAATAAGGTCACCCACAGCCTATTTAGACTTCCCCAAAATAGTGTGAATCACAATTTTTGTACAATGTCTCATTGCTATTTATATTACCCTCGCTCAAGCGTGACGTGTTCTCCTGGACAAAGGTTGAGGATGAAACCTTTGTATAAGTTCTACTTAAAAATTACTCAGTAACACAGTTTTTTCCTGTGAGAAGAGACCAGGAATTGCTAACTTCCAGTTCTGGCTGTAAAACTGGTTAAGGAAGAGGAAGGCTTGTTTAAAAATCCTCTATAAAATTAGTCCTAGAGGTGAGCAGCTTGGGGCTCTGGACAGTCAACTGCCATCTCTATGTGGATAATTCCCAAATCTACAACTGCAGGCCTTATTTCTCTCCCTCTCTGCTTGGATATTCCACAGACACCTTAACATTAACATGTCCAAAACAGAGCTCCTTATCATCCCACCCAAACCCTGCCATCCCCCTTGACTTTCCTGTCACCGTAGACAACACCACCATCCTGTCTCAGAAGCCATTAACCTAGGCGTTATCCTCAACCCCTCTCTCTCATTCAACCCACACATTCAACCTGTCACCAAATCCTGTTAGGTCCTTCACAACAGTACTAAAATACACCCTTTCTTTTCCATCCAAACCGCCACCATGTTACTCCAAGCACTTATCGTATTCCAACTTGATTAATGCATCAGCCTCTTTGCTGACCTCCCGGCCTCCTGTCTCTCCCAAGTCTGTGCTTTATTCTGCTGCCACGATCATTTTTCTACAAAAACATTCAGTCTACATTTACCCACTTCTCAATAACCTCCAGTGATTGCCCATCACTGCTTGCATCAAACGGAAAATCCTTACCATCAACTTGCCCTCTGCTACCTACATCCTACCTTACCTCCCTCATTTCTTCTACAACCCAGCCTGCACACTTCTCTCCTTAATGCCACCCTACTCACTGCATCTAGATCTCATCTAGCTCATCACCAAGGTTTTGCCCACATCCTGCCTCAAGATTGGTAATAATAATAATAATGGTATTTATTAAGCACTTACTATGTGCAAAGCATTGTTCTAAGCGCTGGGGAGGTTACAAGGTGATCAGGTTGCCCCACATGGGGCTCACAGTCTTAATCCCCATTTTACAGATGAGGTAACAGGCACAGAGAAGTTAAATGACTTACCCAAGTTACACAGCTGACAACTGGCAGAGCCGGAATTTGAACCCATGACCTCTGACTCCAAAGCCCGTGCTCTTTCCACTGAGCTACGCTGCTTCTCCCTCTTCACTCTCCCTCTTCATTTTCAACAGATGAACACTCTCCCTACCTTAATAGCCTTACTGAAGGCACATCTCCTCCCAACTAGGCCCTTCTGTTACTTTTACACTTGGATTTGCATCTGTGATTCACTCCTCCCTAGGCCTCACAACACCTACATATGTACACATAATAGAGATTTATTTACAATTATGTCTGTCTCCCCCTCTAGACTGTATGTTCATTGTGGGCAGGAAACATGTATACTAACTCTGTTATATTGTACTCTCCTAGGCGCTTAGTATAGTGCTCTGCACACAGTAAGGTGTTTTTTTTTGCTGAAAAGGCTCTGAAAGAGAACACTTTCAAATTAAGGGTACATTAGAAAAATAATTGAAATATTTTATTGTTGGTACATTTTTACAACATTATCAATCATACAATAACATTAATTGTATTGCTGACACTTTTAAATATATTTGCATTGCCGCGGTCAATGGTTTTGATTTTTATGAATAAATGTATTAATGTGCTTCTTAATATCTCTAAAGGGAAACTGCAGTTTGATTAATACTCTTTAACTTGAAACTATTTTAATGGAATGAATTAAAAGTCATAACAAATGTGTATATTCCTACATGTGATTGTGTGCATGTTTCATATACTCATTTTTATTTGAAAGCTCTGACAAATATTGCTTTTTGGGTAATTGGAAAAACAAATCCATCAAAAGCAGTAACAGTAACATTTTTTGAGTGCCTATTTAGTGCAGCGTACAGTACTACTACTACTAATAATAATAATAATGACATTTATTAAGCACTTACTATGTGCAAAGCACTGTTCTAAGCGCTGGGGAGGTTACAAGATGATCAGGTTGTCCCATGGGGGGCTCACAGTCTTCATCCCCATTATACAGTTGAGGTAACTGAGGCACAGAGAAATTAAGTGACTTGCCCAAAGTCACACAGCAGACATTTGGCAGACTCGGGATTAAAACCCATGACCTCTGACTCCAAAGCCCGTGCTCTTACCACTGAACCATGCTGCTTCCCCAAAGTGCTTGGGAAGTAAAAATAATGAAGTGAAACATTCTCTACCCACAGGAAACATGCAGTCTAAATAGGGAGACACATATAAAAAATATTTACAACTAAAGTAAACAAAATAAATGCATTTAGGATATATATTTATAGGATATATATTTAGGTTTTATGGGTGTGTGTGTGTGTGTGTGTGTATACACATGAATGATAAGGAAGGTGTAGCTATGTCCATAAGCAGCCCCTTCCATAACAACTGCAAAGTCTTAATTAACAATAAGCAAGTAACAATGGAAAAACAACGGTTTCATTGAATTAATTTCATACATAAAAGACAGCCCTCATATACAAGCATCATCCTTTAAAACAGAAATAGTTTAGTTTGAGAAACAACATACAGAATGACAGCATTAATTTATTTTCACAGAAAAAGTATCTGTTCTCTGCCAGAATATAGACCCCACAATTATAATCAAAATTAAGTGCACCAAGTCTCAAATGAAAGGTCAGACTGGAACTACTACAAGTTTTTCTTAGCAACTGAATTGGGTACCCTGGTAGCAATACAGCAATTATTTAAATTTGAGGCACATGCAATGGCAAATCATCTGGAATCTTCTCCATAGCTTTCAAACTTCAATTTAGAAAATAACTTTTTTTTCTAGCGTAATTTTTCCCATCCAAAATCCTATGCCCCACAAATACATTCCCCTGCCTCACAGTTTCATTTTTTGTGGTATTTGTCAAGTACTTACTCTGTGCTAGGCACTCTACTAGGTGCTAGGGTAGATACAAGATAATCAGGCTGGGGAGAGTCCCTGCCCCACATAGGACTCATAATCTTAGTCTCTAGTTTATCAATGAGGTGACTGAGGCACAGAGAAGTTAAATGACTTGCTCAAGGTCATATAGCAAATGGGACAGAATTAGAACCCAGATCCTTTTGACTCTCAGGCCTGTACTCTATCCAGTAGGCAACACCACTTCTCATCAACAACTCTTGTAACACTTTCTGTGACCCAGACTTTAATTCATCAAATTGTGACCCGGATTTACAATCATGCTAGATAAAGTCGATGAAGAATATTTGGGATTATTTCTGATTTTCTGCTTCTATTTCACTATCATTATCATGTAACAAGAGCTCAGAATAAAACAACTACTACATAAGCTAAACACCAGCCCCTGCTTCAGCTCTGTCACCATTTCCTGCTCAAAGCCATTTGTGGTAGAGACAGATTTATACTTTCATTTCTTTAACACAAATTAGAAAAAGTCATTGAAAAGGATGATGTACTTTTGGAAATTTTTTTCCTGAAGATTGTCCCAGATCTGGATAGTTCACACTGGTCTTGTCCTGTGCAGAAGGAATTTGGTCTAATTTGGAATTAGAATTTGGAATTTGGTCCGTGATTCTTAACCCAGCAATGTTGCTTTCTCCTAGCAGTGCTGGAGAACCCGGTGATCCACAGAATATTCTCTCAAACTGGGGAAGGAGCCAGGATGGGTGATATTCCAGGGTTCATGCAATGTCAGAAGCCCAGGATGATGGCTTTTCTTCCATGTGCACTTTCTCAGACTCCTCAGACTCCTATCTTGACTCCAAAGAGAATGAAGAGGGCAGAGAATTACTGCAAAACAATTGCTCTTTTCCTTTTCATGTCAACTCAATCCGAACCACATCTTCTGGTGGGGGTGAGTGAACGGGGGAAGGTCAAGCTGAACACATTTGTGAGCGTTCAGATGAAGCTGGGATTTTTATTTCAATAAATGTAATATTTTCTGCATTTCTTCACTCATATATGCCTGCACACTGTAGCTTTGGGGACTGGAAATAGACGGAGAAGCAGCGTGGCTCAGTGGAAAGAGCCCAGGCTTGGGAGTCAGAGGTCATGGGTTCTAATCCTGCCTCCGCCGCTTGTCAGCTGTGTGACGTAGGGCAAATCACTTCACTTCTCTGGGCCTCAGTTCCCTCATCTGTAAAATGAGGATTAAGACTGTGAGCTCCAGGTGGGACAACCTGATCACCTTGTATCCCCCCACGCTTAGAACAGTGCTTCACACAAAGTAAGCACTTAACAAATACCATTATTATTATTATAAAGAGGCCTCAGCTGTTTCATATATGTCACATATGTGAGTTTTTTTTAATGGTATGTAAGTGTTTACCAGGTGTCAAGCGCTGTTCTGAATGCTGGGGAAAGTGCAAGTTAACTAGGTTGGACACAATCCTGCCCTGCCTGGGGCTCACAGTCTACATATTATCTGAGATGCTTCCATTGATATTTCATCTGGATTTCCATGTTTTTTTAAGGGGCTAAGTGATTCCTTCTTAGGTATAATAATTGTTCCACAGAATTCCACAACCATGCTGAATTGTTAGAAATTGTGTTACAATGTGACCAGCATGTGTGCCTTCTTTCAACCTGCTCTACATCAGCTCACAGAAAAGCCAGTTCTTGAGTACATTATTGCTAATCATACTCTACACCTATTCCCGAAAGGTATTTTTATGGCATATTCAACTTGTACTTCCCAAGCACGTAGTACAGTGCTCTGCACACAGTAAGAGCTCAATAAATACGATTGATTGAATGAATGAATGAATTATTTATTTATTTAATATTAATGTCTGCCTCCCCCTCTAGACTGTAAGTCTGTGGTGGGCAGGGAATGTATCTACCAACTCGGCTGTATTCTCCCAGGAGCTTAGTACGGGACTGTACACCGTAAGGGCTTAATAAATACCTTTGATGATGATGATGGCGGTGGTAATTGTTAAGTGCTTATTATATGTCAAGCATTGTTCTAAGCATTGGTATAGATATAAGTTAATCAAACCAAATACAATTCCTATCCTATATAGGGCTCACAATGTGAGTAGGAGGAAAGACTGGGAATTGAATCCCCATTTTGCAGTTGAGGAAACTGAGTCACAGAGAAGTTGTGACTTGCTCAAGGTCATACAGCAGGCAAGTGGTGGAGCTGGGATTATAACCTAAATCCTGTGGCTCCCAGCCCCATGCTTTATCTACTAGGCCACACTAGAGAAGCAGTGTGGCATAGTGGAAAGAGGACAGACGCGGGAGTCGGAGGATGAGGAGTCTAACCCCGGCTCTATCACTTGTCTGCTGTGTGACCTTGAGCAAGTTACTTAACTTCTCTGTGTCTCAGTTACCTCAATTAGACTGAGCCCCATGTGGGACAACCTGATTGCCTTGCATCTACACCAGGACTTAGAAGAGTATTTGGCACATAACACTTAAAATACCATAATTATTATAACTATTATTATTACTTGTGACTCACCTAGCTTCAATAATGGTGGACTAGCTAAATCCCATAAAATATTGGCCTTTCTATATTTTACCTCTCTATTTTTCAGCACCGCTTTTCATTGCTTTAGATAGGATCCTTGTCTTCACTGGGTTCAGTTTCAGCCTTCTTAATTGTTCTTTATTTCCTGGCCAGCATTGGAACACCACCATTTTGAGATTCTTTGTGAATCTGATGCCATATCACTGGATGTCCTTTACATTTAAATGCACTACATAATGAAATTTCACCTATTAGAGTCAATAGGAGGGTGGTAGTCTTATATCTCAGGAGTCCCTTGCTCAGATACCTTGAAAATGACAAATAACTCAACAAAACCCCATGGCATCTGTCAGAGAAAAAATATCTTAGGAACTACATCCTCTTAATCATCTTCTTGTTGGATGTCAATATCATCTTCTAAATGTCTTTTTCAAAATAGACAATAAATCTGGGATTTAAATCATCACAATGTCTTAATCTTTTGAGGACTATCCCTGGACTTCAATCTATTTTTTTTTCTATTGGCCGTTTGGAATTTCCTTTAAACAATTATTCTTCAACTGTGTCTGTATTCTCAGAATTGTCTCAGAAGGAAGCAATTGCAGATATGTTGAGATAGTCTTGGAACCTCTCGGTGCCCTAAGAGTTTGCATGAGTTAATTTGGCTCATCCAGTGAAAACCAAATAAAAATGCTGACACAGGAGAAAGGGCTATTCTTGGAGATGTTGCTGGCACAATCAGGGAAAGTAATCATGATATTTCATTAGTAAAATGTCTTACACTCGAGAATTCTGGAAATATTTAGCTAGGAGACTTCTGGATTTCAGCACGATTTTCTCTTGGCAGTAATATCTTCCACTCTGATGAAACTTTTCTAATTTGAAACATTCGAGATTTACCTAGTTTTTGCTTTATATGAAAATCAATTTCAAAGATAGGTAGACACCACAAATGTTTAGAAAGATCATTTCGACTGTAATGGAATAGAAATTAATTCCCAACCTGGAATTTGAGTGAAAAATGATGTCCAGATAGGAAGAGACAGGACCAACCATGACACCTTCCACAAATAATTGTTAACATATGGAGCTGCATTTGAAATTTGATGAGCAGTATGTTAAGCACAAGCTCAGTGCTAAATGGAAATGGCATACCAATAAAACCAACCAACCCACGGTCAAATAGTGTCATGAAGTACTCTTTTTTTTTTTTGGATGGGAGAATATTAAGTGATTATCTAATGAGGTTCCATACTGCCAATTAGAGGAAGCTATCCCTCAGGGAGTCAAACTGAGAGTTTCTCTTTTAGCACCAATTACTTCTTAACAAGAAACGGCAATAAAAAGTCCACCATTATGTCCTTTCTCCACAATTTCAAACTTGACTTCATTTAACTAAAAGACAAAAGAGGCACCTGGAGTTTAGTCAGCACTCAAAATCTCCCAAGACTATATGCCTAAGTAAGCATGTGGTATGAATACTGAAGAACAGAGGACCCAAGGGGAACTTCTGAGGTGACACTTCACAGGAGGGTTATAAGAGACCATCTGTTTTCAGTCCTTATGTGATGCAAAACAAAAGTAAGTCAGTGGAGCTTCATCTATCCCCTGCCTTGTGTCAAACAAAAACACATTTACAATGGAACAATCCAAAAGCATGAATAATGTGATCCACAGTAAAAATGGAAAGGAGGTTTTAATTCACCATTAGTGCCTCCATAACTGAAATCGACCATCTCATGCCTATAAAATCCCAGGCTCTTTGGAAGCATGTGCCTGCTTACTCTGAAACAGCAATTTAGGCTATCAAAAAGCAGTATTATTTTAAAAAATGCAGCCAGGATCTTTTCTTCATCCATTAAGCCAACTAAAATGAGTTTTATTTCTTCTGTTTCCTGGTTAGTTGTACACCTATTACAATGAATTTCTTGATTACTATTACTAATTGTTTTACAGTACATACTGCCAAGTTTCTATGCCAAGTCCTAGTGTGAGTTCCTGTTGCAAACAGAATAATAAAAAAACGTTTGGTCTCACGGGCTTTAAATTAAGATAGAGAACTACTATTCTCAAAGACTGAACATTGATCCTCCTATCACAATTACAAGGAAGATTGTTCATGATAGAAAAACGGAAGCCATCCAAACTAGTTGAAAATTAAAATCTTTTTCGCTAGGGCTCTTCTTCTAGGAGACTTGACACAGAGAAAAGAGAAATTTAAAACAAAAAGAGCACAAACTTTCCAGACTCGGTGAAAATAGTTTTTGGGTGGTTCTGGTCTATAAAACATATTTTAATTTCACCTTCCATTTGTTGAAGCAGCTGCTTTTCCTAGCTCATATCCGTGTGCAAAAATGCCATCAACTGTTCATTAAAACTTAATTTAAATTGTAGCACCTGAGTTTTGCAATAGCTGACAGAGGTTTATCAGACCAAGAAATCACTTTACTTTCAGTGGAGGAGCCTTAATTTGAGATAACAAAAAGAAAGTTTACATACACTTTAAGCAATGTCAAATGAAAACGTTTCCCATTAGGAATTTCAGCCCCACAATAGCTACACTGAAGACAGGCACTTGACAGAAGGAAGATGATGTTAGTCAGAAACCACCAAAATAAAGGACAACTGACTGCATGGATCCTCAAGCACTTTCTCATTGATTCAGCAGTGGATGGCTAAACTTAAATCCCAATAGTTTGAGGTGATACCTGGAGAAGAGTGTTCCAGGGTAGAAAACATACTGCCAGTCATGGCCAGGGGTACACCTGAACTAAGCAGTTTTCCACAGCAGGGTAACACAGTGGATGGTACTATTTGCTGAAATAACTGTTCATGCAAACCTGCTCTGTTCGTGCTGCAGCATGCACATTAACCATATGCTTACAAGGACTACTAAGTACCACAAGCAAGATGGCCTTAAGTTAAAACCAATTAGACTATAATCTCTCCCTGTGAGTGATAAAGAACACTGTATTCATTTTCATATTCACATCATGTTCAAAGTCATCAGTGCTTTGAAAAGTCAATAAGGTACATGAATCATGGGCAGTCCCACTAAGATGCCATTGCTATAAGGGTTTCAGGATAACCTCATTCCTGTAACTCCTGCATCTTCTTTCATGATCGTCTACTAATAGGAGACAAGCAAACACTTAGTTGTCATTAAGAAGTTTGGTATTTCAGAGAGTGAATTAGAAGAGTCATAATACCCCAATTTTTGTTCTGATGAAGACAGTGACCTTCCCTTCTATACTTATTTTGTAGACATACATTAAAATTTTTACAAAGTTCACAAAATAATTTTCTTTGTAAGTGTGCAATTTGAACCATTTTCTGAAGGATTCATATGAAGCAAAGTTACTTTGGGTAAATGTCTGGTAGACTGTAAGGTCACTGTTGGCAAGGACCTATCAACTCTGCTATATTGTACTTTTCTGAGTACTTAGTACACTGCTCTGCACACAGTAAGTGCTCCATTAATACCACTGACTGATTGAAAATCAGGTTTCCTTTTTTCAGTCTCTATTTGAATGCCATCCACTATGTTAAAATAACACTGCGTTTCAAACTTATATTGATAAGGATTTTTAGCCTTCCCGTGCTCCAGAATGGATCATGGGTAATAGTCCAATCGCAGCACCGAGCTTCAGAAGGAAGAGCCTGAGGCTTTAAAGACAAATACAGTGATTCATAATTTCTAACGAGCTGAATCGCAACTGTTAAAATGGCATATGTTAGATGAATAAAATAATTCATTACCATCTCTTCTCCTAATCCACTTCAAATCAGAAGTGTTCATGTCACTTCTCTGTTGCATGACCCTTCAGTTGAACCAACAGCTAACTGTGCTCTTATTCAAACCTGTGTGATAGGAAATCACATCTTGTGCAGTTTTCAAATGAACAGCACTATAAAGGATGGCCTTGCTAACCACACTGTTGGGGATTTGTAAAGTTAGAGACTATTCAGGGAATTGAAAGTCTGTATTTTTATGATATATATATATATATATATATATATTAAGGCATAACATTTTTTGGAGGGCAATATCTCCTGGAGGGTTCATTCCTTCAGCAGCCGCATTTCAGATTTGAACTGAAAATAGCTACTTTGGGCACTGTGTCAACTTTCTTTTATGTCCAATGAGAGAGAAGTGAATTTTAATTGTTTCCAAAACACGTTACAGCACCAACATCATCACTTATCTTTCTCCCTCTAGCTTTGAACAGCTGACTACACTGCTATTTAATTAGTTCTGCTTGTGTTTCATTATAAAGACATCACATAATAAAGTGGACCCACAGGTTAAGAGAGGACACTTCTGAAGTCCAGGAACATTTACATGTTTTCAATATCTTTCATGTCATTACAGGATTTCTCCTATGTAGCATTTTCTAAAGCAGACTACTTTTTGGTAAAGAGTGGTGATAAGGCAGTCTGAGTTCAAGTATACTGCATGCTGTAAATCCCCTTCCTGGCATTTTATTCTGTTTCCTTATTTCTATGGAGCTGTCTCCCTATTACCAGAGTGCATCTGCTCACTACTACTACAATAGTATGGAGTGTTTGCTTTTGTTCTGAAAGCTCACACCAGCGAGTAGCTTTGATTCTTTATGGAAAAGAATAAAAAGGATCTGGTTAACCAGAGAACTGCCTTATTGCCCAAAGTATTTGATAATTGGAATCAGCGGTACTAAACTTAGAAAAATGGAAGAAACTGAAATGATTCTCCCTGGTTACGGAGAAATACTCCCCTCACACCAATAATATACAGACCATCAGAACTTGAGATAAAATATGTTTCTTTACTCACCTGGTGCTGAGAATCAAAGCAGGAAAAAGAGGCAGCAAGTAATATGCAGAGATGAATTTCATAATGTAGCCTGTCTGCTTGGTTCCACCCCCCACTCTTCCTCTTCTCTTTTCCGCTCTCTCCCTCTGCTGCCGATTTGTAAAGCCGCTCTTCTGAAAGCAGGCAGCTCCTCTGTGAGAAGGTTTAGCGATGTGGGAAGGCAGACAGACCAACAGACTGACTAATGAAGGGAGCTTAGAGTGGGGTTTGAGCTTCAGGAGTGATGTCACAGGCAATGAAGCCGCTACTGCAAACCTTGCCTGCGATTATTCAACACAGCGACTCTATTGATGTCCTGAAGGATTTGTTATTACTAGCAGTTAAAGTGGCAACTGGGGAACGAGGGTGTACAGTAGGTAACACCACATGCTGAGGATATGTGGGCTAATTTGCTCAGAGGATTATATATTACTGATTCGGCTGGGAAAAGAGGCAGTTTCCAAAATCTCCAAATAATTCAATCTGCATTTCTTGGCATAAGGTGCTACAAGATTCACTGGGAAGGAGTAGGCGCTGCTTAAAGTGACATACAGGTTCCTATCAACTGATTGAACTTCATGTGAAAGGACTGTACCCTAGAGGAGGAATTAAAACCAATTGTTCTAATTAGACCCTCACAATGATCTGCTGCTGTTGGAACTAAAATGAGGCAAGCAGAAATAGCTTCTAAAAATATATCGAGAACCATTAATGCCAGCTCAACCTCTTAACTGACAGGAGCAATATACAAAGAGGGTTCAAGACAATTAAGATTTCTGCTGTCTGGGTTTAAGTGCATTTCCCTCTTAACCTTGCTCAAAACAAAACAGCTCAAACCAGCAGCTGCCAGAAGAGTTGCACTTTAAATTTAGAGTCTGTGAGGGTCTTTTGCTTCACATTAAGTTCATCAGGTAAAAAGGACTAAGCCCTCTCTCCAAAATAACATAAGTGGAAATTGTGGGAAGCACAACCAACTTGACTGGCAAAGACAGAAGCCCCAACAGAGCAGGATTTAGTGTATGGCAGAAATACAGAACAATCCTTGGCAGTTACCTCATTGATTAAAGGCTTTTCTGTTAAGTGAGTGGGGGTTGCAGGGATCATAATTGGGAGGGAGTGTGCATGTGTGTGCGTGAGTATCTCAATGTAGAAACAATCAGAGTCTGTGATAGATGACAAACTGAGAGGAGAAATGTTTTGCTTAACGCTTATTTGTCAGCTTTTAATCATATCCCACGTATCGAAGGGGTTATTTTTTGTATGGAGAAGTACTTTTTTAAGTCCACAAAATTAGAGTCAGTGAATTTGTTCAAACTGGTTACCACCACTTGGTTATAGGGGTATAGGCCACTGACAGCCAACGTAAATAGGCACATACGCATTAACTCACTTGTGAAGTGAACACTTTGGGAAAGGAAAATGGCACTTTACATAGCTCATAAAGAGCACTCTAACTCAGAATGAAATAATTTGATTTCTCACCAGTGTTTTCTAACAATAGCTTTCTGGTTCAGTCTAGAAGGTAATCACTTCAGTTAGAGTCTCCTCAGCTAGGAAACTTTAATTGCTATTACTTTTCACATTACAAACCAGCATCAAAACAATTAGGTCGCTGCCACTCTTTGCCAACCATGAAGGCAGTTTCAGTTTTCCCCATATTTGTTTCACGAAATGGGTTTCTCCATTTACTAAATAGGAGACCTGATATATGCTTTCTGTAAGGGGGTAACGTTATTGAAAGAGGCATAATATGGAATGAGCTGGCGGTGAAGGTTTAGAAACTTCTGCAGTTTGAGAAGTTTGAAGAATCGGTTGCTGAATTCCAGCAAAGTGACCCGGAAGTCTTTCCTAACTGCAAAATTTCCCTACCCTATGCCCTTTAGTTCACTCTCTCTATCTTACCCTCTGTTCTACCACTTCCTTCCCCTCCTTCAGCATGGTTCAGTGGAAGCAGCATGGTTCAGTGGAATGAGCACGGGATTGGGAGTCAGAGGTCATGGGTTCTAATCCCGACTCCAGCACTTACCTGCTGTGTGACTTTGGGCAAGTCACTTCACTTCTCTATGCCTCAGTTACCTCATCTGTAAAATGGGGATTAAGATTGTGAGCCGCATGGGGGACAACCTGATCACCCTGTATCCCCACAGTGCTTAGAACACTGCTTTGCACACAGTAAGTGCTTATCAAATACCATTATTATTCCCACTGTTTCATCAGCCTGCAACGCCCTCTTTTTAGACCATGGCTCTTGCCATGTTCAAAATTTTAAAATCTAAGCTTTCTCCAAAAATCTGCCCAGTTAATGCCCATCAGCTTGAGGTACATCAACACACCATTCAATTCCAAAACTTACAAATTTTATTCATTTATATCCTCCCTCAGTAATTATGCATACATGTATAGCAATTTTATAGAGCATGTAGTTTGACTGTTCTACTTGTAAATAGTTAGATTAAGCTCCTCGTGGACAGGGAAACAACTTCTTCATGCTTCTGTTGTAATTTCTCCAAGCAAGTAGTAAGGCACATTATACCCAGTAGACACTCAATAAGTGTCACTACTTCTCTGCCTACGACAACTTGGGTACTCTGCCCCTAGAAAATTATAAGAAAGAATGGAATGACAAGAAATGTTGAAATATACATTTTTTAGGGCCTACTGCCCATTTAAGCACAGCTCTTTAGTAGAGAGTTGGACATCAGCCAATTGATTCTAAGGATGTCTAAGCAGAGAATAGTTTTTTAGAATGCTTATTCTTAAAGGCCTGAGACATCATTAACTAAGATAAAATCACTCAAAGAAATGATCACTTTATAGTGTAGCACATATTTAAAAACCTTGAGTTTATCCAATTACACATTTTCCCCAAGTAAACATGAACAGATAAAAATAGGTAAATACATATATTTATATGCTGTATTTTCTTAAGGTTTGAAAATGGTGCTACTGATGTGACAATAATCAGGAAGTGCAAGTGGAAGGACAAGTCTGATGTGTGACTGACACACCCTCCCTTACTATGTGTACATAAAGATGGTTCCTCCTTGCTCTCGTATTTGTTATATTTTCCAAAGATTCACAGAATCTTTCCCAAACCTCTGTCGCAAGACAGCCAACCTATTTTTAATTCCTACATGCCAGGTTCTATTTTATGATGCTATTGTGCATCTCTTTCCTGGAGTGCTATACTGTCTGTGGTTTTACTTCATTGTCTTCACCATCACGTGTACGTATGCTGGCGTGTGATTTCAAAATGATCAAGAAATTCCTTTCTTGATGAAAGCCGAGTCCTTGCTATTTCTGACTCCCTAGTTTGCTACAGTTCTCTTTACATCTTGATTTCAACCATTCATTATTTTCAAAAACAAAGCACTATAACTAATGAGGTCCATTGTCCAGTTTTAAAAATCACTCTCTATTCTTCAGAACGTTTCTGTATTGATTACTATAAAGAATTTCCCTATTACCAGTTCTGTAGAGAAGGGGCTTCTCTTACTCATTCACTGGACTTGAAGTGTCTGTGCACATGGCTATGAAAGCAGAATTCTCTAGAAAGGAAAGCTTGACTGCTTCCACCATGAAGGATCTTGTTTCCATGGCAACTATGCCAGCATTAGGCTTACTCCTAGTTCTGTCTTTTCTACTAATAGAACCAGGAGTAGGAGGAAAAAATGATGAGCAAGGAATGAGTGTGGAAAGCTATAGTAGTATTTCCATTCATGCTCAAAACATTATGAATAATGATAAATGTAATTCAAAAATTAACTAAATGTCACTTATAGCTACCTATGCTACAACCATTGCCAATCCAGAACTACCACTGCCATTACTTAATTTCTACAGACACATTTATACCCCTCAGACACCCTTCCCCTAACTGTGCCTCATGATGAACATAAATGAATTAAACGTCTTTGTTCTGATGTCATCAGCTCTCCCATATTCATTCGTTCAGTGGCTTTTATTGAGTGCTTACTGTGTGAACTAATGACTTGGATGAGTACAATATAACAATGAAGGGACATGTTTCCTGCCCACAGCGAGTTTACATTCTAGATGGGGAGACCAACATAAATATAAATGAATAAAATTAGATATGTACTTAAGTGCTGGGGGGCGGGGAGGTGAATAAATGGAGCAAGTCAGGGTGAGAGAGAAGGGAGTGGGGAAGAAGAAAGACTGATTTAATCAGGGAAGGCCTCTTGGAGGAGCTGAGCCAACAGAACATCTTCATCTTACAGAGTCATGGTCAATCAATCAATCAATCTATCATATTTATTGAGTGCTTACTGTGTGCAGAGCACTGTACTAAGCGCTTGGGAAGTACAAGTTGGCAATTTGGTCCATAAGGTTCCAAAAGAATCTAATGTGTGACCGACACACCCTCCCTTACTATGTGTACATAAAGATGGTTCCTTCTTGCTCTCACATTTGTTATACTCAGTGCCTGACATGTTTCATTTTCCAAAGATTCACAGAATCTTTCCCAAACCTCTGTCACAAGGCAGCCATCCTATTTTTAATTCCTACATGCCAGGCTCTATTTTATGACGCTATTGTGCATCTCTTTCCTGGAGTGCTACACTGTCCGTGGTTTTCCTTCACTGTCTTCACCATCACATGTACATACGCTGGCGTGTGATTTCAAAATGATCAAGAAATTCCTTTCTTGATGAAAGCCGAATCTGGGTTTGGCCCGTGTTCTGCTGGCCAGTCAGGACTGCTACGGGATTCACATGCCCTGTTGGATGAAACAGGGCCAAAGAGCACCTCACTGAGCACAGAGCAGAGACCATGGAGCACTGAGGAATGTCACGCTCCCCGCTTTAACAAGTGGGTGAGGGACCTGAGTCAGGGGCCAGCAGGCCAGTGCATAGGACACAACAAGGCCCTCCCGGGGGTGTCCAGACTCACAATGCCACCTCCTACAAGCTACCAAGAGCATCCAAGCAGCTTTAGGCCACCCCCAGCCCGGACCTTGCTTGTGGCTTTCAGTCTGCCCCCAGGCATAGGGTTCAGTCTGCCCATGGTCATCAACCGACCATCCTGACAAGGCTCCTGTGACACCTGGCACTGAGGTTGATGTGCCCAGACCCCTACCCACCTCCGTGCTGTGCCAGCCCAGCGCGCAGAACCAACGGTGCTGGCTTTGACAGCATCTTTGTGGGAAGAACCTCCCTGGAGCTATTTATTTTATTTTGTTAGTATGTTTGGTTTTGTTCTCTGTCTCCCCCTTTTAGACTGTGAGCCCACTGTTGGGTAGGGACTGTCTCTATATGTTGCCAATTTGTACTTCCCGAGCGCTTAGTACAGTGCTCTGCACACAGTCAGTGCTCAATAAATACGATTGATGATGATGATGGAGCTGGAAGTGGGCACAGTGACGGAGGAGCAGGAGTAGGAGGAGAGAGGGGAGCGTGGTGAGGAGAAGGGAGAGGAGCAGGAAGAAGGAGGAGAGGACTGGGAGGAAGCACCAGGAAGGGATGGCCCTGCCTCTATATGTAGTCAGGAGACCTGGCTTCTAATTCCAGCTCATCCACACATGCCCAGCCTCTACGTGGAGTCAGGAGAACTGTCTTCTAATTCCAGCTCATCCACGTGCACGCTGTGTGACCTTCATCAAGTCACTTAATTTCTCTGTGCTTCACTTTATTCATCTGTAAAACAGGAATGGAAACCTTGAATACTTCTTCTTAGACTATGAGCCCTGTGTTAAACAGGGACTGTGTGTAATCTGATTGAACTGAACCAACTCCAGCGATTAGCACAGTGGTTGGCAAAAAAACACTCATTCATTCATTCATTCATTCAATTGTATTTATTGTGTGCTTACTGTGTGCAGAGCACTGTACTAAGTGCTTGGGAAGTACAAGTTGGCAATATATAGAGACAGTCCCTACACAACAGTGGGCTCACAGTCTAGAAGGGGGAGACAGACAACAACACATATTAACAAAGTAAAATAAATAGAATAGTAAATATGTACAAGTAAAATAAATAGAGTAATAAATCTATACAAACATATATACAGATGCTGTGGGGAGGGGAAGGAGGTAGGGTGGAGGGGATGGGAAGGGGGATGAGGAGAGGAAGGAGGGGGCTCAGTCTGGGAGCACAATTATTAATATTATTATGGACAGACCACTACTGTCCATATTCAATCCTATTTTAAATCCATTTTACCTTTCTCATGTTACTCAAAATTTAAGACTCTTGACTGTATGTTCACTATGCTGGGGAACATGGCTAGCAATTCTGTTGTACTATACTCTCCCAAGCGTTTAGTACCGTGCTCTACACTCACTAAGTGGTCAATAAATACCATCGATACCACTGAATAATAGATTAATCACATTATGCATTACTAGCACAATTAGTGCTCAAGAATGCCACTGATTGATTGAGAAGCAGCGTGGCTTAGTGGAAAGAGCCCGGGCTTGGGAGTCAGAGGTAGTGGGTTCTAATCCCGACTCCGCCACTTGTCGGCTGTGTGACTTTGGGGAAGTCACCTAACTTCTCTGTACCTCAGCTACCTCATCTGTAAAATGGGGATGAAGACTGTGAGCCCACGGGGGACAATCTAATTACACTGTATCTACCCCAGCGGTTAGAACAGTGCTTGGCACATAATAAGCACTTAACAAATGCCATTATTACTGTTAGCTTATAGGGAAGGCATGTTTTCCCCTCCTTTTAATATTTGACATATCATTTCATTTCAATCAATGAATCAATGGCATTTATTGAGAGTTCACTATATGCCAAGCACTTTACTAGGCACTTAGGAGAGAATAATACCTTAGAGTTGATAGACTTATTCCCTGCCCACAAGGAGCTTACAGCCTAGAGACAAACATGCAAAGATTTGTTGTTTTGTTTACTTCTGCCCCAGCGCAATCCCTAGACTTCACTTAAAGGAGGAACAGAAAAATTGGGTCAATGAAGTACTGGGGTTTTTTTGCATTTTACACATAGTTGAAGACAATGAATATATACCAAGTAAATATTTTCAAGACTAAACCTATCTCCTGACAGTTCTTAATTAGATTAATGTCCCCTAGCTCTACAAAGTGCCACGAATTAGAGCTCTAATACTTGTTATAAACAACTGTGCTATACTGGGAAGACATTTTCTAACCCACTTAGGCACTCCTGAATTTGAGATTCTGAAACAGAAAATGTTCAAACAACATTTTTACTACTTTTCCCACTGATAAAAATTCCTATTTCTCAATTTAATTTAAAAGCAGTACTCTCCATTTTACTTAAATGCCCTGTCTTATAAAAAAAGAGGCAATGTTATAAAAGCACTACAGAATGCATTGATACACGCAGTTTCATTTATACATATCCAGGGAAAGTGATACAATTGCCTGAGGCTTTTTCAGTATTCTCCCCAAACCCCAGACATAAAGTGATACGTATAGCTGATTATTATGGATTTCAATACAATGGGGTAAATGAGACAAGTCAGTTTCAGGTTGTCAAGGCCCTGGCACTTGAAAAATAGGATTTGCTAAACTTTTGATTTCATATGTATCACCCTTATCACTTATGTGTTTTAACCCTTCAACAGCACTTTACATTTGTTTATTCAATTGTATAGTCAATAATTTGTTCAGCAAATTTATCCTAGTATAGCCTTACCACTAGCCGTTATATTGCATCCTCTCTGTGTAAATAGGTTTTGTCTGCCCATATCCTCCCATTAGTTTAAAAACTCCCTAAGGCAGTTGATGTGTGTCTAGCTTCTGTTGTACTGTCTTAAGTATTTAGTACAGTGCTTTGCACTCGTTCGGAGTTCAATAAATACAATTGAATTGAACCGAGTATTGAGATCTAGAGTATAATTTCAAAGCGAGTTTAATTTCAAAGCTAATTCACAAGAGATTGGGTCCCACTAGGTACACATCTGTCCCTCTATATTTTGAGAAAGAAATACAAATTAAAAAATTTAGCACAGTTGAAATGTCTGCAAACAACTCCAAATTGTGAGCCATGGGGCTCACAGTCTCAATCCCCATTTAACAGATGAGGTAACTGAGGCACAGAGAAGTAAAATGCCTTGCCCAAGGTCACACAGCAGACAAGTGGCAGAGGCTGGATTAAAACCCATGACCGTCTGTCTCCCAGGCCCGTGCTCTATCCACAAGGCCATACTGCTTCTGGACTCACCATTATTTGGGCAGGCTGGGAGACACTAATATCAATGTCTAAAAGTGATGATAGGAGATGAGATGATAGGAGGGTCAATTAGATGACTTCAGCCTAGGCATTGCATTTTGAGCCCACCCAGAATTATGTGTAGGACTGGAGTGGGATGATGAAATGTGAGGGGGTGGACATCCTGCCCGGGCTCCTTGAAAATCTGAGCACCTAGGAGCAGCCCTCCCTGTAGTGTAGCAGCCTCAGTTTGGAATCACAATTCCATATCATTTGAATGGATAATTAAGTTTCCCTCCAGAATTCCACTGGCTATTTGGTGTGAAAATGAGAGCTGGAAATATGAGCAATTCTAGAACTCGTGACATGTGGGGTGCTTGAACTACAGCAAGAACTTTTCAGTTACTGAATTTATGACTCCAAGTTCGAGGTACAAAATTGGTGGTGACATTCAAGATACATTTAAGCTGAGCCCAGTTCAAATTAGAATGAATTGCCCTCTACTCCAGTTCCCTCTGAGGGAAATCTAGTCTAAATCTGCGGCACACCAAGTTTTCCCTAGATTTACATAAAGAACTATTCATTGCAAAATCAATGAGATTCAAATAGGATATGTAACTCTATGAAGGGATACATTGCACAAGTTTTGGTTACAATTGCATAAAAGTGTAATTGGGCAATAAAACTAGATCTTTACAGCATGTTGAAGTTCTCACAGTGTACAAGAGAAGAACAAAAGGGCAATTTAGAGGGGCAAGTGAAAGGCATAAGGTGAAGTGACTTCCCTAAGGTCATACAGGTTGGCATTTAAGGACCTGTAATCAAAACACATAATAAGGAACATCAGTTTAAATTATTTTGAGTCACTTTTGAAAGTCCCTTAACTTATCTGTGCCTCAGTTTCCTCATCTATAAAATTAAACAGGGATTAAATGCCAGTTCTCCCTCTCTTTGACTGTGAGCCCCATGTGGGCCAGGGACTTGAATAATCATCATCATCATCATCATCATCATCATCATCATCATCATCATGGTATTTGTTAAGTGCTTACTACGTGTCAGCAACTGTACTAAGTGCTGGGGTGGATATAAGCAAATCAAGATGGACACAGTTCACAGTTCACTCTGATTCATTTACTTACCTCAGAGTTTAGTACAGTACTTGGCACATAGTAAGCACTTAACAAAATCATTATTGTTATTAAAAGAGGAAAGTAGGTAACAGTAGAAAAAGAGTCAGCATCAGGCAATGGCTAGCATAGATATTGCTCAATAATACGATGGAGAATTTTCTACTGAGGGGAGTGGATTGTTAATCTGCGGGAAGAATTTGAGTGGCATCCTGAAGCTAAACAATTCCCTCAAACTTTTTTCAGCCTGTTTTTGCTTACCACATCCACCTTTTTAAAGTTATATTAACAGTGCCACTAATGGACTGTATCCAGGGAGAAATGGACAGGAAAGCATACAATGAAGTCAGTCTCCTAGTAATGAGGTTCTACTCACTTCATTGTAGCTTTCCTGGATGGCTCATGTAAGCAGAAAGGGTGGCAGGACTCAAACAACTGCTTTTCCTTCAGCTAAACCTGGGTATCCAAAAGCAAGAAGGGATAGGAAACAATTATATAGGAAAACAAAGTGCTGCATCTCAGCTGAAAACTCGGAGGTCATTGCAGCAGACCGACCAGAATGGCAAACTGAAATTGGGAAAGTTTTTTTTATGAGAAAAAGCTTTGAAAGAATGTGAAATAAGGAGTGAAAAGTAGGAAAAACACTAGATGTTGAAGGTAACAACATAGCAGTCTCATAAAAGGTAATCTCTGTATATGTGCTGTGTGATTGGAACTGTGGATCCCACACTTTACACGTATATTTACTGATAGTCGTTCTATTTTTGTACAAAGGACAACTGTATGCTTGCAGGGAAAGAAATGCTAGCTTCTCCATCTTCCATCTAATCCAGATCACATTTCCATCCTAATCTCCAGGAGTAAACTGAAAGAAGGCAGTAAAGATGAATCAAGAAAATGCTAAAACCCTGTCCTATATTTATGAGATGCAGCAAAGGACTGGGAACAAATTAACCAATATCTCATCCTTCTGCAACTACTTAGATCTGAGTCTTTGGACAAGTCACTTAACACATCTATGCTTCAATTATTTTCTCCCCACTTCAGAAAAGAATTGTGTGATGAGACGATGGCATAATATTTGTAAGGTCCTTTGAGAATCTTGAATCAAAGGAGCTGAAAGCAGAACATGTATTAACTCACTCGAACTCTGTGTATGAAAAATGAAGACACTGAGTTTTCTCAATCATAATAACAATAGGTGAAACAGAAATAGGGCACAGAAACCATTCCCAGTCTCTTAAAGAAGAGTCAGAGGATACAAGTCTTGATCTTAGGTTACAAAACTAAAGGGTTTAACAGCTGAGTTGGCTCAAGGCATGATGAACTCACGTTACTGGGTAAGGAATTCAACACACAAATAACATTTTTGTGCAAGAAAAGGAATAAAGAAAAGGCAAATAAATGCACACTGAAATGGGAAGCATTACTAAATCTGTTCCTACATTTTCTAAATCCTAAGGGTAAATTTACAGGAGGTGGATATTTCCAAGTATGATATCATTTGGCCCCATATTATTATTGCATTTCTTTGTCTAGACGGGACAAATGAGGGTGGTCAAGATGAGAGAGGAATAACCTTACTCTCTTATAGTAAATCAGGAAACTGGAACACTCTCAATTCACTGACATTTTAAAACTAAGATGGAGAGCAGGAACTCTGCTGCAGTGTACTCTCCCAAGTGAAGCAGTATTGCCTAGTGGATAGAGCATGGGTAAGGGACTCAGAAGGACCTGGGCTCTTTCCTGGTTCTGCCACTTGTCTGCTGTGTGATCTTAGGCAAGTCACAACACTTCTCTCAGCCTTAGGTACCTCATCTGTAAAGTGGGGATTAAAACTATGAGCTCCATATGGGAAATAGACTGCGTCCAACTTGATTAGCTTGTCTCTATCCACCCCAGGGCTTAGTACAGTGCCTTGTACATACTAAGTGCTTAACAAATACCATAAAGAAATGCTCTGCATACGGTAAGTACACAATAAATACCCCTCATGATGAAGTAAGGGGTGAAGCTATCACATGTGAATCATCGACAAAAACACTGCTTTTTGCTTTTTCTACTTAGCGTCAATTCTGTACATTTGTTATAGGTCCACTACAACTCATGGATCCCAGGATTAGTACACCATTCGTCCCGTCCTTCCATCACATCAGTCAGTCTTACAACAGGACCAAAGCACAGAAGCCCCCTGGTCTTGTAGCATCTTATGCATCTGGCCCAAACTGGTAGGGCTTTGGCTCCCATGGGCTTGCAGAAATGATATCAAAATGCAGACATATTTTGAATATGAACAAATGAGTGTGAATTCATGAGAACAATAATAAAAGGGAGACTTAGGTACTCAGTCTTATGGATTTTTTTTATCATCCAGAAAATGAGGTCACAACCAATGGCACTAACTATAGCCAAGCAACTAAACAGAATCCAGCAGAGCCAAATTACTCCCCATATTTCCCAGTCTGAAGTCTGTTTTCATCCCCCACTTTACTGGAACACTGCAAAGGTCCAAGGGATAAGAGGATGTGGAAGACTGGTAGGGCTTCCTTGGGGTGGGACTTCAAGGAAATGGGGTCAACAGATGGAGCATTGGGAGAGAAAAGGAAGGGAAGGAAGATGATATTGAAAGCTCCTGAGGGCAGGAATCGAGGCTAGCAAATCTACTGTATTGTACTCTCGCAAGCACTTAGTACAGTGTTGTGCACATAGTAGGCACTTATCATTCATTCAATTGTATTTATTGAGCACTAACTGTGGGCAGAGCACTGTACTAAGCATTTGGGAAGTACAAGTCGGCAACATATGGAGATGGTCGCTACCCAACAACAGGCTCACGGTCTAGAAGGGGGAGACAGATAACAAAACAAAACATGCAGACAGGTGAAAACATGCAGACATGTAGACTCAGTAAATACCATTGATTAATTCGGTGATTGAGATAGAGGCAGAAAGGCACACACACACACTCTTGATGTTGGTATTTAAATGATGTCCTTAGGACTGGCTTCACATCTTTTCCTCCCCCTCCTTTCTGAATTACCCTGACCTGCTTCTTTTATTCACACCTCCCCCAACCATCTGCCCAGTCCCATAGCACTCATGCACGTATCCATAATTTGTTTATTGTCTCTCCTTTTAGACTGTAAGTTCATCATGGGCAGGGAAGTGGTCTGTTATGTTGTTGTGTTGTACATTCCCAAGCACTTAGTACAGTGCTCTGTACACTGTAAGTGCTCAGTTACTATGATTGATCGATCCATTGACCTCAAATCTGAAAATAAACTCAGAATTCAGGAATTTAAATTCAAACTTGTTCCAATTGGGCTCTTTAGGTGGAATTCATATATATCACCTGGTTCATTTCATACTTTTAAACTTCTGCAAAGCTAATAATCTTCAAGCTCTAACACAGATTTCATCAGAAATGTATTTTATGATTAATCATTCAGTATATGTGACCAAGAAAACATGCTAATGTAGCTCCTGGAGTGATAGAAATAGAACTTTTAGATATTATAAAATAAGAGAAAAAATATTACTTTGGCTCCAAAAAGATAATTCCACTTTCCTGGGCTGTGGCAAAATGTATTGCTTCCAGTGTTGCTTCCAGAAATGAAAAAAATAAATTCATTAAAGGAGACATCAATACTATTATTACTGTAGTGGATGCCATGGGTATTTCATTGGACTTAGATTTTATCCCAGAAGATAGCATTTTTAAAGAACAAATTATACCTGATAGAGAAGCTGAACAAAATTATTCTTTTTTTTCCTTTTCCCACATTTTTTCTCTCATCTAAGGCAATAAGGCAAAGCAAAAATGTTAAAGCTCAGAGCTATAATTTTCTAATCTTGCCTTGCCACCATTTGCTGTGTGACCTTGGGCAAACAATTTAACTTCTCTTTGCCCTTTTTCTTTTTTTTGCACACTGGTACAGGCATACATTAATCTATCTCATGGCACACTGAAGTTAGAATGTAACACATAGAAATAGCATAAAGTTCCATAAAAATCCTTTTCTTTGGACTCAACTACTTAGAATATAGTTTGAGAATATTAAATGAAAAGCCAAGTCATAATTATTCAGGCATGTTACATTGCTTAGTTTCTTGAAATTTCAAAGGTATCACCTGATGATCTTCAATTTAGAAGTCTAGCTTCCGCCAAAAACTCACATTGCATTAATATTCTTGAAGTAAATGTCTTTCTATGCAATGATCTGTAACTAGTGAATATTCTTTCTCTCTTCCTTTGTAATATTTCATGTTTATATAAAAGAAGCATGAACATTCTGAAGAATTAACATGATAGGAACTACATAAATACAACAATAGATGGATTAATAATATATCAATAAACAAATGTTTAAATAGAATAGCAAAATATTCCCTTGAATGCATTTTATTTAATCTTTTCCCACATAGGAACTTAGCAAGGGTGAAATACCATTATCCCAAAAATCAGACAGATCATAATTAAGTGAAATCTCACACTGTCTTTCTCCATCCCACTATCTTTGGCTTTGTGGATCTAGGTCAGTGTAGCCGCATGTTATTGCAGATATTTTAAACATTTTTCCTTTGCAACTGACTATTGGCTAAAGGGGTGATGGTCCTGAAGCCCTGGAACATTGCTCCAGAGTGTGATAAAATAATGCTATAATGAATTTACAATCTATGGATTGTCATAAACAGTGAATTCTTAAAAGTGAAGATTCAGTAAACTTGAGCGATAGGTTTGGCCAGACTGTTTCTCCAAATACATATGAAAACAAAGAGGTATCCATTCAGGAACAACCACAGGGAAATCTAACCAGTGTAGCCTTAAAGATAACCACTTGCTTGCATGGAATGACTAATCACTGATGAGAGCCAGGAATAGAAATTGTTTATAGCAATTCTTATTTCCTTTAGTTCCAGCTGTATTGCCTAAGGAAAGCAAGCTTATGCAACTATAAGTGTGGTGGGTTTATCTATAAAGATGAATCGAAGGGCCATATCCAATATAGATACATGAATTTCTCACTTGTAGAATAACCTTAACTTTGAGGGTACCATTCTACAAGTTACTTCTCCAGAACATGGGTACTCTAGCGATTTACTAGATCTCAAAATGATAGGCTTATTACTGCGTTATTCCTAAATTCAGTATCAGCATTTTAAAAGTTCTATAAAGCCAATTCAGATTTTCTTTTCTATTTTCTTTCCCTCCTTAATTAGCTTACAATAAAATCTTCATAAATGTGGAAGACCACTGAGATGAAAGTGTTGCCTTCAAAAAGGTCCTCCTTTGGAAATCCGTTTCCATTACTTTGATTTTGATTACACAAGGTAAAAATGCACTACATGATATATTCAGATTACCGACTTCGGTGAACATTACTGTATTTGAGAAAATCATGTTCAGTTCAGTAGTTTCAGAAAAATTTTTCCATATTATCTTGGAGCAAAAATATGAAGTTGTCAGGTAAATTCACTCCTTGAAAACCTCCAATGGTTACCCACTCCTATCCACCTCAAGCAGAAGCTTTAAGGCAGCCTATCAGCTCTCTCCTTACTTGTCATCTCTCTTCAACAACATACCCAAGTTTAAGCCTTTCTTTCCTCCTTGGGAGAAAAGAAAAAAATATATACATATGCAGTCTAAACTCCCATAATATCACAAACGTTACTCTGGGCAACCAGATAACATGGTAACTTCACAACCATGAACCAGATTATCCCAGGTGTAAATATGAAAATGGGTGAAGGCCACGGAAGGTGGAGGCTAGGAATTGTAGCTTCTCTTCAACCACCCACCTGTTGGATAGGGGTCAGAAATTCCCAGAAAGGGGACCCTGATACTCTCAAACTTTCCCCTCTCTGCCTATACTCAGGTGGGCCTCAAGGCTCCTTTTTTCCTTCTTACAATTGTTCCAGTTCTGGAGAGAGTTCTTTGAGGTCGTCCTCCAAGCTTCCTTTAGCTTCCACCCTTCTCTAGCTTCCCCCACGAGCAAGCAAGCGATGGTGGAGGTGATGGCATAAAGGAAGGAGAAAATAGTAGGTGGAATGAAGGCAAGAGGCAGGGAGGTGAGGAAAGGAGAAAGGAAGAGAGGGAGGACATGGAACATGGGATTGAGTCCAACATGATTAGCTTGTATCTATTTGTATCTATTTGCCAGTGCCTGGCAAATAATAAGCACTTTGTCTTCTCTTATGCTGTCAAGTTATCTCTGACCCATAGCGACACCATGGACACATCTCTCCCCAGAATGCCTCACCTCCAACTGCAGGTGTTGGGGGTGTATCCATAAATTTTCTTGGTAAAAAGTGGTTTACCATTGCCTCTTTCCATGAAGTAAACTTGAGTCTCCACCCTCGACTTTCTCCCAAGCCGCTGCTGCCCAGCACAGGTGAGTTTTGACTTATAGCAGATTTCCTTCCATTTGCTAGATGCTGGACAAGTTAGGAATAGAATCGGTATGCCTCTGCTTCACTCTCCCTCTCGTAGTTGAGACGGGTAGAATACTGGAAACTCTCCAGGTGTGAATCTGAGAAGGTAGGTAAACACTTTACCAATACCGTAAAAAAATAAATTAGGAGTGAGCTGATCACTGTCACCTTTTTCTCAGAAACACGGTTGGAATCGAGGGAGAGCATGAATCTGTGAGCAGCAACAGATTCGGTACTTAATAGGTAGTGAAGGCAGAAGCCCCAGGTTTATTCATTCATTCAGTCACATTTATTGGGCACTTACTGTGTGCAGAGCACTGTACTAGGCACTTGGAAAGTACAATTGGGCAACAGATAGAGACAGTCCCTACCCAACAACGGGCTCACAGTCTAGAGGGGGGAGAAAGACAACAAAACAAGTAATACAATAATAATAATGGCATTTGTTAAGCACTTTCTATGTGCAAAGCACTGTTCTAAGCGCTGGTAGAATCAGGTCCAAGCTGAATCACATTTAGCTAGGGAGGAGCCACGCAGCACACCCCCATAATCAATCGATCATTCACTAGTATCTGTGAGTGCTTACTCTATATGGCACACAGGCCCCCAAATGCTGTTCACCAGCATTCCCTCTCCTTTTTCTCAATACTCCAGTGACCAAAGGTCAATCTCAAAGACTAACAGCACAGATTCCAGAGCAGCAGTGAAGTCCGGGCTGGAAACCTCAGTGATCTGGCCCAGGATGAATCTGCACCCTAAACACATTTCCATCTACAGTGTGGCCAGAATCCAGGATTGCTAGCAAAGGATGAATCACAGAGATTAGGTCTCCCAGCCAGCTAGCTTTTCCCTGATTTTTCTGAGCCAAAGATCAAGAAGTTACTTCTTTAAACAGAGTGCCTTCATGAGCCCAATAAATTATCACCAAAATCTTACTTAGAAAACTCACACATCATGCTACCTCGGCCCAGGCAGAACTGAACAACTACATTGACCATGGTGAAATAGAGAAGAAAAGCTGAACTAAAAACTCTCACACTAATTCCATTTAGGACTGAATTTGGAAAGCTCACGAGTATAAGTCTCTTAGGTGAAAGTGCTATGTGAAGTCCACTCCTCTTATCTTCCAAGACTGATCTCCTGATACCAGAAATAAACCTGTGCACTTTCATCCTTCAAGAAACCTTACTTTCTGGAGGACTTAAATTTCAATTTCAAACTATGGGGACATCAGTATATAAGAGAGCCTTATTTCAACAGCATCGGTGTCCTACTCTTATTTGTGGGTCTTTATATATTTGACAGTTATCTCTTTTGGAGAGAGCTGAAAAATCCCCCACGAGATGTTAATCAGCTGAGGGACCACCCATTCAAGACTGTGACCCCCCCCCATGGGACAACCTGATTACCTTGTAACCTCCCCAGCGCTTAGAACAATGCTTTGCACATAATAAGCACTTAATAAATGCCATCATTAGTATTATTATTATTCATTAGTGTTTCTAGTTGCAATATGAAAAATCTAAAGTTCACAATTGCAGATTCATTTTTTTTTTTTCCCAGCCTTTAGCTATTTTTCCCCAGGACAAGTTTGTCTTTCACCTGGAAACCACAATCATGAATTTAGGTTTCATCCTGGCTTCTCTTTTAGGGAGCAATAGAGTCCTTTATCCTGGCAGGATGCCAAAGGTAAGGTAGCCTCCTGAAGTGCCCTCTTTGGAAGTCTTTTTTGATAAAAGTTGAGGGGAGAGCTACCCAGGGGAGGGTTTTCATTAGGAAGAACATATCATACTTCTCCTCTGTACCCTGAGGTGTCTTTTTACTTTGTGCCAATTAATTATCTGCACAATATCCTTTCACTGAAAAGTGAAAAGAGTTTTCCATTTCTAAATCTGGAGCCTTCTAGACACTGAAGGTCAAAAAGGAGGAGGGAAGAACAGGAATTCTAAGGGCTGGTTTATAAATAGAGAGTTGTGGACATCCTTCCCCATTATATTTAATAATAATAATGATGGTATTAGTTAAGCAATTACTATGTGCAAAGCACTGTTCTAAGCACGGGGGGAATAGAAGGTGATCAGATTGTCCCATGCGGGGCTCACAATCTTAATGTCCATTTTACAGGTGAGGTAATTGAGGCACAGAGAAGTGAAGTGACTTGCCCAAAGTCACACAGCTGACAAGTGTGGGAGCCGGGATTAGAACCCACAACCTCTGACTCCCAAGCCCGGGCTCTTTCCACTGAACCACACTGCTTCTCTATTTTCCAAACGGTTACTACAGTGCTCTGCACAAACAGTGCTTCGCACATAGTAAGCGCTTAACAAACACCCACATTATTAGTAAGTGCTCAGTAAATACGACTGAATGAATGAGTGAATGATCTGGTTTGGCTCTTGGTTTCAGGCATATAGCTAGACAAAAATTATTCTGTTTTCTACCTCAATCATATTTATTGAACACTTACTGTGTGCAAAATTGTACTAAAGAATTGGGACAGTAAAATATAAGAATTGACATATTTCTTGCCCACGAGAAGTAGCATCATGTCCTAATGGATAGAGCACAGGCCTGGGTGTCAGAAGGATCAGGGTTCTAATCCAGGCTCGCCCACATGCCTGCTCTGTGACCTTGGGCAAGTCACTTCACTTCTTTGTGCCTCAGTTGCTTCACCTGTAAAATGGGGATTAATACTGTGAGCCCCATCTGGCATGCACTGTGTCCAAAATGATTAGCTTCTATTTACTCCGGTGCTTAGTACAATGCCTGGCACATAGGAAGCACCTAACAAATACCATTAAAAACAGAACAAAAAACTCAGCCTAGTAGTGGGAGGGAGGTGGACATTAAAATACATTTACAAATAAGTACAAGCAACATGGCCTAGTGGAAAGATCACGGGGCTGAGAGAAGACCTGGGTTGTAATCCAGGCTCTGCCACATGTCTGCTGTTGTCCTTAGGCAGATCACTTAACTTCTCTGAGCTTCAGTTACCCAATCTGTAAAACTAAATCTTACTCCCTCCTACTTAAACTGTGAACCTCATATTGGACAGGGACTGGGTCCAACCTGATTAACTTGTCTCTATCCCAGTGCTTAGGACGGTGCTCGGCACATATTAAAAGCCTAACAAATTTGATCATTATTATTAATTATTACAATCGCTGGGGGGCTGAGGGAGCGGTGAATGAAGGATGCAAGAGTGATGCAGAAGGGACAGGGACAGGGGAATGAAGGCAGAGTCAGGGGAGGCTCTTGGAGAGATGTAATTTTAATACAGCCTTGAAGGTGGAGAGACCAGTGTCTGATGGATAGAAAGTGAGTGGAGGGAGCTCTATATTCTACTCTCATATGCAATTTCCAATTCTCACTCCCGGATAAGAGCAACATTATAGCTAGAGTCCATTGTTTGTTTGTTTCTTTCTTTCTGGGCAGTTTCAAGAAGCCTCACTCAAAACAGTAGCATGTTTGAAGGAAGGAGGCAGTAATATAATTTTTTTTCATTTAAAATGGTATTTCCTTAGATATAGTTCCACAAAATCAAGGGGAAACACTATTTTTAACAATCTTATTCAGGTGGCGATGAACAAACTGCCAAAGATTAAAAAGCGATGACTATAACAAAACAGAAATTAAATTCCCTGGCACACACAATGAAAACTATCTTTATCAGTCTCCATGCACTTGCGGGCCTTTAAGCACTAGATAGCACTTTGCAAATGTCAGTTACTTTGCTAGTACCAGCTTTGGGTCTAATTTTTCCGAAGCAACGGTTGGAAACGTTTGAAGCTCTAGATCTGAATGCAAGACCCTCTAGATTGTGAGTTCGTTGTGGACGGGGAATGTGTTTGTTGTTATATTGTACTCTCCCAAGCGCTTAGTACAGTGCTCTGCATACTGTAAGCGCTCAATAAATGCAATTGAATGAATGAATGGTTCGTGGGCTGGAGGGGAGCAGGCCGGAATGGGGAAAAAATAACCAAAAAACAAATCCGGGCAGGGATCAATGGTCACCCGGACCTGGACAATTCCCCAGTGGGATGGGGAGAGAAGGTGGGAGAGAGAGGGACAGAGAGGGAGCTTGTTGTGGGCAGGAATGTGTCTTCCTATATTGTCCTCTCCCAAGTGTTCAGTACAGTGTTTTCGGCACAGTGAGCGCTCAATAAATATGACTGAATGAACGAATTGTTCACGGGCCGGGCAATCCCTGCCCACACCGGGCTTACAGTCTAGAAGAATAATGTTGGTATTTGTTAACCGCTTACTACGTGCCGAGCACTGGATACAAGGTAATCAGGTAAACAGAGTCCCCTTCCCACATGGGGCTCCCCCTCTGAATCCCCATTTTACAGAGGAGGTAAAGGAGGCCCAGAGAAGTCAAATGACTCGTCCAAGGTCACAGAGTAGACAAGCAAATAAAACCCAACCGACCGGGGCGGGGATCAGGGGTCCGGTGGGAAACTGGCATCGTGGTGGCCCGGATCTGGCCCATTCTGCAGAGGGGTTGGGGAGGGAGAGAGAGAGGGGAGAGAGGAGGAGAAATAATGATAATAATAATAATAATATAATAATAATGGCATTCGTTAGGCACTTACTATGCGCCAGGCACTTTACTAAGCCCTGGGGTGGATACAAGCAAATAATATTGAAGGTATTTGTTAAGCGCTTACTAAGTACCAAGCACTGGTCTAGCAAATTCATTCATTCATTCACTCAATCATCTTCTTAATAATAAAAATAATACTAATAATGATGGCATCTATTAAGCGCTATGTGCAAGCACTGTTCTTAGCGCTGGAGAGGTTACAAGGTGACCAGGTTGTCCCACGGGGAGCCCACAGTCTTAATCCCCATTTTACAGACGAGGGAACTGAGGCACAGAGAAGCTAAGTGGCTTGCTCAAAGTCAACCAACTGACAATTGGCGGAGCCGGGATTTGAACCCATGACCTCGGACACCAAAGCCCGTGCTCTTTCCACTGAGCCACGCCGCTTCTTGAGCGCTTACTCTGTGCAGGACACTGTACTAAGCGCTTGGAAAGTACAATTCAGCAATAAAAGAGAGCCAATCCCTGCCCACGTGGGGCTCACTGTCTCCATCCCCATTTTACAGATGAGGGGAACGAAGACCTAGAGAAGTTAAGTGACTTGCCTAAGGTCACACAGCAGACAAGGATGATGATAATGATGATGGCATTAGTTAAGCACCTACTATGCCCCAAATACTGTTCAAAGCGCTGGACAAGTGGCCGAGGCGGAATTAGAACCCATGACCTTCTGGCTTCCAGGTCCGGCCTCGATCCGCCACGCCCTGCTGCTTCCCCCAAACACACTCATAACACAGTACATCCATGTGGCTGATTTGTACTTCTTAAGCGCTTAGTCCAGTGCTCTGCACACAGTAAGCGCTCAATAAATTCGATTGAATGAATGAATGAATAATAATAATAATGATGGTACTTGTTACACGCTTACAATGTGCACAGCACTGTTTTAAGCACTGGGCGGATACAAGGTGATCAGATTGCCCCACGTGGGGCTCACAGTCTTCATCCCCATTTTACAGATGAGGGAACTGAGGTTCAGAGAAGTGAAGTGACTTGCTCAAGGTCACACAGCAGCCATGTGGCGGAGCCGGGATTAGAACCCTTGACCTCTGGCTTTCAAACCCGGGCTCTTTCCACGGAGCCATGCTATTCCCTGGATTTGGCAGGGAGGAGAGGATGGGAGGGATCTGGCCTATGGCGGTGCTAAGCGCTTAGTCCAGTGCACCGCACACAGTAAGCGCTCAATAAATACGATTATATGAATGAATGAGTACATTCCCTGGGCTTGGCAGGGAGGAGGAGATGGGAGGGATCTGGCCTGTGGCGGTAATAATAATGATGGCATTTATTAAGCGCTTACTATGTGCAAAGCACTGTTCTAAGCACTGGGGAGGTTACAAGGTGATCAAGTTTTCCCGCTTGGGGTTCACAGTCTTAATCCACATTTTACTGATGAAGGAATTGAGGCACAGAGAATCAATCAATCAATCAATCGTATTTATTGAGCACTTACTGTGTGCAGAGCACTGTACTAAGCGCTTGGGAAGTACAATTTGGCAACATATAGAGAACGGTCCCTACCCAGAAGTGAAGTGACTTGCCCAAAGTCACACAGCTGACAAGTGGCGGAGCCAGGATTTGAACCCATGACCTCTGACTCCAAAGCCCGGGCTCTTTCCACTGAGCCATGCTGCTTAATAATAATAATAATAATAATAATAATAATAATAATAATAATGGGTCTAAAGATTTATGCCAAACACTGTGCTAAGCGCTGATTAGAAACAACATCATCAGATCAGACACAGTCCCTGTACCACATGGAGCTCACAATCTAAGTAGGAGAAAGAACAGACATTTAATCCACATTTTAAAGACTCCAAAGCCTGTGCACTGAGCCATGCTGCTTATTATTATTATTAATAACAATAATAATAATGGCATTTATTAAGTGCTTACTATGTGCAAAGCACTGTTCTAAGTGCTGGGAAGGTTACAAGGTGATCAGGTTGTCCCACAGCGGGGCTCACAGTCTTAATCCCCGTTTTACTGATAAAGTAACTGAGGCCCAGAGAACTTAAGTGACTTGCCCAAAGTTACAGAGCTGACAATTGGCAGAGCCGAGATTTGAACCCATGACCCCTGACTCCAAAGCCCATGCTCTGTGCACTGAGCCACACTGCATAATAATAATAATAATAATGATAATAAAATAAGTATAAAGTTTTATGCCAAACACTGTGCTAAGCACTGGGTAGAAGCAACATCATCAGATCAGACACAGTCCCTGTACCACATGGAGCTCACAATCTAAGTAGGAGAAAGAACAGACATTTAATCCACATTTTAAAGACTCCAAAGCCCGTGCTCTTAACACTGAGCCATGCTGCTTAATAATAATAATAAGAAGAAGAAGAAGAAGAATGATGATGGCATTTATTAAGTGCTTACTATGTGCAAAGCACTGTTCTAAGCGCTGGGGAGGTTACAAGGTGATCAGGTTGTCCCACGGCAGGGCTCACAGTCTTAATCCCCGTTTTGCTGATAAAGTAACTGAGGCCCAGAGAAGTGAAGTGACTTGCCCAAAGTTACACAGCTGACAACTGGCGGGGCTGGGATTTGAACCCATGACCTATGACTCCAAAGCCCGTGTTCTTTCCACTGAGCCACGCTGCTTAATAATAATAATAATAATGTGTCTAAAGTTTTATGCCAAACACTGCACTAAGCGCTGGGTAGAAACAATATCCTCAGATCAGACACAGTCCCTGTACCACATGGAGCTCACAGTCTAAGTAGGAGAAAGAACAGACATTTAATCCACATTTTAAAGCCTCCAAAGCCTGTGTTCTTTCCACTGAGCCATGCTGCATAATAATAATAATAATAATAATAATAATAATAATAATAATAATAATAATAATAATAATAATAATAATAATGTCTAAAGTTTTATGCCAAACACTGTGCTAAGCACTGAGCAGAAACAACATCATCAGATCAGACACAGTCCCTGTACCACATGGAGCTCACAGTCTAAGTAGGTGAAAGAACAGGCAATTTAATCCACATTTTAAAGATAACCCTCCTGGTAGTCGGGAAAAGAAGCTAAAGGTTCTGAAATCTAATGGGGCACTCCCCTATTTAAAGAGAGAGGCAGCATGGCCTAGTGGACAGGGCATGGGCCTAATCACAGCTCCAACACTTGTTCTGTTGTGTCACCTTGGGCAAGTCATTTTACTTCTCTGGGCCTCAGTTCCCTCATCTGTAAAATGGGAATTGAAACTGTAAGCCCCACATGGGCGAGAGACCATGTCCGACTCGATTTGCTTGAATCCACCCCAGGGCTTAACACAGTGCCTGACACATAATAAGCACTTAACGAATACCATCATTATTATTGTTATTATTAGACATTAAGGCATTTTTTTTTAATGAAATTTCTGACATTTTGTCAGCACCTTGAGAAAAAGGGGTCCTTTCCTAATAAGAAACAATAAAATTTCAATACAATACTATTTGATTTAGGAATGCATCTTCATATTTTCTTTATATATGGTTTAGAAACAAATGCCAAGACTCCCATTTTGAGGTTCAAGGATATTCAACCCCATAAATTCTGTACAATCTAGATGTTTGCCTCAATTACGAAAGTAGTAGGAACTTTACTTTTTTTTCTGCAGCGAGCAGAAGAAAATGTATCAATAGCATTTACTGAGTAACAACGGTGTGCAGAGGACCATACTAGGTGGTTGGGAAGTACAGTGGAATTAGTAAACACATTCCTGTACTAAAGAAGCTTCCAATCTAGGAAGAAAACAGAGGAAAACACCTATAGATGGGAAGAAAAAGGAAAGGTGTATGGAGATGAGTTAGAGTTTAGGGAATCAAATACAAGTCGAAATGAACAAAAGTGCTATGAATGCATACTTGGTGAAATACTGAAATGGTAGGATATTCCAACAGAAAATAATTCAATTATAAAACCTACGGTATTTGTTAATCAATCAGTTGATGCTATTTATTGAGCATTTTCTCTGTGCAGAGCCCTGCATTAAGCACTTGGAAAAGTACAACATAACAGTTAGTAGAAGTGATACCTAACCACAAAGAGCTTACAGAGCTTACCGACTACAGGGAAGAGCCCACTGTTGGGTAGGGACTGTCTCTATATGTTGCCAACTTGTACTTCCCAAGCGCTTAGTACAGTGCTCTGCACACAGCAAGCGCTCAATAAATACGATTGATTAATTGATTGATTTACAGTCTACGGAAAGGAGCCTACAGTTAAGTGTTTTCTATGCACCAAGCACTGAACTAAGCACTGGGGTGGCTCCAAGATTAATCAGGTCACACACGGTCCTTGTTCCACATGAGGCTCACATTCTAAGTGGGACAGAGAACAGCTATTGAAGCACCATTTTACAGATGAGCAAACTGAGACACTAAAAAGTTAAGGGCTTTGCCTGAGGCCCCTCAGCAGGCACATGGCTGAGCTGGCTGAGTCTCAGGCCCTTGCGCTTTCCACTAGGCCACACTGCTCCCAAAACTATTATTATTAAACTATTATTAAATTATTTTAATTTTAATTTAATCAAATTATTAAACTAAATGTATGTTGTGTTGAGGATAGGAATTAAAAATAACCTGATCAGTACACTAAGGGGAACTGTTGCTGGGTTGGCATGATTTGGGTGTGGTGGGAAAGCTTCCTGAAGGAGGCAAGAGTTTTGGAGAAGTAGCATGGTCTAGTGGATAGAGCACAGATTTGGGAGTCAAGGGTTCTAATCCTGGTTCTGCAGCTTGTCTGCTGTGTGACCTTGGACAAGTCACTTAAATTCTCGGTGCCTCTGTTATCCCATCTGTAAAATGGGGATTAAAAACTGTAAACCCCATTTGAACCAAGGACTGAGTCCAACCTAAACTTGTATTTTCTGTTACAATATCCTATTTCAATATTTCACAATTTAATCCATATTTTAAAGACTCCAAAGCCCGTGCTCTTTCCACCGAGCCATGCTGCTTAATAAT
Source organism: Tachyglossus aculeatus (assembly GCF_015852505.1). Classification (NCBI taxonomy): domain Eukaryota; kingdom Metazoa; phylum Chordata; class Mammalia; order Monotremata; family Tachyglossidae; genus Tachyglossus; species Tachyglossus aculeatus. The sequence goes on from NC_052087.1 coordinate 13,575,853, forward strand.
AATAATAATAATGTGTCTAAAGTTTTATGCCAAACACTGTGCTACTTACAACCTTAACTTGCATCTACTCCAGAGTTTAATACAATACCTGGCATGTAGTAAGCACTTAACAAATATGACAAAAAAAAGGAGGGCTTTGAAAATGTGAGTGGGGGGAATTGTGGATTTGGGAGTTGGTGGGATTTCCAGCCCTGGGAAACAATGTGAGTGAGAGGATGGAGGCAATAGAGCCAAGAGCATGGTATAGTTAGACAATACGCTGTGAGGAGTGAAGAGCGCAAGCTGGGATGTAAGAGGTAAAAAAGATCTGATATGTAAGTTAGTGGTTAGAGCCTTCATTTCCAAATATAACATTAATACCAAGACTGACACACCCTTGCCACACTACTTGCATATGATAGATCCTTGCTCTATTAATGGAATTATCCCATGCAAAGCCAAGCTCTGTTTTCAAGCTTGCCTCTTGGCATCCCAGTATTCAGGAAACCTGTGCAACTTGGAGAACAAAGCTAGAATCATAATCAAAACTATTTCTTGTATTATTACAATGGAGGTATTTCCATTACTTATCTTACTGACTTTATATCTTTCACAATATCTTTCATGACTATCTCCACTTTCCTGATGAGTAACTGAAGCACAGAGAAGGTAAGTCGTCCGCCCAAAAGTACTCAGAAAGGTTGGGACTAGGATCAGAATTTAAATCTCCAAGCATATCATTCTTTTTGATTTCCACTACATCATACTTGATCCTGCTCACAAATATCAAAACTGACCTCTCTCATAATCCTAATCCCCAAAATTAAATGCTACTAATGGGGTATTTGTTCCTCATGCCTTCTTATAATGGTGCTAATTTTACCTTATCTTTCATACTCTCTTCTCAATCAAAACTTTTTAGAACCAGGTCACTGTCTACCTTTGGCAAATATTCCAGTCCCAACTTTCACCAATTATTCTCTCTATAGCGTGCCTCATACACTACTATAAAATTTGTATATAAACACATCCTTGTTTCAATCTTTGAAGTAACTCGACTCTTTTAGCGAAGATGGTCTTTAGCATGAGATACAATGAATAGATTTTCACAGTTATGACATTAAAAGGAGAAACAATGTTAATAATTTATCAAACAGACCAAGAAAATGGATGAAAAATTCGCCTAGATGAAACAGGAGAGTTTCCTGAGTATGTTGGAACAAAAATATATCTTTTTTGCTCATAACTGATAGTCACATAAGGTCATTTTTTATTCCTCTCCTTACAGCCTCAATTACTGGTAATCATTTACCTATGTAAAACGAATAACTTACATAGGACCATTGAGAGCTGTTATTAATTTGAGAGAAACGAAGGCTTTATAAAACGTTATCATGACTACCCTATATGTTACACTATTCTGATTCACATAAAGCTTCGATTTTTCTAAGCTATCTTCTCTTCAACTGAAAAGGAACTGGCAAACTGTAAATTGTGTTGTAGTACTTTGTGTCTGGCTCAAAACCATTGGGTTCTGTTTGTGTGAGTGGCCACAATATGCCCTGGTGTCCTCAATGAAGGCAGTTGTTCAGGAAGGCTCTTGCCTTTAGGACTGCTTTCTCACGGCACTGCCAAACTACCGGGAACTCTGAGGACTTCCAGGAATCTCCCCAGGGTGGGAACAGCATAAGGAAACAGGGCAACCGTTCTGGAAAAAGCTAAACATGCTGTCAATCAAATAGCCATTCTCACATTTTTTTAAATGGCATTTCAGCCAGTCAGTCAATCATATTTATTGAGAACTTACTATTTGCAGAGCACTGTACTAAGTGATTGGGGAGTACGATATAACAATAAATACACACATTCCCTGCCGATAATGAGCTTAAAATCTATAGGGAGCTTAAACATTCACATTTTGTGCCAGGCACTGCAATAAGCACTGGAATAGATGCAAGGTTGCCAGGTTGGACACAGTCCCTGTTCCCCATGGGACCCACAGTCTTAATCTCCATTTTACAAATGAGATAAACGGGGCATAGAGAAATTAAATGACTTGCCCAAAGTCACAAAGCAGATAAGTGGTGGAGCCAGGATAACAACCCAGATCCTTCTGATTCCCAGGCCTGTGTTCTATCCCCTAGGTCATGCTGTTTCTCATGTGGATGTATGTCCCCAAAGCCAACCTACCTGCTCCCTTCCCTTCTCCTAACAAGGAATTTGGGGAGTTACAAAGATTAGATTTGCCTCCATACAGGTTATAAGTGGAATTTCACAGCAGAAAATCTCCCCTTTAAAAATGGCTTGCCCAATTAAGATCTTCCAGTAAGTGAGGCAAAGGAACCCTTGTCCTTTATAATCAGATGCCTAGAAAATCCTTGGCTTCATTCTTTAGTGAGTCATTTCCCTTTCATTACTTCCAGATCACTCTCACTTTCATACTCAACTAAAGCAATGTGGCTTAGTGGAAAGAGCTTAGGAGTCACAGGACATGGGTTCTAATCCCAGCTCCGCCACTTGTCTGCTGTGTGACCTTGGGCAAGCCACTTCACTTCTCCGTGCCTCAGTTACCTCATCTGTAAAAATGGGAATTTTTACAGATGGGACAGGTGGGACAACCTGATTACTCTGTATCTACTCCAGCTCTTAGAACAGTGCTTTGCACATAAGTGCTTAACAAATACCATCATTATTGTTATTATTCTATTGACATGATTGGATCTACATGGCTACACTGAAATTGAGCATATTTTTTTTCTCAAATTAGCCTCTGTTCTTCTTTTCACTTTGGCCACTTGAGCAAATTGTGATTTATCTTTGCTATAAAGAAACATACTGTATTATATCAAACTTTTCAGAAAATGTTGTCATAACCTCCAGCATATGAATTTGGATTAATTGTATGTTGCTGAGACAAAATCAGCTGGGGGATGTCTGATCCCTGGATTTTTCTTATTGGAACAATTTGTCAAAGAAGAGCTAAATGATCTTCCACTAGGGATCAATTAATTATTTCAAACTGTGAAATGTTTCTAATGCATTACACATTTTTACACCTACCCCATCAGAAGCTCAAGTGTGGTTTTGTGATGTTGGAGTCACATGTGAGAATGATATGTGAGTCTCAATCTGTCAGAGTTCATTCATTCAATCATATTTATTGAGCGCTTACTGTGTGCAGAACACTGTACAAAGCGCTTGGAAAGTGCAGTTCGTTAACAAATAGAGACAATCCCTACCCAGTAGTGTTGTATGCACTGGAACAGGGTTCAATTACCTTCTACCTTCACAAGTGCATAGTATATTTCAAGGTAACCAAGGTCTTAGTACACTGCTCTGCACAGAGTAAGCACTCAATAAATATAATCGATTGAATGAAATACGTTGACCTAAGTGACCTTTTTCCATAAAATCAATGACCAGGTGTTCACAGGGTGTCCAAATCTTACTCGTTTCTCAAATCTGCAGGCCTGGAATTTCTTTGATTCCTTGCACTCTTTTGACACTTATTTCCATTCAGTCAGTTTCTCTATATTCTATAGGTGTTTCCTCCATAATATATTTTTTGATGGTACTTGTAAAGCATCTACTTTGAACTAAGCACTGTACTAAGCGCTGGAGTACATAAAAGATAATCAGGTGGGACCCAATTTCCAACCCACACGGGGTTCACAATCTAAGGAGGACGGTGTAGGACTTAATTCTCAATTTGCAGATGAGGAAACTGAGACATAGATAAGTAACTTGCCTAACATCTCACAGTAGGCAAGTGGTGGAGCTGGGATGAGAACCCAGGTCCTCTGACTCCCAGTTCCATGCTCTTTCTCCTAGGCAACACCTTCTCAGCATTTCCCAGAGCCACCCTTTCATCTCAATCCAAAAATGGCCACCACTCCGATCCAAGTACTTGTCATAGCCTGGCTTGACTACTGCATCAATTTCTCACTGCTCTCTTTACCTTCACTCTATTCCCAGTACAGTCCATACTTCACCCTTCTTGTTAGATCACATCTGTAAAGTGTCGGGGACACTAATATATGGCCCTATATGGAGGGTAGGGTGAATATCAAGTTCTTCAAGGGTACAAATCTAAGTCACTACAGCCCAGTCCACACACTTGGTTTCTCTAATCCAGCATACTACCTAGTCTTTGCTCTCGCCTCTCTCAACATCAATATTAACCTTCCCCCCTCAGATGTGACAGATGGTTTATAAAATATCTTTTGACTGGACTCTGAACTGCTGCTGGGCCATATATTAAAAATGTTCTAACCTATCTTTTGACTGTATTAAGCTCTAGGAAAGAATGTACAGGAGGAAATTGGATATTGTTCCTGGTCCTCAATGGGCTCATTATCTAAAAATATAAGAGGACAGTGAAGCCTAGCAACAGATACATAAGGAGAGAAGAAATAAAATACAAAAGTCAAAATAAAAGAAATAAACAAATACACACATTTAAACCAAAAATCAGTAGGGTGCCATGGCCAGAGGAGCTAAATTTCTTCAGGTTCCTTATGTCTCAAAATCCAACAGTCACAATTGCAGTCACAGTGACCACTGTAGAAGCAGCCATCAGTTATCCTGTGGTTTTATGGGGGTGATGCCAGGTTGTGGCTTCTTTTCTCATTCCTGCGAGGGTGATGCAGGGCAGGTTCGGGTGGATATGCCTCTGTGTTGTGGAAGAAAGCTGATACAGAATCACTGGGGGAGCAGTATGCATGTCTGGTCAGTGATTCATGTTTAGCAAGATCTAAATTTTATGGTATGAATGGCAGGATTCTTATGCAAAATGTAAGGATAAGGAGTATTTAGCTTTATTTTAAAACACATTTTATAAATAAAAAAGCAAAGGCTGCTTATTTGAACTCGTGATATGATGTTTGGCTACTAATTCCACAATTGACTTTTATGGATCTTAGGATTTGTACTCCTCAGAAAGGAATGGATAAGGAATATTCAAAAGTGTTCCTGTTTTCAGTACCCAGTCAAGATTTTTTTATTTTATTTTTTCAACATCCTGTTTCACTCAGTGCACTCTCCATTATAGTCAGAGAAGAAAACTAAACTGTTTTTCTCAAATCAGAGAAAAAAGCTTTAATATTTTACCATTCAACACTACATAAAGACCTTATTGTATTCAAACAGGGAGAGATGCCATGGCTAGTTTTCTAGCTTGGTTAGTCTGAATAGACCCAGCATTTTCTATTCATTTTGTCGCTACCGGATCTGCCGTGTTAAAAGCTACTGCTTTGCATCCCGTGGTGTTGAAACCCAAGTGCAATGTGGTTTCACTCTCTCCTGATCTTCGAAATCTAAAGCCCTTCTCCTAGAGTTGGGAGAAAAATAAAACAATATTCTAATTTTCACTTCTTAAAATAATAATAAAGCCATTCCTAGTGTAGATGCCTGAGATGGCCACGGAGCCACGTTTTGGAAGAATGGTTTTTCCTTTTGTTGGTGGATATAATTATACTTGCAACTGGAAATTGATGGTGGCAGTCAACCCACTTAAGGAGCAGCTACTAGGCCCATAAATTGGGTCTCAGACTATCCTGGGTAATTGGTGTCTCAAAAGAATTGCAGGCAGAAAAATGAGTCCATAAATGCAGGACTGAGGACAGGTGCCATTTGAAATTTGGCTTCCAAAGTCAAACCACCTTCATTATTGAAATGCGGATTTCATTTTAGTGCCACTTTTATCATATGTTCACTTGGAAATGCAATATTAATTGTTCTATGTATTTTTACATTCTGATCTGACTACTCTTAAAACCTATAAAACTGTCTATTAAAAACTATAAAAATTGTTCCTGCATGCTTTGTATATCTTACTGAAATAAAGCCTTTCAAGAACAATCATTTCAGCATAAAATACAAATAAATGAGAACATGTATTGTATGGCGCACTCTCAAGCACATACTACAGTGCTCTGTATACAGAAAGTGCTCAATAAATACCACTGATAGGTTGACTGATCACAGGAAATATAAATTTGAATGCATTTGTTACATATTTATAAAGACATAGGCTTTTCTCTGAGCCTAATGGAAGAAAGAATTCAAATCTACATCTTAATTATCTCCGATTCACTCTCACTAGTTCTTGCTGCAAGGCTTGTTTTATGTAGGTACTGTTGGGAAATTAGATATAATGGAGGCTAAAGAAATCTTTTCATGATGGCATTTCTCAGTGCTTACTGAGTGCCAAGTACTGTACTAAGTGATGGGGTAGAAAAAAACTAATCAGATAGAACACAGTCCCTGTCCTACATGGAGCCCACAGTCTAATAGGGACTTGATATGTGTTTTGTGTGTGGCTTAATTCTGTTTGAGTGGAAGAACTGAACTAAACATTTAGGATTTACTATCCCTGTAGTAAGACAATTTCCCAATGAGTTGATTATCAGAATAGGGTACTGGAGAGTTGTCTATTGGGGAAACAAGGGGTGAGTTTATACAATCAGGAGAAATGTATCTTTTTCTCCTCTTCTTCTCTGTGCCTGGATGTTACCTGGCATCTTATGAGAGCACCATACCCCATGAATATTGCACTTAGGTGCTACTGGGAGATGAGGCTGGATGAGGACAGACAATGATTTGCAGAAATTCATCTTGTCATGACAGTCATGACAGCTCCACTAGTTCATGCACTTCTTTGAGCCTTCATGGGGATTCATGGGAGCAATTCTCCAAGTAGATTTCAGCCTGGTTTGAGCAAAGGGTCTCAGGGCTGTAATGGAGATGATGGGTGATCCCACCTCGGGCAGATTTGTCTACAGCTTCAAGTAGAGAATCCAACTCCCAAGGAATAAAAAAAGAATTTCAAGCCTTAAGATGCTTCTTTGTCATCCTACTGCATCACCCTGATTTGTGAGATTTGCTCCTTTTATTCACCCCTCTCTCAGCCCCACAGCAATTATGTACATGCCATAATTAATTTATTTATATTAACGTCTGTCTCCCTATCTAGATTCTGATCTCACTGAGGGCAGGGAAACTGTCTATCAACTCCGTTGCACTGTATTCTCCCAAGTGCTTAACACTGTGTTCTGCACACAGTACACACAATAAATACCATCGATTGACTGAAATATTTCCTTTGTTGATGAATTCTGCATTCTTTAAAATGTTCAGTGAAGTAAATGAACAGAGTAAGAAGAGTGTTTTTGTATTCTTCTGATCCAGAAATGCACTCAAGAGTTCACTACTCACATGCTGAAAAACACTGGAGCTTTAAAAGTGTTAAAAAGACAAAGATTGGCTCTTTCATATTGATTTTCCATGAAAGTAAAATAGACAGTCTTCTCTGCAAGACAATGTCAGCCTCTAGAGTCCTTCAATCAGTTGGCCTAGTGTCAAGTTAAAGAGGGTTTCTAAGAGCCAGCAGGCAAATGGATTGGTAATGCGGACAACTGTCCAGACCTGTCTAGTGGAAAAGGATGGAAATCACCTGCTGATGTCACGTCTGACACCAAAAGTCCTGAGTCTGGAAACATTGGCTGCATAAAGTCAGAACTCTCTAAAAAGTTGGAACTTCTTTGTCTCTATAACCTTCTCTTTGTGCCTATGAGCTTTCACAGCTATTACCACTTCAACTGCTCTCCATACAGTTTTTAAGAAGTTTAGATTCTGAGAAGCAGGGCATCTGAACCACAGTGTTTGTCATCCTGCCTCAGTTTTAATATATCATGCTTTCTGGATTTTTTAAATTTCCTCTTCAGTTCATCTGTATTCCTCAGGAAATTAAGGATATCAGTACTCTAGGCTTTGACAACTTCAGGCCAATAATCTAACTGACCCTACTTTCTAATTACTCAAATGTATTACTACCTAACTCTCGAGTTTCACTACATCAATTTCCAAAGTAATTTGCAAGGGAAATTTTTATGAAATTAAAGTTCTAATGTCAGTGGATAAAAAATGGAAATCTATTCAATTGTTACTACTAATAATGGTATTTATTAAATATTCTCTACATGCCAAAGCATATACAAATGGTCAAATCACCCTTGTCCCACATGGAACTTTCAATTTAAGTGGGAGGAAGAGGAACTATCTTACCCCCATTTTACAGGTGATGAAATTGAGGCACAGAGAAATTCAATCATTTACCCAGGGTCACACGGCAGGTAACTGGCAAAGCTGGAAATTAGAACATGTCTATTGTTCTTTTCAATAGGCCATGCTGCTTCTCTAAAAATCTGATCTTTAATGTTGAATATGTATTTTGTCTCAAGGGAAAGTTGTTTTGTTTAGATTTCTTATGATTTAAAACCATCTAAAAATTTCCCCATTAACTCTTTCATTTGATGAATCATTTGCAACAAAATGTTATTGCTTTTCCATGAGCACATTATACATGAATCAAGAAAACGGTGATGGAGAGGAGTAGAGAGATAGAAGGAGAATAAAAAAGCAATGTGGCTGTAAGACATTCAATATTTGAAAATGACTCTATTAACAATGAATTCATATTCTGATGTGTAGTTGTCTGAAAGAGTCTAGGCAAGACCAAACTCCACTCTCTGCTGTTTGTATGTAATAATGATGGTATTTGTTAAGTGCTTACTATTACCAAGCACTGTTCTAAGTGCTGGAAGGGTTCTGTGTCATGCTAATTTGCTTGCTGCTGACAACATCAACTGCAGTTTGGAAATCTACTATGATATCCAGATCTTCCCCACTAGATTGTCCCCCTGCTAGCAAGCAAACTCCCTGATTTCAGAGGTCATGAATACTAACTCTACTTCAGGCTCCCAAACACTTACAACAGCCGTTCAATAAATATTATTTTTTAAATCACTCTCCCCTGCTTCAAAGCCTTACTGGAGGCACATCTCCTCCAAGAGGCCTTCCTAGACTAAACCCCACTTTTCCTATTCTCCCACTCCCTTCTGCATCACCCTGACTTGCTCCCTTTGCTCTCCGCCCCACAGCACTTGTGTATATATGTATAATTTTATTTGTTATATTGATATCTGTTAATTTGTACTGATATTTGTCCCCCCACCCCCACCCCTCCAGACTGTGAGCTCATTATAGGCAGGGATTGTCTCTCTTTATTGCTCTATTGTACTTTCTCAAGCACTTATTACAATACTCTGCACACAGTAAGTGCTCATGAATGTGATTAAATGAATGAATGAACAAATAAAGTCTCTCTGTTCAAGGAGAGTCCCTCTTATCCTGAATGCCACATTCCAGGTTGGCCTATCCACTGCTGTTGCTTCCTCAAAATCACCTTCTATATCACAGTATTTGATACCAAGCTTGACTGAGCCTTCAAAACAATGGTCCTGCCCTCCCAGTATATATTCTGCCTCAAGGGAAAGTTGTTTTGTTTAGATTTCTTATGATTTAAAACCATCTAAAAATGTCCCCATTTACTCTTTCATTTGAAGAATCATTTGCAACAAAATGCTATTGCTATACACTCCATTCCATGTTTCAGTAGCTGCTTGATCAGTCTTCTCTCAGCTGCATCACCATTTTGTGATAAGCTAGTATTTTTAAATTTCATTTAATATAATAATAATAATAATAATAATGGCATTTATTAAGCACTTACTATGTGCCAAGCACTGTTCTAAGTGCTGGGGACAAAAAAATGCAAGGAGATCAGGTTGTCCCACGGGGGGCTCACAGTCTTAATCCCCATTTTACAGAGGAGGGAACTGAGGCACAGAGAAGTTAAGTGACTTGCCCAAAGTCACACAGATGACAACTGGCAGAGCTGGGATTCGAACCCATGACCCCTGACTCCAAAGCCCATGCTCTTTCCACTGAGCCATGCTGCTTCTCATATTTTTAAATGGTATTTGTCCCTCTAGACTATAAGCTCCTTGTGGGCAGGGAATGTGTCTACCAGTCCTGTTGTACTGTACTCTCCCAAATGTTTAGTACAGTCACTGTACACAGTAAGTGCTCACTAAATATGATTAAGTGCTTACTGTGTGCGAAGCGCTGTTCTAAGCACTGGGGTAATCAGGCCAGTTCCTGTCACACATGGGGTTCACAGACAAGGTATGAAGGAGAACAAGAAAGGAATCCCCATTTTAAAGGTGAGGAAATTGAAGCACAGAGAAGTTAGGTGGCATTCCCAAGGTTACAGAGAAGGTGAGCGGCAAAGCCAGGATTGAACCCAAGTCCTGAACAGTTCACTGTTGATGGCACTACCATCCTTCCTGTCTCACAAGCCCTCAATCTTGGTGTCATCCTCGGCTCCGCTCTCTCGTTCACCCCTCACAACCAATCCGTCACCAAAACCTGCCAGTCTCACCTCCAAAACATTGCCAAGATCCGCCCTTTCCTCTCCATCCAAACCGGTACCCTGCTGGTTCAATCTCTCATCCTATCCCGACTGGATTACTGCATCATCCTCCTGTCTGATCTCCCATCCTCCTGTCTCTCTCCACTTCAATCCATACTTCACACCGCTTCCCGGATCGTCTTTGTGCAGAAACGTTCTGGGCATGCTACTTCCCTCCTCAAAAATCTCCAATGGCTACCAATCAACCTGCGCATCAGGCAAAAACTCCTCACTTTCAGGTTCAAGGTTCTCCATCACCTCACCCCCTCCTACCTCACCTCCCTTCTCTCCTTCTCCAGCCCAGCCCGCACCCTCCGCTCCTCTGCTGCTAATCTCCTCACCGTGCCTTGTTCTCGCCCATCCTGCCATCGACCCCCCAGCCCACGTTATCCCCCTGGCCTGGAACGCCCTCCCTCCGCACATCCACCAGGCTAGCTCTCTTCCTCCCTTCAAAGCCCTACTGAGAGCTCACCTCCTCCAGGAGGCCTTCCCAGATTGAGCCCCCTCCTTCCTCTTCCCCATCTCCCCCCTCCATCTCCCCTGCCTTACCTCCTTCCCCTCCCCACAGCACCTGTATATATGTATATATGTTTGTACATATTTATTACTCTATTTTATTTGTACATATTTATTCTATTTATTTTATTTTGTTGATATGTTTTGTTGTGTTCTCTGTCTCCCCCTTCTAGACTGTGAGCCCACAGTTGGGTAGGGACCGTCTCTATATGTTGCCAACTTGTACTTCCCAAGCGCTTAGTACAGTGCTCTGCACACAGTAAGCGCTCAATAAATACGATGGAATGAATGAATGAAAGTCCTCCGGCTCCCAGGCCCGTGCTCTTCCCAGTAGACGATGCTGCTTCTTGGTGAAAAGAGATATTGAGCTGAGGTGAGTTGAGTTAAAGTGAGGTGGTGATCTGACCTCACTGTACGTCTTTTCTCACCATGAGGCTGAGTTGGCTCTAGTGTGAGACTAATGACACAATATTAGAAGCTTGCTGTATCGTATGTGAGGTACAGGCTTTACTGTCATTTACAACTTTATAATTACCGCTCTGTAGTTAAATCTTGAGATTGTGTTGTGCCAGGCTCTGTCTCATGTACTTAGCAGAATTTGGCTCTGGCTGTTGTTGAAAGTCTTTGACTGGAAGAATATGGTTTCCAGGTGCCTGATTCAATCAATCATATTTATTTTGCACTTACTGTGGGCAGAGCACTGTACTAAGCACTTGGGAGAGTACAAACTTCCCAGAGCCCCCTTTTTCCTCTCCTCCTCCCCATCGCCTTCCCGTCCTACCTCCTTCTCCTCCCCACAACACTTGTACATATTTGTACATATTTATTACTTATTTATTTTACTTGTACATATTTACTACTCTATTTATTTAACTAATGATGTGCACATAGCTGTAATTCTATTTATTCTAACGGTTTTGACATGTGTCTACATGTTTTGTTTTGTTGTCTGTCTCCCCCTTCTAGACTGTAAGCCCATTGTTGGGTAGGGACCATCTCTATATGTTACCAACTTGTACTTCCCAAGTGCTTAGTACAATGCTCTGTACACAGTAAGCGCTCAGTAAATACGATTGAATGAATGAATGAATGAATATAGCAGACACAATCCCTGTCCGCAACAAGCTTCCAGTTTAGATTGAAAGTCCATTTCCCCAAGCTAAGCCCTTGAGGTGGTTCACAGTCATCATCAAGACTCCCTGAGTAGATGCTTCAACAGCACATTCATCAGCAGAATTACCAAATGATTGTCTCAAAATAAATTTTTAATTTATTTTAAGTATTTATTTATTTATTTATTTATTTAAGTATTTATTTTAAGTATTTTTATATTTTTTAAGCACTTACTACATGCCAGACACTGTACTAAGGGCTGGGGTAGATACAAGTTAATCAGGTTGGACACAATCCATGTTCCTCATGGGGCTCTCAATTCTTCATCCCCATTTTACAGATGAGGTAACTGAGGCACAGAAAAGTTAAATGACATGCCCAAGGTCAAATAGCAGACAAGTGATGAAGTCAAGATTAGAACCAGGTTCTTCTGATTTAGGAATCAGTGCTCTGTCCACTAGGCCACACTAATTATGATGCTCTCTTCCTGCTGAACTGGAAGTTCCCAGCAGACATTCTGACACTTCCAAATTTTCAGGCACCCAGAATTGCTTATTTGCTTCCAGAGAGTGGAGGCTATAAAAACATTTGAATCTCAAAAAAATGAGGTAGGAGAGAGTAATAGATCATTGCCCCAACCTGGACCATTATATCTAATCTCCCTACATGTTTTTTGCTTTTCTTTGCAAGCATTACCCTCCTGTTAACTACACATTTATATTCAAAAAAGAAAAGTGTAAACAATCATGTACATGATAGACTTTCTTGAATTTTTGGTGCATTCAGCTCTTGTAATGAATAAATTTCCCTCCAACCCCATTTAAACAGTATGTTCTATCTCGCTGCCTTAGCTGCTAAGTGTACAGATTTGAAAGTCTGAAATAAAAATGAGTTCATTTGACACAGGGTGGATTCAATTCATGCAAAATTGAAATATGAAACATATATATTGTTTTATGACAAAGTCTGGATACTTAAAAAACATATTCTAAACATAATTTGTAAGTGAAATGGTAAAACTTAGTTAATCTCTGAAAATTGCCAGTTCATCTTCTAAGCCAAAGAACCAAATGGCTAAACAGAGCCATGTGTAATATTTTTCATGTGGAGTTCCCAAATAGTATTTGCTATCATATCAGTACTTTGTTTTTTCTTAGATGTACATGTATGAGAGGGTGCATGTGTTTAAACAGTTATGACATTCTTATTTTGAAAGCCAAATTGAAAAGTTTCCATCTTCTAGTTACATTTTCTTGGCAAGCAAAATCATATTTAATGACCTCTAAAACTGACTTTGCTCAACAGAATTCTTTTTATATTGATTACTCTGAGAGTTGTAAAACAAGGTTTTATGAACTGCTTCTTTTCCCAAGAAAGGCTATTGAAATTGGTAATGAAAATCCCAAATGCAGTCTGAATCAGTTGAGGAGAAATGTCCAGTGTCTGAAATCCCAGCCAATCAGTCAACCATCTGAAAAAACCCAAGAAAATTCATGTCTCAAAATAATTGGCCTAGAATTTGTGATGAACGTTTGGAATTAATTAACTGAAAAGAGGCTGTTCAATGTCACATTCTCTCCTATTTGAAGGAAAAAGCAGTAGGATGAGTGAGGCAGGCTGTCACTGGGTGTGACAATTATTTAAGTACACATTGGGCAAAGAGTTTTATTTAGAATAAAGAGAAATAATTATTAGCTATTACACTGATCAAATACTTTGGATCATACTCACCAATCTTTTCATCTGCATGGCCTGTACTATCTGAACTGTATAAATTATTTTATGAGCTTATCAGCATATTCTTCTACTGAAGGTGAAAGTAAACCAAGTATAATATTGCACTAATTTTCAGAAGGTACATGTGATTCTAATTCAGGAGCTGTCATTTTCAAAATGAAGCATCTCTAAAAGAAGATTTTAGTTTGTAGGACTGTAGATTTAGTAATAATGCCTACACCCAAATCAATCAATCAATGGCATTTGTTGAGTCCTTACTATGTGCACAGCACTGTGTGCTAAGTGCTTGGGAGACTACAACGGAATTAACAGACATTTTCCCTGCTTGTTCTAAGTTTAGATTACTAATGATAGTGATTCCTCCAAGAATCAGTGTCAGAAGTAATAGTAATAATGTGGTATTAAGCGCTCACTGTATGGCAGGCACTGTACCAAGTGCTGCATTGGGCACAGTCCCTGACCCGCATAGGGCTCACAACTTTGATCTCCACTTTATAGATGAGGGAACTGAGGCACAAAGAAGTGAAGTGACTTGCCCAAGTCACATATCTGACATGTGGTAGAGCTGGGACTAGAACCTAGGTCCTTCTGATTCCCACACTGTGATGTATCCACTAGGCCACAGTTGCCAAGAGTAATAGTAGCAGCAATATGGTGGAATTGTAGTAGTATTTGAAAAGTACAGAATAATGAAGTGGCATGTTGCCTGGCCACAGGGAACTTACACTCAAGTGTAATTATTACAACTACAGAAGTTGAAAATAAATAAAGCAGATACACACATATGTTTGGGAACATTTTAACAAATAATTTAATTTCATTCTCTGGATTTCGTTTATTTTATAGACAGAGGCCTATTATTATCTTTCAGCATAAGTACCATTGACTGATTGACTGATATTTGAAAAACTAATGAACTACATAGTGAATACTTTTTGTGGGCAGGGAACATGTCTACCAACACTATTATGCAGTGATTTTCCTAGCGCTCAGTACAGTGCTTCGCACACAGTAAGCGTTCAATATGATTGATTGATCAGAATCATCTTTTAGCTTTGTTTCTGTCTCTTTTGAGTTAAAAAATGCAGGACTTCTGTCTTTAGATATTAAGAAACAACAGTGGTGACTTCTGTTTCTTCTGGAGGTAAATTTCACTCTGGATTTCCCAGGGGATGGCATCAAGTGTACCAGCAATGATAATGATAGCCAGAGTAAAAGGAACAAATGTATTGCTGTCAAACCCTTCCTTTACTGATGTAGAAAGTTTCTGCTCACCTTTAATAGTAACTCAAAGCATGTAATTGCTTGTTTTGGGTTTATTCATATATTTTCTTTTCTGGTGCTGATATATATAAAAAAACAACCCAGGGCTTCTTAGTATATGTACATGTGATTCTAATTCAAGGACTGTCATTTTCAAAATGAAGCATCTCTAAAAGAAGGTGTTGGTTTGTAGGACTGTAGATTTAGTAATAATGCCTACACCCAAATCAATCAATCAATGGTATTTGTTGAGTGCTTACTATGTGCAGAGCACTGTATTAAGTGCTTGGGAGACTACAACAGAATTAACAGACATTTTCCCCGCTTAAAACAAGCTTACAGTACGAATGATAGTGATTCGTAATGATAGTGATTCCTAAGAAACCCTGGGTTGGCCTCTTCCCCCTTGGCATCAGTACACTAATGTGGCTTTAGGGAAAAAGAGTTAAAAGACCACAGACCTTGAATGATTGCAGACTAGGATCTACATTTTCCTTCACTCCAAGACTTGCTATATGCTCCAACCCTGACTTAGATATAAGCCTTGCAATTAAAAAAAATACAAGAATCTATTAAGTGCAATTAAAAACTACACTAGCAATAGCATTTGCTCCACATGTGGATGATGTTTCTATCAATCAACATGATTTGAAAGCCTGGTGCATGTAGCACTTGGGAGAGAACAATATAGTAGACATGCTCCCTGCCCTCAAGGATCTTACAATCTACTGGAGTTCATAGATCCTGAAGAAATTTACACAGAGTTAGAAGATGAAGTAGCTATGCATATGATTTAGTGTTTACATAGTAGGACATAAAACTCAAATATTTAAAGAAGGGTTACTGGTGGCTGTGAGTGTGTGAGTGCATAGTTGGGGCTGAAGTGGTAAGTGCAGGAGTTTAACCTGAATGGAAGATAAATTAATTGATATCCTAGAGATATCCTAGAGATATGTGTCTTCAGAAGGATTTTGAAGGTCTGGTGGATATGAAGGTAGGGTTAAGTTCCAAGCCTGGAGGAGTGAATTAACAAGGTTTTGGAGAGTTAAGAGCAAGTTATAGTGGGGGAAGAACTGGAGTCCGGGAGACCTGTGAGAAGATTGCTACAGTTCATGAGCACCTGGACCAGTGAGCATTCATTCATTCATTCATTCAATCATATGTATTGGGCACTTAACTATGTGCAGATCACTGTACTAAGTACTTGGAAAGTACAATTCAGCAACAGAGACAATCCCTTCCCACAACGGGCTCACAGTCTAGAAGGGGGGAGACAGACATCAAAACAAGTCAACAGGCTTCAGTAGCATCAATATAAATAAATAGAATTATAGATATATACACATTATGAACAAAAATAAATAGAATTATAGTTATAAAACATGTACATATATACACAAGTGCTGTGGGGCGGAGGAGGGGTAGAGCAAAGGGAGCGAGTCGGGGTGATGGGGAGGGGAGGGGGAGCAGAAGAAAAGGGGGGCTTAGTCTGGGATGGAGCTTAGCCATTTGGATGGAGAAGAAAGGATGGATCTATGAAATGTTCTTAAGATAAAAACAACTGAACTCTGCAGTAGATGGGATGTGACAGTTGAAGGTGAGTAAATCAATGAACGTTATGTATTGAGCACTTTGTGCAGAGCATTGTACTAAGCACTTTGAAGAGTACAGTACAACAAAGTTCCCTGCCCATGAGCTAGGAATCAAGGTTGTGAGCTTCAGAAATAGGGATAATGGTGGTGTCAACTGTGAAGAGAAGGGAAAGTTAGGTGGAGGAGAGAATTTGTGGGAGAACAATGAGCAGTCCAGTCTTAGAACTACTGGCCAGATGGTCATTTGGAGAGATATTTTGCAGGCCACAGGAAATGTGACAAGAGAGATGAAGGGTCGATTTGGGACTAGAGGTGTAGATTTGAGAGTCATCTGACTAGAAGTGGTGCTTAAAGCCATGTGAGGGGATAAGCTCCCTGGGAAAATGAGTATAAAGTGAGAAGAGTAGAAGACCCAGTTCAGAGCCTTGAAAGACACCACAGTTCTGGGGTGATAGGCAGAAGAGCAGCCAGTAAAAGAGACTGAGAAAGAGTTGATGAATGCATCCATTCATTCTTTCATTTAAATTCATCAAGATTTACTGAATGCCCACTTTGGGCCAAACACTTAACTAGAAGCTTTGGGTGATTACCATGGTGAAAATAAGAAATGCTCCCTGCCTTTGAGACATTTACAACAAAATGGGGGGGAATACATTGCTACAGGCTGGAAGTTATTTAAGGCAGGAAACTGATTTATTATCAACTTTGTAACTCCAAAATACCACTCTATTATGCTAAACAGTAATACCAATCCTTTGTATTATGCATTCTAAATTCATGTTCCATTAACTGTGTCTACAAATCCATCAGTAGACCTCCTTTTGTGGGGATAGGATCAAGCAAGGCCTTAATAAGAGGGCATGAAGCATGGCCTACGTTTCAAAGGGGCACCTGCATTCTCCACTATATTGCAAAAGCTGAAGTTTTGAATGTTAGAGGCAACAGGAGCATTGAAGAAATGGCATAAGTGATGAGAGTCACCTTAAAGGGAACTGAGACTAACATATAACCCCAGTCAACTTCTTGACAAAAGTAATAGGCTATAGCTTTTAGACGGGGAGAATTGACAGATAAGGTTAAAAACACAGAGATGGTTAAAGCCAAGGGTAATGATTTCATTCTCTCCACAAGAGTGAAGACCAGACTGGAGACACATCAGGAACCATTCATTTAAAGTTTAGAGGTAAAGGACTTTGTCTAACAAAGACACAAATACTGATGGCAGATTGATGGTACTTTGAAGGTCTCCAAAGTTCACAATTAAAGGCTGAAAAAAGAAGCCACTTTAGGAGTACATCAATGAGAGTGCCGAAGTAGTTTGAAACAATCCAAATAAATAAGGACCCAGACCCATTTTGACTTATTAAAGTCAAGATCTTCAATGAATATAATGTAAATGGCTAGTTTGTGCAAGCATAATCATTAAGAAATATAATTTTTCTAAATATTTCTAGAAACTTCATCTCAGTTTGGTATTTTGAGGGCATATATAATCATAATTCATAATTATAATTATGATGATGGGAAAGTAGTTTTGGTTCAGGGATAGGCAGCCTTGTATGATCAATCAGAACTCTGGGCAGGTTTGGAAGGCCCTATATTAATGATTAACTGACTGCAAATCTAACCTGGGATAGTAATCTTCTGAACAAAGAATGGGTCTTCAAAACAAAAAAAGAGAGCATGCCTCCAGCACCTGTTTCTGTTTTGCTTTGTCCATAATCTCATATCTCTTATTGCTGCAATAGTGATTCTGTACCCATGACATGGTGATTATTTTCTTAGCACAAGTTCTTTTTCTGCCCTTTGTCCTTGGACCACAAATGCAAATTCGGCCTCATTCGCAGTCCCAGTGTGAGAGAGGCTAGCCATTTTTACAGAGAACAGTTCAACCCTCACCCATTTAGAACAACTTGTACACTCCTAAAAAGTGCTGGAGGGGGAGAGAGAGAGAGAGAGTTGCGGTGGGAGGGGAGGGAGGTATAGAGCAGGGGTTTGAAGACAGGGGTGGAAGGCTAGGGGCAGGAAAAACACGTGCACTCATGTACATATATGCACAGGGAGAGGGGCACACACACACACACACTCACACAAATATTTTTCACAAACTAGGTCTTGCCATCTGACTTTGCAGC
Source organism: Tachyglossus aculeatus (assembly GCF_015852505.1). NCBI lineage: Eukaryota > Metazoa > Chordata > Mammalia > Monotremata > Tachyglossidae > Tachyglossus > Tachyglossus aculeatus. The sequence continues at coordinate 13,594,500 of NC_052087.1, forward strand.
TGCTTCTATGACCATATGGAAATCACTAAAACTCATGCCTGAGCTCTGCTGATGAAATCTCTTCCCTGCTGCCTCAACTGTCATGGACCAGACAATGGTGGCAGCCCCTGGGAGTCACACTGCCCCTGTTCTGTCCAGCACATCCCGGCAGTGGCAGAGGGTGGAAGTTAACAGATGGGCAGAGACCAGTGGCAATTGCTGTCACCAGAACCAGAACTTTGCTGTCACTATTGTTGCCACCTTCACCGCCCTTCCACTCTGGCAATAATCAGACACTTAATAAATTCCACTTTGGAATTACCTAGTGATAAGAAAGACCTCCCACCCCAAAAGGTTTTGGACCACCCTGCCCAAGTCAAGACATTGGTCATATTAGCAATAACAGATGTTTAGGATCACAATCTGGTTGAGCACTGTTACAGGAAGCAGGGTTAGGTTTAACGTTGGGTTGAGAAAATGGTCATGGTGAATGTGAGGGTAGACAAGGCCAATGCCAATTTGAAAGACTCAGTACAATTGTTGTTGTCATACTACTATTTGAAAATGACTTGAAAAGCTAGGCAGCCTCCTAGATAATAAAATATTAGTTCGTACTTGTTGGTAAAGACTTAAATTTAAGATCTGGGTTTTCAAATTTTACCACCCTATTCACAGAAATGAAAAATGACCAATACCTTCATCCCCTAAAAACTCAGCATAATAAATACTGACAGTGGCAATATGTTTCAAAAATACAGTTATATGTGAATTTAACCACATTTAGTGGTCAATGATTTTAAAGAACAAAAGCATTTTTAATTTTTAATAGCAGAGATATAACATTGAAAAGAATTCCACTAAAATGATACAGTAGCATATTTGAAAATAACGGGCAATGAAACCTCCTTTGTAACATCTAATTATCCTATTGGTATAGGATAACTAGGATAGGGAAGCAGCATGGCTTAGTGGAAAGAGCATGGGCTTGGGAGTCAGAGGTTGTGGGTTCTAATCCCTCTTCGTGACTTGTCAGCTGTGTGACTTTGGGCAAGTCACTTAACTTCTCTGTGCCTCAGTTACCCCAGCTGTAAAATGGGGATTAAGACTGTGAGTCCCATGTGGGACAACCTGATAACCTTGTACCTACCCCAGCACTTAGGACAGTGCTTAGTAAACAGTAAGCACTTAACAAAAACCCTTATTATTATTATTACCATATAATAGGGTAAGAGGTTACAGGTATAAGAGGAAATGAAATAAATGCCACAGCAGAACACGAATTTAACTGAGGTTCTGGCCCTCACAATTACCAGATAGCAAGACTGAAATCACATTTCCTGCCCTAATATGGAATGAGGGCTCCCACCCTCTTCTTCTGCTTCAGTTGTTCTAATGGCTCCTGAATAGGGAAGACATCTGCTGGCCGAAGTTCAGATGGCTAACTGAAGGGGAATGGGAAATGCATTTTTCCCATGTTTCTTCAATTATAGTTTATTCACTATGACTTAGGACAATTAGGCCTACCATGTGGTTTCAAAATTTTCCCCATTAGATTACAAGTCCCCTGAGAGCAGAAGCCCTGTCTTATGCCTCTGGTATACTCACTTACAGAGTTAGTGTAAGGCTTAGTCCACAGTAGCTGCTCATTAAATGTCACTGATTGATTGGTTAAATGACACTGAGCCATTCTTACTGGGCCAAAGATAACATCCTCAAGAGCTTAAAATACAACATTCTTTGAAAAAGCCAGTTTGTCACTCTTGTTAGCTGTCCTTGCCATTGTCTGAAAATTAAATGAGGTGGTCATAGTAAGCACATCCATGAAAGGAGTCCAAGGGAAGCTATGATTTGGAAATTCTAACTCCAACTCTGCAGCTTGGTGGTGACCAGAAGGATGGTGCTAAATTCTCCATGCCTAATGTTTAGTTTATTTAAATGGGGATTCCTAACTTCCAACTCTGCGGCTTGGTGGTGACCAGAAGGATGGTGCTAAATTCTCCATGCCTCATGTTTTGTTTATTTAAATGGGGATTCCTAACTTCCATCTTCATTCATCTAAGGGTACGATCACAGATTTATGAATCCAATTAGCAACTGATATAAGGTTCTATCACCTGTTCATGCTGAAGGTGCTTGCACAGGTTCCATTATGTGTTAGATTTAGTGGGCGAAGATCTTTGGTGTTTGAATAGGCAAGCTTAAGTCAGTCCATCAGTCAGTCAGTCATATTTATTGAGAAGTAACTCTATGTAGAGCAATTTACTAAGTGCTTGGGACAGTAGAATATAACAGACATTCCCTGTCCACAATGAGCTTACAGCCTAGAAAGGGAGAAAGACATTAATATAAATTTATATATTGCACATATGTCCATAAGTGATATGGAGCTGGGAGGAGGGATGAATAAAAGAAGCAGGTCAGGGTGTTTCAGAAGGGAATGGAAGAAAAGGAAAAGACGGCTTAGTCATGGAAGGCCTCTTGGAGGAGATGTGCCTTCAGTAAGGCTTTGAACATGGGGGGGGGGTGAGTGATTGTATGACGAGAAGAGAGGGAGCGTTCGTGGCCAAAGGTGGGACACAAAGGTGGGACATGGGCGAGAGGTCGCTGGTGAGATAGATGAGACTGAGGTACAGTGAAATGTTTAGCATTAGAGAAGCGGAGTGTGTCTTCTGAGTTGTAGTAGGAGAGTAGCAAGGTGAGGTAGTAGGACTCCAACTGACTTCTATCATCTCTCAATTGAAGGGCTCCTTCTAGGCTGAATCATTTGACATTCCATTACTTACTTATTTTAGTGATTTACAAGAGCTATGACTCATCCTGTCCTCTGGATTCACACAAACACAAGGAACCCAGGCCTTGTAGTGTATGGAAGTTCCCTACCTGTCTGATTCATCCTTGTCTGAGAAATGTCTGAGTGAACAGATGGGCAACCCATTAGTTAAAGGATTTCTGGCAGAGTATGCTGTAACACCAGTACAGTCTCACCACGGAAATTCTTGCTTTTGTGACAGAATTCCTCATTAGCTGCAAGTGCCAGCGTTGGTCTCTAAAACGTAGATAAAACTTTTCATCGGTTGCTCTTAGTGCATTAGGGAATTTATTTAATGCACTGCTTAAAAGTATTGTGTGAGGTTTTGGCTGAGCTGCTGTGATGGAGAAAAACTCAATGAATAAGTAGTCAGACACAGTAAGATGCAACATACTCACCTGGCTCTCAGAAATCGTGCAGGATAACTTGATTAGAATGACTCACCCTACTGGAATCACTGTCACTTCATAAAATGCCCCTCCTGGGATAAGAAATCCCATTTCTGAAGAATAAGAATGCAGTGACATTATCCTGCCCTACCAACTGCCTGGAAGCAGATGAATCTGAATGAATAATTATAATTAAAGAAGATACTATTAACAAATTACCTTGCAGATGTTTGAATGAAATAGGATTTTGATCCACCCTTTCTTCCCAGAAATATAAGGAATGAATCTTTGATTTGGGAGAGACTATTGATGTTTATTGCGTTTATAGGTAATATCAGTGGTACTCACTGTTCCTTCTCACCTTGGGAAAATACCACTGACTGAAAATTTTGGTACCAAAGAACATATACCAATAGTTTACTTAGCTTAACTAAGTTGGATTCTTCTCTACCCACCTCAGGGCTTACATCTCTCCATGCTAACTAAAGGTACCCAATACAGGGGCTATTACCTGAGCTGTGCTCCCAGACTTTCTCATCCAAGTCTCTGACAAGCCCCAAAAGTTTCTAATCTGGGCTGAAAAGGCCCAAAATAATGTCTTCCTTGCCTATTATAGCTCTCTGAAATCTATCCTCTTCAGCCTGACCTGGTGGAGTCAGAAGGATCTGAGTTCCTCATAGGCAGGGATCATGTCTACCAACTGCGGTGAGCTCACAACAAGCTGCCTTATTAGTGACTGCTTGTGGTCCCATAAACAATAAGGAAGAGACTCGTGAAGGCACTGATAGGCTCTACCTGAGACAGGTGATTGCTGGCCTGTGGAGGTGGAGTATGGAGGGAGGCATGGCCTACCAGTAATGGGCCTGAAACAATCGGTAACTGACAAGTAGAGCCACAGCTGCGATGCCTAAGCAGACAAAAAGTGGTCACTTTGAGTCCCAAGAAGGCATGCAGAGAGGCCCACAGAGAAGCATGAAGAGAAGCAGAGGGAAGCAGAAGCAGCAGAGAGAAGCAAGCATTGAAGAAGCAGCAGCACTTGAAAGCAGCAGAAGGCAACAGCACTTGAAAGCGGGAAGAAGAAGCATTGGCAGAACAGGCGCCCTTGACCATCAGACTGGTATTGGACCCTTGGTGGAGTGGAGTGAGTGTGTGTTTGTGTCACTCCCTTGCACATTGGTAAAACTAAGAAAAAACTTTCCACGCTATCCTTGGTGATCAGAGGTGTGGTTTGACTTTACTATATGTTACCGAAGCTTCCCGTCCAGTGTCTTCTTTAATTATAACTATTCATTCAGATTCATCTGCTTCCAGGCAGTTGGTAGGGCAGGAGAATGTCACTGCATTCTTATTCTTCAGAAATGGGATTTCCCATCCCAGGAGGGGCACTTTATGAAGTGACAGTGATTCCAGTAGGGTGAGTCATTCTAATCAAGTTGTCCTGCACAATTTCTGAGAGCCAGGTGAGCATGTTGCATCGTACTGTGTCTGACTACTTATTCATTGAGTTTTTCTCCATCACAGCACTCATTTTGTTATACTGTACTTTCCCAAGTATTTAGTCAGTCAACTGTAATTACTTAGGGTTTACAGGGTGCAAAGCATTCATTCAATCATATTTATTGAGCGCTTACCATGTGCAGAACACTGTACTACGTGCTTGGGAAGTACAATCAGTCGATCAATCCTTGGGAAGTACAAGTCAGCAACATATAGAGACGGTCCCTACTTAACAATGGGCTCACAGTCTAGAAGGGGGAAAGCACTGTACTAAGCACTAGAGAGAGAACTATTTAACAATAAACCAACACATTCCCTGCCCACAACGAGCTGTACAGTGCTCTGCACCCAGTAAGTGATAAATATATATATATATATATATCACCGACTGATGGGTTGATATTCAGAATAAAGCACAAGAAACTGGAAATTCTGTGAGCATAAGTTCTCACTGGCCAATACTCACTCATACATTTCTTCATGTGTCAAGATCACTAATGATCTTCTTTTTGGAATTTACTCATACAAAATGCCTAAATGACAACAGGAAGTCTTTTGAATATTATTCATTAAGATAGTCCTTCAGGCAGATACACTGTTAAAGTAAGGAACCCCAATAAGTGTTCATTCATCAAATCCAGTTTATTCTAAGCACATTGGGATTACCTGAATTAGTCCATTTGAGATAAGATTGCTAAATGAAGACCCAAGGCAGAAGGCTATTCTAAACTGCTTGGTCTAATGACACATAAAAATCCTAAAACAAGTGCTGCTGATACCATTTTAAGAGTGTTTAAATATTCATAGTACTTTCCAAGAATATGATGAGCCACCAATTACTGAAAAGGAAAGTAATAGAACTGTTCTTCAGATGAAAGCATTCTTCACTCATTTTGCCATTAGAATATTAGCATTACAGAAAGAGTTGAGGAAGGAATCTTAGAGGCATGATCATTGGACCTGACAATGAAAAAAAAGTTCTTGGAATGAACACTCTTGCTCCTTACTCATACTGAAGTATTGAAATAAATACCATGGATAAGCAAAATTTGAGGTTAAAAAAAGACTGATAATCAAAACAAGCTTTTCAGAATGATTGTTCATTAACTGGATACATTTCCTTTCCATCCACACTCCCCCTGTGAACCCTGCCGGGAGATTAATAGACCCAGAAATCACCCAGCAGGTCCTGCCAATCATTAATCAGTAGCTCATTTTTGTTAATTGTTCCAAGCAAGGAAGATGAGCAGTTATCACAGATGAGGCAGGCCTCGATCAAGATGCCATTTCATTCTGTTCTTCTAAACTACCTCTTGCATCCCACCTGTTCAGCCCACTATCATTAAAATGCAAATTTCCTGATGAATTGGGTGCTTTGAAGTCATTTATTGGAAATGTTGAAAACTGTTATGAAAAAAACATTTAAATACAGAATTGGATGCTATTAAGTCTTACCTATTTGCTGCTGATAGTTTTTCGTATTTAATGAACTTGTATAATAGAAATAACTATTGAGGTCAGAGGTACATGCTGCTTAGAAATGTCACCAATTTTCAACCAAGCAGAAGTAAAATGCAAAGACATACATGGGTCTTCCTTTAATACTTCCAGTTAAATGTGATCAATTCATCTCACATTCTTTTTTCAATAAGGCGACACATGACCCATCTTTTAAATGTGGACATTTCTAACCAGCAGAAGATTCATCTGTTTTTATCCTCCATGGATCTTATGAAATAACCTTTTCATCATTACTCTAAATTATACATTACAAATTATTAGTTTATATGTATATACTGAAAGCTCACTATGGACAGAGAGCATGTCTGCTAATGCTGTTGTACTATACTCTTCCAAGTGCTTAGTACAATGTTCTGCACATAGTAAGTACTCGATAAATACCATTAATTGATGGATTGCTTTGGTTGGAGAATGTTCCTAAGCATTAATTGTTAAATTTTATTAATGTAATGTTACCATTCAATTACCTCTTAAACATGGATATAGAAATTTAACTTTAGGAAGCCTATTTTTGGACCTATTTTTCACACCAGAATAAAATTATTGTATCTTAATTTTTAAATGGTATTTGTTAAGTGGTTATTAAATGCCAGGAATTGTAGTAAGTGTTGCGGTAGTTACAAGTTACCTGGTAGTTACCTGGGGCTCATAGATTAAATTCCATTTTGCAGATGAGGTAACTGAGGCACAGAGAAGTTAAGTGCCTTGTCCAAAGTCACACAGCAGACAGGTGGCAGAGCCAGAATTAGAACAGAGGTCCTTCTGACTCCCAGGGCTTGTGCTCTATCCACAAGGCCATTAAGCTTCTCAATGCTCCTGAAAAAATTGTTTAATGGATAATGCTCCACAGGAAAGATCTTCTCTTACTGACTGTATATATGAAGAGGGCAGGCATTTTTATTGGAAGGACTTTTTTCCGAAGAAAATTCAGGTTACTGCCCAAATCTGCACAGAGCAAACCTACTGTGAGAGGCCAACTTCACACTATGGACATTGCCCGATTCACATAGAATTCAGACTTTTGGGACCACTTCCTATCTGGTCCCAGATATCCTGACACCCATTTGTTTGCCTGATTGAAACATCATCATCATCATCAATCGTATTTATTGAGCGCTTACTATGTGCAGAGCACTGTACTAAGCGCTTGGGAAGTACAAATTGGCAACATATAGAGACAGCCCCTACCCAACAGTGGGCTCACATCATAATGTGGGCTTCATCTATTCTCCATTCCTCAGTCTACACTGTCTCTTCCCTCTTTCCAAAACAGGGTTTGCAGTAGTGTCTAATAATCCCTCCTTCTTTTGGCTAAAGGATGAGCTATTCTGGGATCCTAAGGCATTGGCTGATTTCATTATTTTTTCCACCCTGCCATTTATCTCTTACCCTTGACTGCCAATGTATATGTGTGTGTGTGTGTGTGTTTTAATAGCATTTGTTAAGCACTTACTATGTACCAGACACCGTACTAAGTACGGGGGTAGATGCAAGTTAATCAGGTTGGACAGAGTCCAAGGCCCACATGGGGTTCACAGTCTTAGTTTACATTTTTACAGCTGAGGTAACTAAGGCACAGAGAAGTTAAGTGACTTCCCGAGGTCACACAGCCAACAAGTAGTGCAGTTGGGATTAAACCCGAGTTCCACTGACTCCCTTGGCCAGTGATGTTTTCACTAGGCAACACTGCTTCTTGTTCTGTCTTTCACTGTGTTTTTCATTATGTTAAAATGTGTACATTTAACAAGGGAATGAAATTCTAGATCACAACAGGGATTATTTATCCTCCTATACCTTTTTAAAATTCAACCATACCTGCTCTCATATCGTCTATCTTTCACATCAACCTTTAGGATAAAGTCTGCAATAATGAGATTTTGGAGCTCTGTTACTCCACAGATATTAAAGCCGAGCTCAACCCAATTTGATGAGAAAGGGTCCTGCCAGAGTATCGAGACACATATTTGTTAATGAAAAGATGGGGAACAAGCATTCCTAAGGCAAGGAGAGGAGATGTTTTGAGGATACATGGAAGGACTATTTACAGGCCGGAATATTTATGTAGCTTGTAAATGACAGAAAAAGATGAAACATGTCAGCAAGAAGCAATCAGTGATAGTGGGACTCAAACAAAATCCCTGTGCCCAGGACAAGAGTGATATGAATGACCAGAGTGACAAGCCTTTTAGGCAGTGGCTACAGGAATTCAGGCATTCTCAAGGGAAGCAGTTGCTAATGGTGCTCAGGCCATCTTCCTTCATAAGAAATTGCATTGTGGATAAGTACCTAATAGGGGTGGGGACTGATGAGGTGGATAGATGTAGTTATCTTGTAAAACCGTGAGAGCTAAGCGTGTACACTTTAGCTATCATTCATTCATTCAATCATATTTATTGAGCACTTACTGTGTGCAGTGCACTATATTAAGCACTTGGAAGGAAAATTCGGCAACAGATAGAGACAATCCCTACCCAACAATGGGCTCACAATCTAGAAGGGGGAGACAGACAACAAAACAAGTAAACAGGCATCGATACCATCAAAATAGATAAATAGAATTATAGATATATACACATCATTAACAAAATAGAGTAATAAATATGTACAAATATACACAAGTGTTGTGGGGAGGGGAAGGGGGTAGAGCAGAGGGAGGGAGTAGGGGCGATGGAGAGGGGATGGTAGATGGTAGATTGAAAACAAAAAGGCAAAGCTGAGCACACAGAATTTCTTACCAGAGGAATTTATGCAGGTGCACAGGTAGAAATTATCAACAGATTCAAGAAGGATTTGAGACTTTCATAACAGGGTACTAGAAGGAAGAGTTAGAGATTTTATGGGGAAAAGCTGGGGATTTTTAAATGGATGTCAATTAGGGCAATCACCAGCATCCTTTGATGCAATTGGTGGAACAGAATCTTGGGGTAAATGGACTCTGTGACTACCCCAGTGTGGAACTGCTTATGTTTTTAGGGAAGCTTATTAATAGCTATCTACCTACATGTTGTGGAGACATCCATTTCTTTTATATTATTTTCTTTTCAGTATTTGTTAAGCTTTTATTATATGTTGGCACTGTACTAACATATAATACTAAGTGCTGAGGTAGATACAAGATTATCCGATTGCAAACAGAATCTGTCCAACCTATGGCTCACAGTCTTTAATCCTCCATTTTACAGATGACGTAAGTGAGCCCAGAGAATTTAAGTGACTTGTCCAAGGTCATTTGCCCAACATTTCATCAAATTAGAAAGATTAGTTACAACAAAGTTAGGTAAGGGTAGTAATAATAATGAATGGACTTATTAAATACTTACTCTATGCTAAGCACTTGGGGAAGGTAGAAGATAATCAGACTGACCACAGTCTTACCTATCTAGAGCGCACAGTTTAAGAGGGAGGGAGAACCAGTATTATATTCTATTTTACAGGTAGGGAAACTGAGGCACAGATAAATTCAGTGATTTGCCCAAGCTTACAAGCAGGAGACTTGAGGAGCCAGAACTAGAAACCAAATCTGCTGACTTCCACTTCCAAGCTCTTTCCACTAGGCCCACTGCCTCCTTTAGTCTGCCTGCTCTATAAACAGGAAAGGTGCTGACCAAAATCCCCCTAATGGTTGTCTGGAGGTGGTAGCTTCACAACCTTCTCAGGTCCAGGCAGTTCTCTGGCTTCCTCTTCACCCTTCCTGTGTATCTCTGTTCTTTCTAATAGTAGGGACTCTACTGAACCACCTTCACAACAGACGGAAGCTCTTTACCATTAGCTTTAAAGCAGTAAATTGGCTTGTCCCCTCTTACCTTACCTCGTTGATTTCCTACTGCAATCCAATCTGCCCATTTCACTCCTCTAACATCAACTTACTCAGTATACCTTGATCTTGTCTATCTCACTGCCATCCCCTTGCCCATGTCTTCCCATTGGTCTGGAACTCTCTTTCCCCTCATATGAGACAGATAATCACTCTCCCCGTCTTCAAAGCCTTATAAACAGTACATCTCCAAGAGGCTTTACCAATTAAAGCCTCTTTTTCCCAGCTTACTCTTTCCACATCACCAATACACTTTGGATTGGTATCCTTTAAGTGCTTAATAGTCATCTCACAGCACTAAGGTACATATCTCCCCTTCTAGACTGTAAGCACTTTTTGAGCAGGGAATGAGTTTCCCAAATGTGTTGGGTTTTTATTCTCCCAAGAGCTTAGTGCAGTACAGTAAGTACTCAATAAATTCCCTTGATTGACTGTTGGATTCAGGCCTATGATGGATTAATGAGACAGCCAGCAGGGGCTGGATCTGGTCTAGGACTGCCCACAGAAGGTAGGGGAAATGACGCTAAATCTCCTATTTGCAGAAGGGAAATACCTAAAGTGATTTGGTGGGAGGGCAGTGGAGAGGTAGAACTGGAGCCAACAGGTAGAGCCAAACACAAAATCATAAGACCAAGGCCCTGGCTCCATTGGAAAAGACAGAACCTGGGGAGTGATCTACATATCTCAAAGGAGATGAAGGATGGGAGTGGAGCAGGGCCTGGGATTATCTAGAAGAAAGTAAGGGATTTAGGACAAGGCAGGTTATGGGCAGGGAAATTTTATGTTTATTCTGTTGTATTCTCCTAAGCATTCAGTAAGGTGATCTGCACATAGAAAGGGTTCAATAAATACCACTATTTGATTGACATTGGGCAGAAAGGAAGGAAGTAGAAATTTGAGGATGGTGAAATCTTTGTGACTCTGATGGTTTCTGCCATTTAGAGGATGGAGCAAAACTGAACCCAAAGGTAGGGAGTAGTTCGGAGGAGTCCTAGGGCTTTTAAAAATGAAGGAAGACACATAGTTATATGAGCTATAAATCAGATTGGTATTGTTTCCCCAATAGCCTTGAAATTGCTTTAAGTGGGTGTGTGGGAATAAAGCTGAGTGAAAAAGAGGTCATAAAATAAAAGGAAGAAGCACATGTGCACACATCAACGTGCATTGTTTTCCATAATTTCAATCAATATTTTAATCTATTTTAGTATTTCTTATTGGAATTCATCAGTGAATTTCAGATGTCACTGCCCAGTATCATTCCAGTCTTGAATTACATGCTTTTCTTTCTCTTAAGCACATAATTACATTCTTATCACCAACCATAATTCATCACACTAAGTGCATTCTGTTAGGTGAGATTGTGTTCAGTTGTTCATTGTTAAAGTCTTATTGTCTTTTCTTCATCACTAGGGTCTGTATCATACAAGTCAACAGGGATTACATCTCTCTGCCATGTGTCATCATAACACTCAGGACTGTGTTGAGGTATTCAAAAATTTTTTATATTCCACTTATTTTTTCTATTGTTAAGAAATAAAAATATCGGGGAAATGGGACTAATTACTTGAGTCCTTAATGGACCATTTTTCTTCCTTTACTTTGATCACTGTGTCTTTCTATGGCTTCCTTAACCAGAGATACATTTTTCTTGATTTGTATTTGCATTTTCTTTTCCTGAAGTCTAAAACTCCTACTTGCCATTTTATGCCATTTCTTTGAAGGAGGTTTGTCCTCTAACTTTTGAGTCCTTCTCCAGTGTTGAAAGGAGTTGTGTTTTAGCAATTTTCATGCTTCTTTTGATAATGTTTCAAAATATGAAAAGGGTCACCTTTGAATCATTTCTCAATTGAAAAAAATCTCTTAACCCTTGGTATTCTTTCCTCCTGGCTATTCTTTCTGAAGGAAATCTAATATGTTGATTTATTTTAATTGAGTTTGCAATAAAGGTTGATTAATAAAGAGAAGAATGCATAAAAGAGAGGGGCAGCATGGCTTTCCACAGGTCTGAGAATCAGAGGACCTGGGTCCTAATTCCAGTTTTGTCACTTGTCTGCTGTGTGACCATGAGGAAGTCACTTAACATATCTGTGCCTTGGTTATCTCATCTAGTTTCCCTTAGACTAATCACTCTATGTGGGACAGAGACAGTGGCTGACCTGATGGTTTTGTACCTATCCTATCATTTAGTACAGTGCTTGGCACATAGTAAGTACTTAACAAATACCATGCTTATTATTATATAAATCAGTGTTTTCATAGGACTGTATAGATAAAGCAATAAAACATGAAGGACAATGTGTGAAGGAAATCAAATAGAAACTGTCTCTCCTGGAGTACAGTGCTCTGAGCATAGTAAGCGCATAGCAATAAATACCATTCATGATAATGCTGTTCCTGTGTTGTGAGGTGCGAACATGCAAGCACGCACGCACACACACACACACACACACACACATATATTTAAATTTATGGTCAGCAGTAGCATTTACCGAGTATTTCCCGGACTCAGAGGACTGTACTGAGTGTATGAGAACATGGTGATGATGGCATCTCTCATGAAAACAATAGATAGGCCTCAGGACAGATGGATAATCTGCACAGAGGAATTGATTTTATTGCTATTGGTTTGTGCAGATCAATTCCCTCATTGTTGCCAGTCCAGTTCCTGTTGGGCCACAGAGTTCAGTGGGCGAGCAGACAGGCATGATGCAGCACATTACGAGGGACACAGAATGGTTATTACCTATAGGACCATCTATGACTGATACGACTGCAACATAGTCCCAATACTGTGCCACAGTGCCAAGAAACCTAAATAGCTGCTGCAGACTTCATCCATATTAGCTGGCTATTTTTCAGAATTCCTGTCGGACCTATTCACCTTGTTGAATAATTTAGTTGGCTCTTCAGTCAGAAGTCTTCACCACTCATGGCAGGAGGCAGGAGGATTATAACTCAGGTTTCTTAATTCACAAAGCAGCACTCTATCCACTGTACTTGCAGCAGTGTTGACAATTGGGACCCTACAATTAAGTAGAAAACACAGTCCCTGCTCTTGAGGATCTTACCTATTGAAGCTACCTAGACCACAAGCTCCTTGTAGGCAGGCTTCATTTTTACCATCTCTATTAAATTGTATTTCTTTAAGTGCTTAAAAGAGTGCTCTGCTCTCAGTAAATGCTCAATTAATACCACTGACGGATTGATCTTTGATTGGGTCACACGAGTAGGATGATGAGAAAACCTCTGAATTTTAGGGGAAGAGGACATTCAACAGACGTGACCATGTGAATGTGAAAATGACAAAACACATCACATTTCTTCGTGAGCTGTTTTTGCCCAGAATTTGCCTTCTATATCCTCTATTAATAAATCAGTGGTATTTATTGAGCAATCTATAATGAGTAATGTATATTTATTACTTACTGTCTAAAGAGAACTCTCCTAATGCTTGGTAGAGTATTATATAACTGAGTTGGGAGAAATGTCCCCTGTATTAGTATTGTAGTTTGAAACACCAAATGAAGAAATCAGGAGAGCATATTACAAACCCAACATTTCAACAGCCATTTCCAAGCATTTGTTGTTTTATTTTATTTTTCACTATTCCTTTCCATTCAAATTTCTACAGAGCCTTGCCATCCCTGGGATCCAACCAACCTGTCGCTTCTATCCCTAGGAATTCGGTGGTGCCAATTGCACAGCTTCAAACAAACAAGAAGCTCACAGGGGTGCAGCTGCTGCTTGCCGGTGAGCTGAAGTTTTAGGCGATATGCAGTGTGACAGGTTCTGGGAACAAATAACAGACCTGGGTATTTGTGGTAACAATGACAGGCAGAATAGCTCTGAAATATTTTCCAACTGCAAAATGAACGGACTATTTGACAGAGATTAGCATGTCTCAGCCACCTTGTCCAGTTGATGGGGGTGAAAACAGACTTGGTACCGACAGGGTCCTCACCTCAGACCAACTGATTGCTGAGAAATTCAGAAACAGGCATGTGTTCTTATGAACACCATCTCTCCTGAGCTCCACTTGATCATAAGTAAATACAAAGAGAAACCAGAGAGTTTTCAAATTCCTGCTAAGGCAAAGCTGGTATTTCTGGAGGTGGAATTTTTTTGGGGTGTGTAATTGGTATGGCTTTTGTTCTTCACTTTATACTTGTTATTTCCAGGGCTTTTTTCCGTTTATTTCTTACTGCTTACAAATAAAGCAGGAGGAATTGCCAATATCATCTCCGCTCTTCTTTGGAGAACGCTTAATAAGATGGAAATACTGATTTGGAAAGAAGTTTCACAAAATCCAGTTAATCTAGTTCCTTGTCAAGGAACAATTTTGATAGCTATGGCACCTTAGCCAAATATGTAATAGTCAGGACATCTCAGTCCTTCATCAACGATTAATGGTTTTTTCCCCTTTACTTTACAAAATACACATATATAGGAAACCTTGAGGTTTCAAAGATAATGCTCCAGATGGTACAATTTTATATTTGTATGTTATGGTAATTATGACAACAGGTATTTGACCTGCATCTGCTGCCATAGTGATAGACTGTAAGCTCCTTGTGGGCAGGGAACTTGTCTACTTACCCTGTTGTACTATACTATTCTAATAATAATGGAGTTAATAGAGTGCTTTGCACACACTAAGTGCTCAATAAATATAATTGATGGATTGATTGATTACTTTTCTCTTAACTGTAGCATTTGCCACACACACAATTCCTGACATGATTTTGTTTCTATCTCATTCCTAATTGCTCATTCCCAATTGCTGAATTGTAGACTACAGTATCTCCTGCTTCTGCTGTCTCCTACATGTCCAGGGCTATGTTAAATTTGCTGAGAGTTTGCTTCATTGTGACTTAACATTTTATATTCTCAGTCATTTTGATTCCCACAGACCAGGTAGGTCACCACACAGCAGCTGTTTGAGTATACTGTTCTGGACACGTGGAAGATTAACGCTTGCTAATCTATGACACCCACAACAAATTATAGCATCTGAATGACCTAGGTTCACAGCTCTCAGGGAGCTCAGGAGCTCTATCCATAGCAAAAGCAGAAACTCTAGGAAAAGGGCTCTCAGGCACAGTGTTTCCCCAGGCTTGAAACTCCCGATCCTCAATCAATTGTATTTATTGAGCACTTACTGTGTGCAGGGCTGTAATAATGGCTTGGAGAATACAAGAAAACATTATACATATATTCCCAGTTGGTACGTATATTCCCAGCCCACAGTGACCTCACAGTCATGAGGAGGAGACAGACATGAATATAAATAAATAAATTATGGATGTGTACATAAGTGCTATGGGGCTGAGGGAGGGGGAAATATATAGAGCAAATCAGGGAGGCACAGAAGGGAGTGGGTAAAGAGGAAATGAGAGCATAGTCAGGGAAGGCCTTTAAGCCTGTGTAAGCAGAAACCACAGGAGGCAGGGGAAATTCTTTTGTACACAACCAGGAAGGTGAAAGGTGCGGGTTACGCTCACTTCTGCTTGTTCTAAGAAGGGAGCATTGCTCTGTCCCCAGGAGGAGGAGAGGATTAGGTCTGTAAACTGGAGTGACTCTTATAGAGGAGAGGAGAAATGAATCCCCTGGGAAATGTGGAGCGGCTGCTATGAACACCCCACTACCAGCCCCTGACCTCAATGCCCCTGCTCACCCTACCTCCTCCCCACTCTCTGCCCTCCTTCTCTAACACTGAACAGTGAGACAATATGACAGCTACTGTTCTCATCCAGGAGAAATAGGAGTTGGTAGATAGGATGATCACGAAGGACGCGGGTTCTAATTCCGCCTCTACCTCTTGTCTACTGGGGAATCTTGGGCAAGTCACTTCACTTCTCTGAACCTCAGTTACCTCCTCTGTAAAATGGGGATAAAGACTGAGCCCCATTTGCAACAGGGATTGGGTCCAACCTGATTAGCTCCTCTGCCGCTAACCTCCTCACCATGCCTCGTTCTCACCTATCCCACCGTCGACCTCCGGCCCACGTCCTCCCCCTGGCCTGGAATGCCCTCCCTCCGCATATCCACCAAGCTAGCTCTCTTCCTCCCTTCAAAGCCCTACTGAGAGCTCACCTCCTCCAGGAGGCCTTCCCAGACTGAGCCCCCTCATTCCTTTCCCCCTCCTTCCCCTCCCCATCCCCCTTGCAGCACCTGTATATATGTATATATGTTTCTACATATTTATTACTCTATTTATTTACCTGTACATATTTATTCTATTTATTTTATTTTGTTAATATGTTTTGTTTTGTTGTCTGTCTCCCCCTTCTAGACTGTGAGCCCACTCTTGAGTAGGGACTGTCTCTATATGTTGCCAACTTGTACTTCCCAAACCCTTAGTACAGTGCTCTGCACACAGTGAGTGCTCAATAAATACGATTGAATGAATGAATTAATGAATCTACCCCAGCACTTAAAACAGTGCTTGGCACATAGTAAGTATGTAACAAGTACCATTATTATTATTATTATTATTGTTATACTGCATTGGTCTCTAAAGCTAAAGCTCTTTGCTACGATCGGTGCCTAAGCCCCAACAATGACAAAAAAAATGAAGACAAAGAAATGGGTAGAGAAGCAGCATGGCTCACTGGAAGGAGCATGGGTTTGGGAGTCAGAGGTCATAGGTTCAAATCCCGGCTCTGCTGCTTGACAGCTGTGTGACTTTGGGCAAGTCACTTAACTTCTCTTTGCCTCAGTTACCTCATCTGCAAAATGGGGATTAATATTGGGAGCCCCACATGGGACAACCTGATCACCTTGTATCCTCCCCAGCGCTTAGAACAGTGCTTTGCACATAGTAAGTGCTTAACAAATACCAAAAGTATTATCCAGCGCTTAGAACAGTGCTTTGCACATAGTAAGCGCTTAATAAATGCCATCATTATTATTAAAAGGTTCTGGAGAGGCACACCATATTGACTCCAATGGGTGACACACTCTAGTGATGGGGCATTTCAATGCAGGAGTGCTTTATGATGCCAAAACCTGGAACCCATGGGATAGTTTATACTCAGACTATTCCTTTTATGTTTGGAAGAAGCTGTTATACCCATTTTACACATAAGAATACTGAGATTCAGAGACTAGGCAGGGATCATACAGCAGACTCCTGCCTGTTTTTACCATGCACTCTCAACTAGGTGACACAGCTACCCATGAACCGTGGACCCAGGTAGACTGGAAAGTCAATACTTTGAATATGGATTAACTGCACTGACCAATTATCCACGCCAAGTTAGAATAATCCGTAAACTAGTCTCAATGACTGAACAAAAATGGGCTCGCTGAATATAGCTAAACCCAATTATGTTCAGTTATCTAAACTTTCCATTAGCTAAATTAGCTTCAGGCCCAATTAGTTCAGATAATTGACTTTTTTCTGCATGCCTGGGCTGTAATGCCATTGTATGGCATCTCATATGTGTATACTAGGGCATTCTGCTGAAATATTAACAACAGTCTGTTGCCCTGATGTAGGGGGGTGGGGTTCCTCTCCATTTTTCATATTCTTGGTTTATAAAATGCTCTTATTTTATTCATGACATCCATTTAAAGAATCAATGACTCTGACTCTTCCATCCCTCATCTCCTTCACTAACCTTTACTTTCTTACAGACTCTTAGTATTTACTGTAACCTTTTCACTACCTTCCTTTCAATGTTCACCTTTGCTATTCTTAGTTTTTATACTTCCTTTGAGGTTGTACTTGCCTGTGTAATTGAGTCAGCCCTCCTCTAACTTGCTGTTCCCAGTCTTGCATCCATCCCTTTTTATCCTCTTGATTCTCTTTTAAAGGGAAATGGTCCATTCATCTCAGCCTAACAGTTTAAAGGTTCATGAAGTAGAAAGGACTTGTGATGGTGACAGACTGAAATGCATCTTTATAAAAAAAATAATGCTTTTGACCCTCTTGTGAAAAAGAGAAGTCATTTGAAGAAAAACTGATTAGGATCAGAAACTACAGAAAAAATTAGCAACCAGATTCTAACCTATTTTGTTAGTGCTTGCATAAAAGGAAATACTTAATGTGATATTGGAAAAATGAGCAAGTAGTGCAGATTTGTCTTTATGATTTTGACAGAGCTAGAGACTGATTTTCAACTCTATCCTTATGAGCTTCTAAAAATTATGACCTCCCCCGACCCAATAAATTTCAAGTGCCTTATAGACATTTATTTGATCTGTAGGTCAATGGGTCAAAGAGTCAGTCAGTATATATAGTTATAATATACTCCATTTGGCAGATAATGCTTCTGTGGTAAGATTTGTTATCATTATCACTACTATTATTATCATCACCATATTTGTAAAGCACTTACTATGTCCCAAGCACTGTACTAGGCACTGGGTACCAGGTACTGGTGTAATAAAAATAATAATAATTATAATTATAATAATACTGGCATTTGTTTAGCACTTGCTATGTGCAAAGCACTGTTCTGAGCGCTGGGGAGGATATAAGGTGATAAGGTTGCCCCAAGTAGGGCTCAGAGTCTTAATCCCCATTTCACAGATGAGGGAACTGAGGCCCAGAGAAGTAAAGTGACTTGCCCAAAGTCACACAGCTGACAAGTGGCAGAGCTGGGATTAGAACCCATGACCTCTGACTCCCAAGCCCGGACTCTTTCCACTGAGCCACACTGCTTCTCCAGATAATCAGGTTAGAGACAGTGTCACCCAAACAGCCAAAGAAGGACAGGAGAACAGGTATTGAATCCCCATTTTACAGATTAGGTTTCTAGGGCACAAATCACTCAGTCCAAGTGAGGCTGAAAAGTCTGATGTCTCTTAATTGATGTTTCTCCCTAGTTCATATTCTATGAATTCCCAACAGCCCCAGGTCCAGTTCAGCAAGGATTCAAATGGCAGACAACAGATCACACAGTTACCCTGCCCATATGGGGCTCACAGTCTGTGAGGGGAAGATAGAACAAGTATTTAATCTTAATTTTACACATGAGAAGTTAAGTGACTTGCCTAAGGTAATGAAGTAGGCAAATGGCTGAGCCGGGATTAAAACCCGGCTGCTCCAACCCCATGCCCCTGCTCTTTACATTGGGACCCTGTCCTCCTAATTGTCCAGTTTATATGTCACCAACTTGGAAATTCAAAGCACCAGAGGGCCTTCTAGGAATGGGGCCTTGCCTCATTTTCTAGGTGAACACATTGTTTTGTACAGGAAACAATTCTCCTCTATCTGTGCAGTTGTGACCCTAGTAATAATAATAATAATAATAATAATGGCATTTGTTAAATGCTTACTATGTGCAAAGCGCTAGGAAGGATACAAAGTGATGAATGAGGTGAGGCTGTCCCACGTGGGGCTCACAGTCTTAATCCCCATTTTCCAGATCAGGTAACTGAGGCACAGAGAAGTGAAGTGACTTGCCTTAAAGTCACACAGCTGACAAGTGGCAGAGGCAGAATTTGAACCCATGACCTTTGATTCCCAAGCCCGTGCTCTTTCCACTGAGCCATCCCAAGAGTTCTGAGCACTCAAGATAGATGAAAACCAAGGACTATGATACTTAATTCAGGACATTCTGTGGGCACTTTGAATATACAGTTTGCTAATGCCATGACGAAAATTGAGAAGAATTTTCTCAAAATTCTCAAAAAGGGTGAAGAATAAGGAGGCTGTTTGGTCTCTGGCTAGCTGTCCCCACCCTCACCCCATAAAATTTTCTGCCCCTCTCATGCCAGTCCACTGCATCAAAATCCTTCTCCCTTATACTGGACTGGGACTGAATAACACTCAGGCATGGAAAAGACTCCAGATCTTTTTTGCTCGACTATGGAAACAATCTCCAGGTAAAAAATGCCATTATTTGTCACTGTCCAAAGGCTAGTTAAACATGTTTCCTTGTTTCTTCCAAAGTGAAAACACCAGCCACAGAAATCAATCCCATAGTCTGTCTACCACTCAGATTCTCTATCGATCTTTCATCTGTCCATCCATCACTGCTTTGAGGCACTGGTGTACAGACACAGATATTAGAATATTAGGATCCCAACTATAATTCTATTGTCTACGGTTTACAGGCTAGTGCTGATTCCTGATCCTTTGCCACCTGCTTCCAGAAAACTTCACGTTTCTTGACGGATTCACATTTGATTATAAATTGAACACGCACTCAAGTTGTCATTTACCTTTCTGATTTTTTTACCTTGCAGATGTCCTTCTTATTGCTTGATCTTCTATGCACTATGCCTTACTTCCACCACTATGATTGTGGTCCCATTCTGGCTCGTAGTCTTAATACCCATTTTACAGATGATGCAGAGAGAAGTTAAGTAACTTGCCCAAGGTCTCATAGAAGACGTGTGGCAGATCCGGGATTAGAACCCGCTCAGCACTTAATGCAGTGCTTGGCATATAGTAAGCGCTTAATAAATGCCATTAGAAAAACAAAAAATAGAACCACGAAAAAACACCCCCAGTCGTTACGGCTCTCTGCCCCATTGTTCTATCCACTATAGCACACTGCTTCTTATTCAGGCAGCAAAGTATGTTCTATTCATAAATAATGGCATCTTTTTCCTAGATTATACTGAATCCCTTCCCTCAGCATGACTCACAATTTACAGAAGAAAGAAGAGAAAAGAAATAGAAAGGAAAATCAAAAGCAAGGCAAGTTTAAATCTTCTTTTTAGCTGTATAGAAATGGTACATAGCAGGATAAGGAAAAGTCAGTGCCACAGAGGAATATACATAATTAATTGATTAATGGATGTCAGGACTTTAATGTAACCACAAGTGCTATCTCACAATCTTGAAAATCTGATTTCATGGAAGCAGCAACAATAAGGCAAGTTCAAATCTCCTTTTTAGCTGTATAGAAATGGTACATAGTAGGATAAGGAAAAGTCAGTGCCATAGAGGAATATACATAATTAATTGATTAATGGATGTCAGGACTTTAATGTAACCACAAGTGCTATCTCACAATCTTGAAAATCTGGTTTCATGGAAGCATCAACAATACCAGTTTACATTTTAGAGACTTGAGAGGATACCTGAACAGAATGCACCTAAATCCATCTATTTGACTGGCACCTTAAGGCCAAGTATGTTTTTAGGATGATATGAAAACTCTAGTTTTAGCATTCATATCTCTAAATCTCATTTTACATCTGGGATTGCATTCTGCACAATGGAAAAGGAGTTTAAAGACACCTTACAGATGTGTTGATAAGGAATAGACCCCATAATCCCATAAAGAACATAGATAGAAGCTACACTGCATTTTGTTGTCTTTTTATTATAAATTTCATATATGAATGTAATATAACAATTATTCATATTTTAAAAGGGATTTCTGTCAGTGAATATGTTTCAATTTGGGGTTGTTGATTTTATAACCATTAATATTTAATATCACTGAAATCATCTGTTTCAAATACAGGAAAGAATGCATTTAATATCAAAGACAACTGCTTTTTTGGTAAGGTAAAATGATTTGACAGTCGGAATTAATTATATACACTGAATAAATAATACAAATTCAGTGACAGTAAGGTAATGCATACAGTTTGCTACACATGCAACCCTGAATATTTAATACTTTTGGCAGACACTGTAAAAAGGATCATTTTGATGTGCAAATAAAAAGTGTCATAAAGCATGCTACCCAGATATTGAAAGGAGCACAAGTCACTTGAGTTTCGAGAGGAGGGAATAAAGCTGCCTCTAAAATGGTCAATACTGGGGAAATTTCCCAACCATACAGTCAGATTAGTTTCACGATATCTAAAAAAACATTAATCATATCCCACCTTTGATTGAAGAAAGTAGACTGTAAAGAAAGTGGATTACAAGGTGCAGTGGGACCTGATAAAAAAGAGCATGGATATGGGAACTAATACTAGCATTGCCACTTGCCTGCTGTATGATAGTGGGCAAGTCACTTAATTTCTTTGTGCCTCACCTTCCTCATCTGTAAAATAGGGAATAAATACCTGCTCTCCTTCCCTACTTAGCCTGTGATCCCTGTGTGGGTCACAGAATGTGTCTGATCTGATTATCTTGTATGTAACCAAGTTCTTAATACAGTACTTGGAATATGGTAGCCCTATAAAGTTGCTCTATGACAGCACTATACGAAATGGAATGATATTTTCTACCTTGCCCAGAAAAAAAAAGAAAAACATTGTACACCAACCTACATCCAAGAAATCTTACCCACAACTAAAGATTTTTGTAATTTGGAATATTATTCGACAAAAATGTAGAAAATCAAATGACGGGTAGCATGATCTTTGGAAGACTGATGGAGTTTCATGATAATGATGTATTGAGCTTTGCGACAAACTGAGGAGCCACAATGGTAGAGAGAGTCAACTTCATATTAACTACTTCCTTTCACATAAGTCCTGAAAGTACTGATGGCTACAAATATTACTCAAATACAAAATCTCCTTAGAATTTTCTAACAGACATAGATTACAAATTACATGGTACTATGATTAGATTTTAATAAAAATAAGTTTGGAAATGGGAGTTTTTGTCAAGTGCTTCCTATGTGTTACACATTATACCAAGCACTGTGGTAGACACAAGATACGCAGCTGGGAATCAATCTCTGACTACACGAGGCTCACAATCTAAGTGGGAGAGAGAACAGGTGTTGAATCTCCATTTTTTGAATGAGGAAACTGAGGAACAGAGAAATTAAGTGTGTTCCCCAAGGTCATACAGCAGTACGGTGGCAAAAGTGGTATAAGAACCCCAGTCTTCTGACATCCAGGGCCATGTTCTTTCCACCTAGCCAAACTGCTTCCCAGCTTAAAAATACCTGATAACACACTTCGATGATTCTGTGACATTACACAAAGCAGTAGAATTAGAATTAGTAATTATGGCACCACCACTTAAAATAGAAGCAATAATTACTACAAAAATTGCAATGTGTAGCAGACTTGTAATGCTTCAAAAATCCAAAGGAAGATATTGGATTATTTTCACAAATCATTGAGGTGCTCATTAATACATAATATTAGAAAAGTAATTAAATGCAACATTATGATGATAAATTCCACATAAACGTGAAAAGGGATGTAGATGCACCTGGAATTATTATCAACATTGCTGACTCCCTAAAAACTCAGGCTGCAGAATTTCAACTGGTATAATATTAATGAATAAATAGCATTTTTGTAAATTGTTATTCACATTATGGCAAGTCACAAAATGTTTGCTTCCTTTTAAAAGTTAAACATTCAGAAATGTTTCTATTTCCACAGTATTTTCTAAACGTCAAGTTTTATTTTATTTTTGCCACTCAGCAACCACTAACACAGGAACACAGAACTGTAATAATTAATCAAGCATCTTGAATGTCAAGAAATTCCCTCCAACATTTGGAAACCATGAACAGTGTCAGAGCTATGCCTATCTACCGCATGCTACTCTGTTGGCTTTGTAATTCTAGTATGTTCTATGTCAAAATTTTCATTAAAATAAAGCCAATCGACATTGGCTATTTGTCATTTCCCCTACCCCTAATCTATTTCCCCTGTCCCTAATCTGTTTTAATGTCTGTCTCCCCCGGGGGACTGTAAGCTCCTTGTGGGCAAGGAACCTGTCAACTAACTCTGTTGTAATGTACTTTTCCAAGTGTTTAGTACAGTGCTCTGCACACAGTAAGTGTTTAATGAATACCACTGATTTACTGAGAATGGGCCAGGGACTGATAGGTTTGATAGTGGAAAAAAATTTTGAGCTGGGATGCCCAATCAGGACCCTTCTGAGAAACACTCCATGAACTGCCTGTCAGGGAGGAGAAGTGTCCAACTCTCTAATGGACTGATGTTCGATTAAGCTCATGTAAATAATGAAAAAACATTCAAGAGGGGACTGGTGGATCTCTAGCTTACCAAATAAAAGCTGCCCATGACTAATGGGAATGTCGCAGCCCCAGCCACTAATTCCAAAGCTTGTAAAAGAAGCAGACAAAGAAAGGAATCAGGCTAAGGTATTTTACAGAAGTGACTGAGTAGAAAAGGGTAAAAGCAGATAAAGGGATAAGGAGGGAAGCTAGAGAAATAATGACCATCAGATTTCAAACTTGCACTGGTTTAATTCTTGTATGACCTGGGTTTTGCCTGTATATATGTATACCTGTATACCTGTATATCTGTATATATGCCTATATGTCTGTACATATTTATTACTCTATTTATTTATTTATTTATTTATTTTGTACATGTCTATTCTATTTATTTTATTTTGTTAGTATGTTTGGTTTTGTTTTTTGTCTCCCCCTTTTAGACTGTGAGCCCACTGTTGGGTAGGGACTGTCTCTATATATTGCCATCTTGTACTTCCCAAGTGCTTAGTACAGTGCTCTGCACACAGTAAGCGCTCAATAAATACGATTGATTGATTGATTGATTGCCTGTATCACATTTTCTTTTTCAGGCTTCAGTGGCATATTTAGTTAATAGTATACTTTCATCTCTGATGACTTCCTGTACTCTAAATTGAAATTCACTATTTTCTCCCCCGCTTTAATTTGTCAGCCATTCAGTGGGGTGGATGTTTCAACAAATGAAAGATTCTCTTATAAAACGGTTAAGCTACAAAAGAGAAAACCCTTTCTCTGAGTTTCCAGACTGTCTAATGATCAGGACGTTCAATATAAAACAATGGATTTTGGTATCCTTCTAGTGGTTGGCAAAGCTATCTGCACCTCTCATGGCCTCAGTGGATCTCAACTAGTCAATGGGAACATAAATAACTTTGATGGTCCTTCAGATTGAAATGAAAATG
This sequence comes from Tachyglossus aculeatus, assembly GCF_015852505.1. Taxonomy (NCBI): domain Eukaryota; kingdom Metazoa; phylum Chordata; class Mammalia; order Monotremata; family Tachyglossidae; genus Tachyglossus; species Tachyglossus aculeatus. The sequence continues at coordinate 13,619,303 of NC_052087.1, forward strand.
GGACAGGACACCAAGATCAGAATTTGATTCCAATTATAGTGTTTTTCTCCTTCTTAGAGGGCTGTACAAGAGAGTCAGGCGCTGTCTTGCCAAGACCAGTCACCATGTTGCTGTTATAGAGACCACCACAATGGAAAGAGCTCATCCCTCTTAATTGTAAACTCATTATGGTCAGGGAATCCATCTGTTACATTGTTGCATTGTACTCTCCCAACAGTGCTCTCCTCATAGTAAGTGCTCAATAAATATGACTGACTTGGGTAAATTACAATTATAATTGCAGTATGTTTTTGGATGGGTAGAAACTGTAGGGACATGTAATCTACAGCACTGAGATATCAAGAACTCTGGGGTCAGTAGATCAATTGATTAAGAGTATTGACTGAACACAATGTGCAGGGAGCACTCTTCTGAGCACGTGAAGGAATTATTTTTACTCCTCTAATAGAAACCTACTCAGTGTGTGCTAGCTCACACCTTCCCTTCTGCCTGAAACTTCTTCCCCTTCAGAACCAGCAGACCACTGCTTCCCACAGTGCTTTGCATATAGTAATCGCTTAATAAATGCCATCATCATCATCAATAGTTAAAAGCCCTACTATCTCCTCCAGGAAGACTTCCCTGATTAACCACTCATCTTTCCACCCTATTTTCCTCGTTATTTCAACACCTATGTACTTGAGTTCTTACTTATTAGACATATATGTTGTAACCCCACCTCCTCTCCCTAGCACTTAGGTACATCATTTATTTATTCATTCATTCATTCAATTGTACTTATTGAGTACTTATTGTGTGCAGAGCACTGTACTAAGCACTTGGGAAGTACACGTTTGCAATACATAGAGACTGTCCCTTCCCAACAACGGGCTCACAGTCTAGAATGGGGAGACAGACAACAAAACAAAACAAGTAGACAGGTGTCAGAGTGGCTCAGTGGAAAGAGCCCGGGCTTTCGATTCAGAGGTCATGGGTTCAAATCCCAGCTCTGTCACTTGTCAGCTCTGTGACTTTGGGCAAGGCACTTAACTTCTCTGGGCCTCAGTTACCTCATCTGTAAAATGGGGATTAAGACTGTGAGCCCGCCGTGGGACAACCTGATCACCTTGTAACCTCCACAGCACTTAGAACAGTACTTTGCACATATTAAGCACTTAATAAATTCCATCATTATTATTATTAACAGAATAAATATAATTATAGCTATATACACATCATTAATAAGAGTAGTAAATATGTACAAATAAAATAGAGTAATAAATATGTACAAATATATACAAGTGCTGTGGGGAGGGGAAGGGGGTAGGGCAGAAGGAGGGCAGTGATGGGGAAGGGAAGACGAGGAGGAGAGGAAAAAGGGGGGATACCAATCAATAAATCAATCAATTGCATTTGTTGATCACTTACTTTGTGTGGAGAACTGCATTAGTATTTCAAAGATCCAGAACTAAGGACTTGAGGTATTCATCTGTTGGGTAAATTTTTTTCACTTTTATGGAAAGAACTGATAGAATATGATATTTATTCTTGGATTATTAAATATCCAAAATGTATTAATCTGAAAAATGAATATTACAGATAACCTTCTAGCATTCACAAATATTGAAAAGATCAAATTAAAGTTTCTAAAAAAAATTCTTGACAATTAGCTTTGCTGGATGAATTCAGCATTCCAGGAAGAATATTAACTCTTCCACAGATGACATTTTTACTCCAAAGCAACAAATGGGATTTTAGTACACAGTGTCCCAAGAGAACGAATTTCTTCACAAAGTGGAGGGAAAAATCTGCATATCTAATCCCGAAGTTTGTGTTCACAAAGCATTGGTAACTAGGTGATCTTAAAATGTTTTCCAGCTTAAATGTCTTAATCACATCCCTCTGTTCACCTTCCCAGCTTTGTTGATGCTTTAAACCAACAGTTCAAGGAAGGACTTCTTGTTGTCTCATGCTGTTGAGTTGTGTCTGGCCCGTATACACATCTCTCCCAGAGCGCCTCACCTCTATTTGCAATCGTTCTGACCGTTTATCCATAGAGTTTTCTTGGTAAAAATACAGAAGCAGTTTACCATTGCCTCCTTTCACACAGTAAACCTGAGTTTCCACCCTCTACTCTCTCCCACGCCACTGCTGCCCAACACAAGTGAGTTTTGACTTGTAGCATATTGCCTTCCACTTCCTAGCCACTGGCCATGCTAGGAATGGAATGGATATGCCTCTACTTGACTTTCCCTTCTGTAGTCATGACTGGTAGAGTACTGGAAACTTTCCAGGTGCCACTCGGAGAGGTGAAGGAAGGAATTATTCCCTAGAAATAAGTGGTTTCCATGGCCACTGGCAACATAGGTGTCCTAACTAGCTTTAACAGTCACACAGGAAAATAACTAATAGCTGCTTGTTTGTCTGTTTTTTAGGCCTCAAAGTAGCAACAGCAGCAGCTACTTAATTAGGAGAAGACCTGGCTGTTTATGCTATTAGGCCTGCTTCCAGACAAGGCGTTAATTGGGCCTACCTTGGGAGAGGAACTAATTTCACTTCCTACTTTAAATGCAGCCATGCCTTTGGCATCATCCTTGGAGTGTGAGAAATAAAATCTACCTATTAACTGTTCATCTCAATTGGGGTTAGAGAAAAGGTCCTACTATACTTGGGGAAATACAGCTTATAGAGACTAACAAGAGAGATGATGCACTCAACTATTACGCAGAGGATTATATTCCTGAGAAACTTTACATTAAAGAAATCACTTGAGATAGGACGCACACCTTGGTAATCATGATATTCATTAGGAACTCACGATGTGTGACACACGGTGCTAAGCACAGAATAGGAACAGAATAAACAGATTGTACAAAAGTCCTACCCCTTACAGAGCTCACAATCTGAAAGATGACCAGCACCCACAAGTGCTCTTCCAAATTCATAACTGTGTTCTTTCCAAAACAATATTCTCTACTGCCCTAGCAGTGTTCCTTCTAAAAAAAATAGTAAAATACATGCTATAAAAGGACTGAGTATAGTCATCGGTGGAATCTAAAACTAAACAGTGTCATCTTCAAAAACAGACACACACTCACCCGCAGATATATGTGTACACACTTACACACATATACAGGTACACCACATATAAAAAACTATACCCAGATCTAATTGATTGTATGTGTAATCCCCATGTGATATATGTGTATGTGCAAACGTATTCATATATGAATATATAGAGATATGCATATACACAGATCACTTTGTATTACACTTTCTTAATCCTCCTCTTTCTATCTTTTTGCCATTTGCCTGATTCTGGCCATTACATGCAGGGTTCTTTTCTTCTTCACCAGAAAAGAGCAAAGGGAAGAAAAGAAACCAGCAGTGAAAAGGGATAATTTTGCTGCAATGCATGCTAATAATAGTGCTTACCTAATACCTGCTTCATATTTTTGTGGAGGAAGTAGAATGAAACATAGCTAAAATGAGATTTGGATTCTCTATTTGTACAGACCAGGGGAATAAGTTGTTTCGCTTCAGCTTCAGAACACCTACACTCCTACATTCACCTTCGCAGCCATTTGCCCACCACCCACTCTCGCCAACACAGAGACACACACTGGCCACTCACTCAGACAGACACACAAATAGGAATGTTCATTGGAGGACATCTGGAAAATCATAAAAAAGATCATCTCAGAGAAAAGGAAAAGGGCAAGGGGTAGGGGGTTGGGTGAGTGATTCACTAGGTGTGAATATTAGGGAAGAGGTACTTTTAGAGGGGACAGAGAAACCAGCTTCAGTGAGAGGGTAGGAAAATCATGATGATGGGGGAGAATTCATGGGCTAGAAAAGAGAGTTTCTGGGTGGGATGAAGTAAGAGAGAAATAGGAGGGAGCTTTCAGTAAGAGGGAAAAGCCGGGCAAAACATTTTTAGCTTGGGGAAAGTGAGGGGAAGGGAATTTTGTTATGGGGCAGAGCATTGTGGGCAGACAATGTGCCAGCTTATTGTCTCCCAAGCGCTTAGTACAGTGATCTGCACACAGCAAGCACTCAATAAATAGGATTGAATGAAGGGAGAAGCTATGACATGGGAGGATGCACATCATCATCATCAATGTTATCTACTAAGCACTTACTATGTGCATAGCACTGTACTAAGCTCCTGGGAGAGGTGTACAATTCAGTGAAGTTGGCAGAGAAGTTCCCTCCCCACAATAAGCCTATGGTTAAGGGGCATGGCTCAAGGTTTTTCTTTAAGGTGTGTGGAGCTGGGGGTGAGGTGGGAGGGGTGCATGGGCCATAATGGGGCTGGCTCCACTACGGAGGTTGGGGGGAAGAAATAAGACAGAGAAGGGAGAGAGGAGCAACCTGAGACAAAGATCATTCCTCTCCAAGACCCAGCTTTGTCGGTCAGTTGCTTTCTGTCCTATCAGAAAACAAATTTGAAGAGCATCAAGATCATCAAGAGCTGGAATAAAGGTTAACATAATCAGGAAATACAGCCCATATAAGCCATGTCTGTCTTGGGTAAACTTATTTATGGGTTTTTTTTTAATGGTATTCATGCCCTCTAGACTGTAAGCCCATGTGGGCAGGAATTCTCTCTCTTTATTGCTGTATTGGACTTTCTAAGCACTTAGTACAGTGCTCTGCATACAGTAAGCGCTCAATAAATGATTGAATGAGTGAATGAATGCTATTTTAAGGGTTTTTTTAGTATTTGCTAAGAGCTTACCATGTGACAGGCACTGTACTAAGCATGAATGATATGATTTTTTAAATGTCCATTTGAGGCCCAAATCTGCATGGTGTGACCTAGGTTTCGAGCACGAACCTAACATATGTACTTCCCAAGCTCTTAGTACAGTGCTCTGCACACAGTAAGCGCTCAATAAATATGATTGAATGGATGAATGAATTTGGACTCCATATAGACGCAATTAACCTTTTTGGTGCCACATACCACATATCCCACTTCCAAGCTTGCCCATAAAACCCTGATTTCGATATGACAGACTGTAGTGCAGGGTTTTTCAACTCCATCGCTGTATGTGGAGAGAGGGGGACCAGGTTCAAGCAGAAGAGGAGGTAGAACGCTTAAGTCAGTCACCAGTGAATGAATGAACCCTTAATGAATGAATGAATGAATGCTTGAGGCAGACCCCATTGAATTCATTGAATGAATTAATCACCAGAGCGCTAGACTGTCAGCTCTTGGTGGGCAGGGACTGTGTCTACCAATCCTGTTTATCATAATAATAATAATAATAATAATGTTGGTATTTGTTAAGCGCTTACTATGTGCCACGCACTGTTGTAAGCACTGGGGGGATACAAGGTAATCAAGGTTGTCCCACGTGGGGCTCACAATCTTAATCCCCATTGTACATATGAGGAAACTGAGGCACAGAGAAGTTAAGTGACTTGTCCAAAGTCACACAGCCGAGAAGTGGCAGAGCCTGGATTAGAACCCATAACCTCTTACTCCCAAGCCCAGGCTCTTTCCACTGAGCCACGCTGCTTCCCCTACCGTACCCTGTTGTACTGTACTTTCCCAAGTAGTGCTCTGAACATAGGAAATGCTCAATAAATGCCATTGATGATAATGACAGGTGAGTTCATTATTGCCTTTTGAGTGTACACAGTAAGCACTCAATAAATACGACTGAATGAATAAATGAATGAGAGCAGAGGTCTATCTTCTGTCAATCAGGTAAATTCCTAGGCCAATCAGTATTAAGTAAAACCACAATCTCACCCCCAAAATAGTCTATTTCCATGAGATCAATGGAATGCTTATAGTCCTGCTACAAAAGTCCTAGCACAAAATCTTCTACCTTAGCCAGTTAGCTGACTGAAACAGCTAATCAACATATCAATGGCATTTGTTGAGCATCTGCTAAGTGAACAAACAGCACACTATTAAATATTTGGGAGAGTACAACAAAAGACATACTTTCTCAGCCCTGAAGAAATTTATCTAATGGGAGAAGACAGACAAAAGGTAGATTGAATCAAATAAATGCATTCCCAGTGATGTTTATCCTTGGGCAATTACAAACAATGGTATTTACTGAGTATTTAGACTGCTTGGGAGAGTACACTACAAAAGAATTAATTGGTAAATATGACGCCCCTTCTCAAAGAGTTTACAATCTGGTGGGGAGCTTGCAATCTATGATTAGACAAAACACAAAGAAAGGTAGGATTAAAAGCAAACCAGGCTTTCAGTGCTGTCACTCATAGGTGTTTTGCTCTGAACTTTGGTTAAAAACCGCTTCAACTGTTGAATCAGATATGATGTATTCTGCCTCTGCCCAGAGGTGATGAGGTTAAAGCATAAACAGACTCTGTAGACTGTGATTACCCCTAGTAATGAGAAGCAGCGTGGCTCAGTGGAAAGAGCACGGGCTTTGGAGTCAAAAGTCACGGGTTCGAATTCCAGCTCTGCCAATTGTCAGCAGTGTGACTTTGGGCAAGTCACTTAACTTCTCTGTACCTCAGTTACCTCATCTGTAAAATGGAGATTAATACTGTGAGCCCCCTGTGGGACAACCTGATCACCCTGTAACCTCCCCAGAGCTTAGAACAGTGCTTTGCACATGGTAAGCACTAAATAAATGCCATTAAAAAAACAGTGAGGCAAAGCAGGCTCCAGCTTCCTCCCTGAAAATCAGTGGGTAATGAGGAAGAACTACAGTGGATTTGACGAAGAAGGAAGTAAAATAGTTCTGACAACGTAAGCCACCCTGTGAACATTGAAATAGACTCCAGATAATGCTGGTTTTTTTCTTCAAAAGAAGGCTAATCTATCGCTCCTATTAAAGGGATGAAAAGAAATACAAATCATTAGTTTTATAAAACTGAATATGCTTGATAGAATATACGTGGCTCTACCTGAGGCTGTTAAAAGCTTTTGAGTTAAATCAGATGAGCCATTCCATCCATTTTTAGCCTAAATTGCCATACCCTAAACTGGGACTGCTCTTCACATTTTTAACAGTGAATCTATATGCTTACGGCTCCCGTAATTAGAGATTGATAATAATAATCAAAAATAGACTTCATGGTAGCCCACTAAAATAGGTTTGTGAAAGCCTGCAATTCCTTCAGGCAATTTGAGTATCTTAATAGCTATGCCTTCAGTTACTATTTGTGTTATATTTTGATCAAGACAGTAAAATTTAACATCAGTTTATTTTTAAATATCATTAAGAGTAGTAGGTAAAATGTGTTAATTGTTAATTGCAGAAAGCATGATTGCTTTCCAAGAAATATATTACAATTAAGCTTTGAATCAAAGCAAACCATTTATAGATTAGGATAACTGCAAAAGTGTAGTGGAACAAACTCTGAGCTTATTGCAACTGAAAATGGAACTCATGCTGACATATAGTAGTAAACAACATAAACAGTATAATAAAGATTCTCATGACATGACAAAAGCAGTACTTACTGAAATCTGCATTTCAGAATATGGAATGAATATAGAATGAACTAGGGACCATGTACTATTCATGGTGGGAGGCCAAGGCTGACTGAGGAGCCCCAAAGCTATGCAAACCAAAGCCAAACTGAAAACTTCTTATCCCTTTCATTCATTCAATCATATGTATGGAGTGCTTACTGAGTGCAGAGCACTATACTAAGCGCTTGGGAGAGAAGAAAATGACAATAAACAGATACAATCCCTGCCCACAACGAACCTGTATAGTGTTCTGCATACAGTAAGCACTCAATAAATACCGCTGACTGATTTAAACACAATGTAAAGGCATCTTCACAGTGCAGATCTGACTTTACCCTCACCACAGATAATGGGGACCAGTACATCAGAGGATCCCCAAACTCAGACCAGGGTGACCTGAGATAACTGTAACCATTTTCTATCCACTGACTGGCTATTAAGCCCTGTCCCTGTCAGAAGCTCCTATGCAGCAGCCAACCCCTGATGAGGAAGGAGAGGGAAAAGGGGGGAAAGGGCCAAAGAATCAAAAAATAATAATAATAATAATGGCATTTATTAAGCACTTACTATGTGCAAAGCACTGTTCTAAGCGCTGGGGGGATACAAGGTGATCAGGTTGTCCCACAGGGGGCTCACAGTCAACCCCCATTTTACAGATGAGGTGACTGAGGCCAGAAAAGTGAAGTGACTTGCTCAAGGTCACACAGCTGACAACTGGCAGAGGCGGAATTTGAACCCACGACCACTGAGTCCAAAGCCCGTGCTCTTTCCACAGAGCCACGCTGCTTCTCTTAATGCATCCAACCTATCTTGTATCTATCTCAGTGCTTAGTACAGTGCCTGGCACTAAGTGCTCAACAAATACTATAAAGAATGAATAATTACAATAAAAAGCAGCATGACCTAGTGGATAGAGCATGGGCCTGAGAGTCATAATAATATAATAATAATAATGGCATTTATTAAGCACTTACTATGTGCAAAGCACTGCTCTAAGCACTGGGGAGGTAACAAGGTGAACAGGTTGGCCCACGGGGGGCTCACAGTCTTAATCCAAGTGTTTACGCCACCTCTCCAGGGTCAGAGATGTCTGGGACTAGAATTTTAAAAAGATGATATTCGATTTTTAGACTGTGAGCCCACTGTTGGGTAGGGACTGTCTCTATGTGTTGCCAATTTGTACTTCCCAAGTGCTTAGTACAGTGCTCTGTACATAGTAAGCGCTCAATAAATACGATTGATTGATTGATTGATTGATGCCCCCGCATTTCCCCTGGTCCCCTCATGCCTCTCCCCCATCCTCTGATCTTCCTTTGCCCCTGGCAGTGCCAAGCACTTTCTCCTTGAAGGAGCCATAATAAACAGCACCAAAATTGATTCCACCACAGCACAGCATCATGGCCAGCTGGGGCAAGACTTGGTTCCTCCTCCTCCTTCTGTTGCAGCCCCAGGTCCCCAGAGACGTTTCCCGCAGCATGACCTATTGGATAGAGCATGGGCCTGGGTTCTAATCTCAAATCTGCCATGTCTCTGATGCATGACCTTGGGCAAGTCACCTCACTCCTCTATCCTCTGTTGCCTCATCTGTTAAATGGGGATTAATACTGGAAGCCCCATGTGGGACGTGGACTGTGTCAGCCCAATTAGCTTGAATTTACTTCAGCACGTAGTAAAGTGACTGGTACATAATAAGCACTTAACAAATACTATGAAAAAAAAAAGGATGGGCATGAGAGAGGGAAAGAGAAGATGTGGAGGCAGGAGGAAACGAACCACCTACCTATACCTGCTGAATGCAAAACTGGGGCAGCAGCAAGAGATGCTCAACATGCCAGGAGCAACCTGGGGGTGGGTTTACCAGGCAAAGGCCCTAGCCCCCTGGCTAGGGCCCTCAAATACCATGGGCCTGCCCTGTTGACTATCAACACTTCTTCCTCTATGTGTTGGCTACACCCTGGCTGTCGTCTTCCTCCTGGGGGTTGTCAGAAGTATCATGGTTTAGTGGAAACAGCACAAGGTTGGAGTCAGGAGACCTGGATTCTACCAATGTGTCTCCCAACTCTGTTATACTGTACTCTACCAAGTGCTTAGTAAAATGCTCTGTACCCAGTAGGTGTCCAATAAATATGATTGATTGATTGGTTCTAACCCCAGCTCTGCCACTTGCTGCTCTGCGTTACCTTGGGAAAGTTACTTCAATCAAGTTACTTACCCTTTCTGTGCCTCATTTGTAAAATGGGAATTAAATACATGTTCTACTTCCCAATGAGCCCCATGTGTGTCAGGGACTTGTCCGATCTGATTAAATCATATCTGTCGCATTCTTGGCACATATCAAGTTGTTAATGGATACCATAATTACCATTATTGATGAGTCTCAGTCCTGATAACTTCTGCTAGTGTTCCAAGGTGCATATAGAGGCTAGTTATGAGATATATGGCAAACATAGATCATTCCTGTTAAGCAGCTGTTTTGAGTGCTTACAACTGCCTCTGATCTAGCACATTTCTCCTTTTTTAATTAATCAATCAGTCAATCAATCACATTTGTTGAGTTCTTATACAAAGCATTTGGGAGAGTACTATATAATAGAGTTGGTAAACATGCTCCCTGCCCGCAACAAGCTAACAAACAGTCTAGAAGGGGAAACACACAATCATATAAATTACAGATAAGTACATAAGTGTCTTTTTTGCTGCAGGACTGCATTTGTCCTCAGAAGAATTTATGATAGCCATAAGCCAGATCTTAATATCAAGATGACCTAAATGGAGACACAAGTTCCCAAGCACTAGTAACAATGAAACAAAACTTGTGGTTAGCTATCTTTGGGAAATCATTGCATCTTTCCTCTGACCACCTCTGGAGCATGATCTAATGGTAACTCTCTAAAAAACATGACCTAGGGAACTTTTTTATTGTTCATCTGTACAGCACCACTGTTGGTGCCTAATTATCAACACCTTGAGGTTGTGATTTTATTGTATTCAAGGACCTCAATATTTAGGCTTCTTTTTTGCCAAACAATCTAGATGAAGCTGTAAATCTTAAATAGGCCTATTCTTCAAAGGAGGGAATTGCTTCTTACCTCCAATTCTAATTTTGGTAATTTCATTGTACTTTCAGAAATATCTCCTGGATATGAATAATAGGATAATCACCATTATTACTGTCCTAACTCTTCTGATTATGTTGACATTATAACCATTTTTTTGTCCTTCTTTAAAATAGTCAAATCACATAAAGAAGCACTACTAGACCCTCTATTAGTATGCCTGTTTTCACAATTAGTCACCTTTCTTTTGGGTTATGGTCAAGCCCCTGTTCAAGGCAGTGGTAGGAGAACTCCTCACTATTGGCTTCTAAGTTCTCCATCACCTTTCCCCTTCTTATCTCACCTCCCTTCTTTCTTTCTACATCTCATTCTGCACACTCCACTCCTCTGGTACTAACCTTCTCACTGTGCCTCATTCTCACTTGTCCCAGAGTCGACCCCTGGCCCACGTCCCACGTCTGGCCTGGAATGCCCTCCCACCTCAAATCCACCAAACTAGCACACATCCCCACTTCAAAGCTGTACTGAAAGCTCACCTCCTCCAGGAGGCCTTCCCAGACTCAGCCCCCCTTTTTCTCTGCTCTCCCTCCCCTCCCCATCCCTGACTCACTCCCTTTGCTCTACCCCTCTCCCCCTCCACAGCACTTGTGTATATGTGTAAATATTTATAATTATAATTCTATATATTTTCATTAATGATGTGTATTTATCTATAATTCTATTTATTTATAATGATGCTACTGATGCCTGTTTACTTATTTTGATGTCTGTCTCCTCCCTTCTAGACTGAGAGCCCATTGTGAGCAGGGATTGTCTCTGTTGCTGAATGGTACTTCCCAAGTGCTCAGTACAGTGTTCAATAAATACGATTGAATGAATGAATGAATGAATTGTCCTTGACTCTGTTCTATGTTCCTATGCCCCCAGTTCTGCACTCTGCATAAAGGGGAAGCAGTGCAATAGATGCTGTTGATGATGACAACTGATGCAACGTGAATGGATAGTTTCTCTACTGCCTCACTGTGCTGGAGTCAGTCAATCAGCCAGTGGCAGAACTTCAGCAGGTAAGTGGGGGCAAGTTGTGTCACTGTAAAATTCTGGACAAATCCCCACCTTATCTTCCCATCCCAACCAGTTGATGCCTTAAAGAACTTTACAATCAGACTGTTCCAAAGAGGCAATCCTTTCGTTTTCAATCTATCCATTAATCAGTTGTACTTACTGAGCACTTAATTGTGTGCAGAGCACTGTAATAAGCTTTTGGGAGAGTACAATATAAGAAGAGATGGCAGACATATTAAGCAAATTCAATTTTCCCTCCCCAAGGACTAACTCACAGATCTACTTTTCCTTCTTCTGCCTAGCTGTAAAGAACTTTAATGACAGTGTCCCCTGACAGATTATAAATTCCTTGAGGGCAGGAATCATGTCTACTAATTCTACTGTATTCTCCCAAGTGCTTAGTTCAGTGCCCTGCTCATAGTAAGTGCACAATAAATGCTGTTGAGCAAATCCATTGGGAACCCTGGTTCCCCCACAGTTACTCGCAGGTCTCCTGCTCCTGACATGTCCTGTGCACATTGGGCAATGAGGGATTTATGCTGCATCAGTACCCCCTCCCCACCCCACAATCTCTCACTCCATCACAGGCTAAGCAAATCAACAAGGCTCCTGGCACCTTCCCATTGTAACTGCCATGATTGTCTTCCCAGTGCGACATACAGGGCCCATGGAAATCTATTCTTGCAGACCACCACACTGCTTACCTGGGAACCTGCACTGGCTCTCCTCCATGTCACCCAACAGCCTCCATCCCAACCTGCCCTACACCACTGTGGCCACCTCTGTAGTGCCTTGGGGAGGCAGGGGGTGTACTACTGGGGAGGCTGGGGGTGAGAAATAGTACTAAAAAGTACTATTTTTCAAAGTACTTTCACTTCAGTCATCTGACGTTATCCTCACAGCATCCTTTTGAGGAAGGGAAAAGAAGATTATTATTAATAATAATAATGGCATTTGTTAAGTACTTACTATGTGCAAAGCACTGTTCTAAGCGCTAGGGAGGATACAAGATGATAACATTGTCCCATGTAGGGCTCACAGTCTTCATCCCCATTTTCCAGATGAGGTAACTGAGGCACAGAGAAGTTAAGTGACTTGGCCAAAGTCACACAGCTGACAAGTGGCAGAGCCGGGATTTGAACCCGTGACCTCTGACTCCCAAGCCCGTACTCTTTACACTGAGCCATGAGATATCATCCCCACTTAGCCATTCACTGCTATCCAAAGCCCACTCTGTACTAAGATATGCATGGCTTAATCATTGAAACAAGCATATTCTACTCACAGGATCGATCTATTAAAAGAAAAGTTTCATTTTGACTAATTTGAACTATCTTCTATTGTATCTTTGTTCTTCTTCTTGTCTCTACTATTTATGAAGTGATTTTGCCTGCCTCCCCAATTGGATTGTAAGCTCCCTTAGTGATCATGAATTGAGTTTTTGTCACATTCCCATGATTTAGTACACAATGGGAATAAATTTTCCTTGTACATAATAAATTGTCATGATTCATCACCATGTTGTTACTCACTTCACCATTTCATTCTTTTCGAACACACCCGGGTCTACATGGCTCTCCTCTTTAGAGCTCACATTTTGTCTCCTCCGTAAAATTCTCTTCTTTTCCTCTGAACAAACAGGAAATGGCAAGTCACAATGTGGGCAATTATATCAAAGTCCAGAAATACACTATGTAGGTGGCTCCAAAATCATGTCTTCTCTTACATGATAGGGAAAGTTTTAAGGAAAAATGATTCCCACATAAGAATATCCAGCAGCCAGTTTAGACTCAGGTATATTGCATATCCACATATTAGGTAACTTTTCAATTAATCAATCAATACTATTTACGGAATGCCCACTGAGTACTAAATCATGGAAATGTGACAAACAATTCATGATCCCTAAAGGAGCTTACAATCTAATTGGGGAGGCAGGAAAAATCACTTCGTAAATAGTAGAGATGTGATTATCTTATATTACCCCACTGCTTAGTACAGTGCTTGGCACATAGTAAGTGCTTTAACAAACACCACAATTATTATTATTATCTACATTTTCTTGTTCGTTCCCATTATCTATGTGTTGTCTTTGTGTGTATGACTATATTGCAATCATTACACAGACTGTAAGCTTTTCAAAGGTAGGGAACATATCTTCCATTTCCGTTATACGCACCAAAGCATTTAATTAGGGCTCAATAAATACTGATGAGGAGGAGGAGGGCAATGATAATGATGATGAGGATGATGAAATCTAACTTGTGAGTTTGCCTCGTCCCAACCCTAATGATGACAGGATCAGAAAGAGTCACTCTTGGACACTGTCCAATTTTACCATTTTTTGACAGCTGTTTTTCTTAACATTTTTAGGGACCATTGTTGAGTGTACCAACAACAGCTAGGCAGAGGTAATTAATCTCTTGCAAACCTTGAGATGGACATGGCAGAATGTTTATATTTCATATCGACTGTGGAGACAGGCAGACCAACTAGCAGGAAGGTGATAACCTGCATTGAAAAACTGCCTTCTCAACCTCCTGAAATCAGGGGCAGTTTCTCATGTCTGAGAAATAAGGAATGGGAGGGTCATCTGACATTATCCTCACAGCATCCTTTTGAGGAAGGGAAAATCAGATTATTATTAATAATAATGATGGCATTTGTTAAGCGCTTACTATGTGCAAAGCACTGTTCTAAGCACTAGGGAGGATACAAGGTTATAACATTGTCCCATGTAGGGCTCACAGTCTTAATCCCCATTTTCCAGATGAGGTAACTGAGGCACAGAGAAGTTAAGTGATTTGCCCAAAGTCACACAGTTGACAAGTGGCGGAGCCGGGATTTGAACCCGTGACCTCGGACTCCCAAGCCCATTCTCTTTACACTGAGCCACAATCTAAACTGAGCGGATTTTTGGTTCTGCTTCTCTCTCTTCAACCATCGAGCTAAACCAGGCAATGAGAGGAACAAGCTGGGTGACTTTTGCCAGTTTCCCTCACATACAGTAAAGTGCCACCAGAAGTAAGCATAGCACTGTCAATCATATTTATTGAGCACTTACTGTATGTGCAGAGAAGCAGCGTGGCTTAGTGGAAAGAGTCTGGGCTTGGAGTCAGAGGTCGTGAGTTCTAATCCTTCGCCAGTTGTCAGCTGTGTGACTTTGGGCAAGTCACTTCACTTCTCTTTGCCTCAGTTCCCTCATCTGTAAAATGGGGATGAAGACTGTAAGCCTCCCATGGGACAACCAGATCACCTTGTAACCTCCCAAGCGCTTAGAACAGTGCTTTGCACATAGTATGCACTTAACAAATACCAACATTATTTTTGAGAAGCAGCGTGGCGCAGTAGAAGGAGCACGGGCTTTGGAGTCAGAGGTCAGGGGTTCAAATTCCAGCTCTGCCAATTGTCAGCTGTGTGACTTTGGGCAAGTCACTTAACTTCTCTGTGCCTCAGTTACCTCATCTGTAAAATGGGGATTAAGACTGTGAGCCCCCTGTGGGACAACCTGATCACCTCGTAACCTCCCCAGCACTTAGAACAGTGCTTTGCACGTATTATGCACTTAATAAATGCTATTATTATTATTATTATTATTATTACTAAGTGCTTGGGAGAGTACAATATAACAGACTTGCCCACAGCAAGCTTACAGTCAAGAGGGGGAGACAGACATTAATATAAATAAATTAAATTATCGATATATGCAGCTATGGGGCTAAGGAAGGGTTGAATAAAGGATGCAAATTTTAGTGCAAGGGCAACACAGAAGGGAGTGAGAGAAGAGGAAAATGAGGGCTTAGGGAAGGGCTCTTGGAGATGCATTTTTAATAAGGCTTTGAAGGTAAGGAGAGTGAAAGTCTGGAGGATATGAAGAGGGAGGAAGTTCCAGGCCAGAGGCAGGATATTGGCAAGGGGTCATCAATAAGATAAACTGAGGTACAAAGAGTAGGTTGGCATTGGAGGAGAGAAGTGTGTGGGCTGGTTTATATTAGGAAATCAGTGAGGTAAGGTATGAGAGGGAAGATAATTGAGTGCTTTAAAGAGCAGTGTAAATGTAAAGCATTAGTAAAGAACTGTAACATACATCGATTTAGTTTCTTCAGATACAACCCAGCAATGTACCTAGATTTCATGGACCTCACCTCCAAGCCCTCGCCCATGTCCCGCCTCCGGCCTGGAACTTCCTCCCACTTCTTATCTAATAATCCTTTCCCGTATGCCCTCTCCCGTTTACGTCACCCTTGTATTTGGATTTGTACCATTTATTCACCCTATGCTCAGCCTTATAACACTTAACGTAAATATTCATAATTTATTTTCATGTCTGTCTCTCCTTTTAGGCTCTAAGCCTCTTGTAGGCAAGGAACACATCTACTAACTCTGTTGAGCTGTACTCTCTCAAGCACTTAGTAAAGTGCTCTGAACACAGTAAGCACTCAATAAATACCACTGACTAATAAAAAATGATCCCAGAAAATGATCCTCATGTTATTTTGTAAGCATTGTACCGCGCTGCTCAGAAAGTATTTTCTTGAAAGAATTCCACTGCCCCTGAGCACCCATAATCTGTATCTCTTCCTGAAATATTTTACTGGATATGATCTAAGCACTTAGGAACAAAGATGATGATTATGGATGGCAGAAAATTATCATTGCAGCCACCCCTATGATTAGAGTACTTGCAGCTGTTCCTCTAGTGAGTCAATGAATCAAGCAATCAATGCACTTATTGTATGCTTAATGTGTTCAGAGCTCTGTACTATGTGTTTGGGAGAGTACAACACAGAAGAATTGGTAGACGTGTTTTCTGCACGCAAGAAGTTTTCAGTTGAGAAAGCATTGAAATGAGACTCAGATCTGAGTTCTAGTTCATTCAATCGTATTTATTGAGCGCTTACTGTGTGTAGAGCACTGTACTAAGCACTTGGGAAGTACAAGTTGGCAATATATAGAGACGGTCCCTACCCAACAACGGGCTCACAGTTCTGATTCTGTCACTAATCTGCTGAGAATTCCTATGCAAATCACTTAACTTCTGAGCTTTCCTTAGACTGCAAGTCCCATCAGTCAGGATCTATATTTTCACCTACTCATAATAATAGTAATATTACAATAATAATGGTATTTGTTAAGAGCTTACTACGTGCCAGGCACTGAATTAAGCACTGCGGTGTATACAAGCAAATCAGGTTGAAAACAGACCTTTGTCCACTTAGGGCTCACAGTCTCAATCCAGATTCCACAGATGAGATAACTGAGGCACAGAGAAGTGAAGTAATTTGCCCAGAGTCACACAGTAGACGTATGGTCTGTAGTACATAGCACTTGTCTTATGCTGTGGTGTAGTCTCCAGCCTATAGTGACTCCGTGGACATATCTCTCCCAGAACACCCCACCTCATCTCCAAATGTTCGGGTAGTATATTCATAGGTTTTCCTTGGTAAAAATACAGAAGTGGTTTACCATCGCCTTCTTCCGCGCTGGAAACTTGAGTCTCTGCCCTCGACTCTCTCCTTTGCCACTGCTGCCCAGCGCAGGTGTGTTTTGATTCGAAGCAGATTGATTGCCTTAAACTTTCTAGCCACTGCCAAAGCTAAGAATGGAATGGGTATACCCCAGCTTGACTCTTCCTCCCATGGCCAAGACTGGTAGAGTACTGGAAACTCTTCAGGGACAGTCCTGAGAGGGGTGCATGGAACTTCGTAAATACTTAATGCTTGCAGTCTAGTTAATAAATGCAGTCGGTGCTCTGGTTTTTTTTTTTCCTTCGTGAAGAAGCCTCCATTCCAGAACACACATATTTTAATATTTACCCTATGGCCCATGCTGCATGGATTTCTCCCATCGCAACATTCTGTTCTAGAGAAGCAGCGTGGCTCAGTGGAAAGAGCCTGGGCTTTGGAGTCAGAGGTCATGGGTTCAAATCCCAACTCTGCCCATTGTCAGCTGTGTGACTTTGGGCAAGTCACTTAACTTCTCTGTGCCTCAGTTACCTCATCTGTAAAATGGGGATGAAGACTGTGAGCCCCACGTGGGACAACCTAATCACCTTGTAACCTCCCCAGTGCTTAGAACAGTGCTTTGCACATAGTAAGTGCTTAATAAATGCCATTATTATTATTATTATTATTTAGACAGATTGAAATTGTTAAATTCCGCAATTATTTTCTCTCCTAAAGAGATATCAATCAATCAGTGATATTTACTGAGCATATATTGTGTGCAGAGAACTGCACGGAGAAAGTACAATACAACTAAGTTGGTAGACATGTTCTCTGCCCACATTGAGCTTAAAGTGAAAACGTGTATTGTGGCATGACTGATTGTACCATTATCATCACTAACTTTTATCTCCTCCAAGTAAGTGAATTGATTACAGACTACTTTGACTTTACATGAACATAATAGAGTTTCCCATAAGCTTTGGAGAGGAATAACGATGATAATGATGATATTGGCTAAGCACTGCTCTAAGCGCTGGGATAAATTAATCAGGTTGGACGGTCTTTGTCCCACATGAGGCTCACAATCTTGATCTTCATTTTACGGCTGAGGTAACTGAGGCATAGAGAAATTAAGTGACTTTCCTGAGCTCACACAACAGACAAGTGACAACCAGGATTAGAACCCATTTGGATAAGCTTCTGATTCTGGATAAGCATTTTAGCTAGGAAATTGGCAAATGAGATTCAGCAGCAAGATTCCCCAATGATTATTGCTTTCACAATGTTCAAAAAGACTTCATTTCCACTTTCTGCCTTCTTCATCTTCTATGTTTTCATATTTCCCACTTAAAACTAGGTTAGTCTTAGTTTCAATATCACCTTTAGGCAAAACTTGTTCAAGAAGGCAATTTTCACATTTTTCTTTTTTATCCAGTATTGGCCAATCACTAGAAAAGGAGATTATTCATTTATACTATTATGTCATTGAGTGAAAAATGCTGAAGACATAACCATAGGAGTCTCACAGGATGAATCAGACTAGAGCTAATGAAGAAGTTACTAGATTTGTTGACCCAGGATGGGCCGAGGCCGAAAATATCAATAGATTCACAAAGGATTAGGGTAAATTTATGGATAAAAATTTCAAGAGGTGGAAAGGAAGTGAAAATGCTAGAGATGAATTTATTGAGTGCTTACTCTGTGCAGAGATGCGCTTGGGATCATACAATAAACACGATTTCCAGCCCTCAAGGAGTTTACCGTCTAGCTGAGGAGGCAGATATTAAGAAAAATTACAGGTAGGAGAAGGAACTGAGTAACTGAGTATAAGGATGTGTACAGAAGTGCTGAGTTGGTGTGTGTTATGGGTGTGTGTGTGTGTGTTTGGGGGAGAGGAAGGTACCTAAGTGCTTTGGGGGTGAAGACTCACCTTTTTTCCCAGAATGAGCCCCCTTTTTCCCCTCCTTCTCCCCATCCCCCCCGCCGCCCTACCTCCTTCCCCTCCCCACGGCACTTGTATATACATTTGTACAGATTTATTACTCTATTTTACTTGTACATATTTACTATTCTATTTATTTTGTTAATGATGTGCATATAGCTTTAATTCTATTTGTTCTGACGATTTATTACTCTATTTTACTTGTACATATTTACTATTCTATTTATTTTGTTAATGAGCAAAGCAGCGTGGTTCAATGGAAAGAGCACAGGCTTAGAAGTCAGATATCATGGGTTCAAATCCAGCTCTGCAAATTGTCAGCTGTGGGACTTTGGGCAAGTCACTTAACTTTTCTGGGCCTCAGTTTCCTCATCTGTAAAATGGGGATGAAGACTGTGAGCCCCACGTGGGACAATCTGATCACCTTGTATCTTCCCCAGCGCTTAGAACAGTACTTTGTAATCAATCAATCAATCATTCATATTTATTGAGCGCTTACTGTGTGCAGAGCACTGTACTATGCGCTTGGGAAGGACAAGTCGGCAACACGGAGAGACGGTCCCTACCCAACAGTGGGCTCACAGTCTAGAGAGGGGAGACAGAGAACAAAATAAAACATATTAACAAAATAAAATAAATAGAATAGATATGTATCATTATTATTATTATTAGAGAGGTTAAAAGGACAATTAACATTTATTTGGATTGCTGCGCAATTGGTGAGTCTAAATCCTTGAGTCTGGGGTACTCAAAGATACATTTCCTCCAAGAATGTTTAGTGTCACTGTCAAAGATATGTTTCCTGGCTAAATGGACCATTGGTCTGAGCTTGTGTCCTATTTCACAAGTCATGAATAATGTTTTAATTTAAAATCCAGACATTCCACTTCTAGATAGGTTGATTATTTAAAACAAAATTGTTTTGATATTCAAAAGATGCAGTCCAAGTAATGTTATGGACCAAAATCCTAAAGTCTCCAATCCTTTAGTAATTAAATGCACAAACACGGATTTATGTTTTGCCCTAATTCACCGTTGTTATGCATGAGCATATGTAACCTCTGCCTTGCTATGAATTTTTTTTAAAGCAGTGATATGCCTCTAATTTCCCAATCCTTGTTTTGAGCATAACAGTGTGTCAACGAGGGTTGTCAGTGTTAGCTAGAGACATCGTCTGTAGCTTCTGACTCTGTTTTTGCTATGTGCCATGAAGGCAATTACTGTGCTTCTAACAGATGTCCAGCTGGATTCCGGAAAAATACCTGAAGGCACAAGGGCTTCCCTATTTTGGCACTGCAGTGGCTGAGAAACTTTGATTGTACGAATAAACTGGAGTAAAATTATGCTTTTAAAAATGCATTTCTTAAAACTCTGATGCTCCTTATTATTGTCTGTTGTCCCCTGGACAATGAGGCCCCAATACAACAGTAGTACAAACAGGATAGTGGATATCCTTGCTAACCATCCAACACAGGATGGGCATTATAGTCATCAAGAAACCTCAGTACCAGTAAGCAGACAGATGGATAAAAGTTTAGCTTTATTTTTCCTCTTGTTATTTTAGGTGCCCCAGGCTTTGTGGTATTTCTACTTAACTCAGCATCTCCTCCAGTTTTGCACCTGGTGAGACATCTAAATGGTCTAGGCAGAAAACCAGACAGGATTTGTGTGGGGTTTGATTGATTCTGTGTTTTTAAAACTCTGCTCCTCTGTGTACATACATACTCTCCCTCAGGTTGAAAGTTTAAGTTACTATTTCTGAACTCTATTTCTCACGGCACGCTATTCTGGGTTTATTGTTCCTAAGACCATATACAGATGGGTTTTGTTGAGTTATCCTTAAATTGTATCCCTCATCATAAATATGTTTTCATCTTTTAAGTTAAAATGAAAGAAATCATAGAAGCTATAGGTGAGATGAGAGAGATAGAGAAAAAATATAGCCTATAGTCTGGTAAGCATTTCTACAGATGGCAATCTTGATGAAATTTTCCAATACAATTTTTTTTGGACAAACAAGAATAACTTGGAGATAAATGGGTAGTAACTTGGAGATAGTCGATAAACGGTAACCAGATCAAACACGGTCCCCATCACACTCTGGGCTCATAATCTAAGTGGTAGGGAGAGTAAAAAACTTTCCATTTTCAGATGAGGACCCTGAATCCCATAGGGGTTAAGAAATTTAGGGGAAAAAGGGGTCAGTAGCAGAGCTGGGATTAGAACCCGGGTTTTAGGGCTCCCAGATCAGTGTTCTTTCAAGTAAGCCACAAATATAGTAGGTGTCACCCACTCTGTAGCTGACTTTCTCTACTATCTCATTTTCCCCGTGTGAAGTAGGGACTATGTCCTATCTGCTCATATTGTATCTACCCCAGCTCTAAGAACAGTTCTTTGCACATGGTAACTTAACAAATACCACAACTATTAAGCAGCTTAGATCCGAATCTCTGTAGACCACTGGCTGCATTTACCAATGGCTATTTTTTCAGCTTTTTCTGCCCTGTGGCACTTCTGTGGAAAGGACTGAGACGATTCACCAGTTAACTCTTGCGCTGTTTTTTGATGGAAACCTCAAGGGAGAGAAAATATATTTCACAATTTGTTTTGCAAAGTGAAAGCTTCTCAGGGATTTTCCTCTGATTTCTTCTTTATTCTCCATTTTGAGTAAGCTAAATAATAGTCCATGAATTCTACTTGTAAAAAAGAAATCAAAACTCAGTAGGTCAATACCCAAAGATCCTGTAGGTGAATTTAAAAAGTTATTTAGCTTCTGAAATAAGCTTTAAGTTCTGTATCGACTAACTTAAGATGTGGGATTTGTTGTTCTGCATAAGGACATTCGTTCTTTGCAGTGTTCACTATAGTGATTTGTCTGTTCAGCTACTTCAACAGAAACGTGTTTCCTCTAACTGAACATATTATGAGTTTGCTTGTTTTGCAAACATTTACTTTGATTTCATTTCTCTGGGGTCTACATGATTGTTAAAATAAAAATCTCAAGTTTTGCACAAAGCTATTTTGAAATCCCTTTGCTAGTTTATAAGGGTCTGCGAAGGGGGAGCAATTTGCCTAATTATTGTTCGTTTGGCTTATGAATGTTTCTGGGCATCCTGTCAGTCCTACCAATCCAGAGGCGAAAGGGGTCAAACTACCATCTAATATGGTGTCTTCACCCACTGCCAGCCATATAACACAATTTGACACCAGCCTGGGATGGTTCCCCTGGGATGGGCATTGACCACAGTGTATCCTGATCTGGTGGTTGCCCACTCTTTGGACCACTGCTGGCTCAGGGAGATTGATTTCTTGTCATTTTTCAATGTAAAAAGAAAACAAACATGCGACTTCTTCTTTACCCCTTCCATTCACCCTGTGCAGAGGTTGACCTCTGGCAGCAGAAACCCTCCTGAGGAACATGGACAGAGCCGCTTCAGTTTGCGTCGCTTCCCTGCTTTGAGTGGAGGGAAAAGGGCTGATTAATGGGGAGATGGATTTCCCTCACCCCGGCCAGAAAAGTGTCTCTGTCCACTGGTCTAGGAGTGGAAACTACATGCATACATGTCTCCTTTCACCCACATAGCCTCCCTTAGTCCTGAGAGCAGTAGTGGCTATGGCAGCTGTCTGCAACCAGCTGGAAAAGCCCCAGATGCAGTAGCTCAGACTGGGGTTCCCTCTGCCCTTGCCACTTCCAGGTTAGAGTCATTCCAGAAAAATGAGACAGAACACCAGAGGAAAACATGCCCTCTTATCTCCCTGCTCCAAAGCCCGGGAAAATAAGCAGGAATAGTATGGGAAAACATGAGCATGGTTGGCCTTTTTCTAAACAGTAGCATGGCTTAGAGGAAAGAGCACGGTCTTGGGAGTCAGAGGATGTTGTTTCTAATCCCGGCTCTGCCTCTTTTCATCATCATCAATCGTATTTATTGAGCGCTTACTATGTGCAGAGCACTGTACTAAGCGTTTGGGAAGTACAAATTGGCAACATATAGAGACAGTCCCTACCCAACAGTGGGCTCACAGTCTAAAAGAGGGAGACAGAGAACAAAACCAAACATACTAACAAAATAAAATAAATAGCATAGATATGTACAAGTAAAATAAATAAATAAATAGAGTAATAAGTATGTACAAACATATATACATATATACAGGTGCTGTGGGGAAGGGAAGGAGGTAAGATGGGGGGATGGAGAGGAGGACGAGGGGGAAAGGAAGGAAGGGGCTCAGTCTGGGAAGGCCTCCTGGAGGAGGTGAGCTCTCAGCAGGGCCTTGCCTCTTTTCTGCTGTGTGACCTTGAGCGAGCCACTTAACTTCTCCGTGCCTTAGTTATCTCAACCAAAAATGGGGATTAAGACTGTGAGCCCCACGTGGTACAACCTGATTAACTTGTACCTATCCCAGCGCTTAGAACAGTGCCTGGCACATAGTAAGTGCCTAACAAATACTACTATTATTATTACTGTTAATAATAGATATATACAATTATATATAATTATATTTCATAATAATATTATTATTGATAATAATAATAATAAACAGCATCCTCCCAATGCTTTAATACTGAAACATAGTCGCCACTTGCAGTTTGGTTTTCATAATGATTTGCATGGAATCATGATTCCTCACTTAGAAATGGATGGTTTTTATGGTTTTGATTTAACAAACTGAGCTAGACCTGAGGGGAAATGGGAAGCCAGGGAAACTTAATGGATATAGACTGATAAAATCTTCAGGACGGAGTCAAATATGTATGCTTAATGAGGTCATCACCACAGTGAGAACAACAAGTATGGTGAGGTTCTTCATTCTAAGGGAATACCCAGAATATCTACAAGCAGGGAGAGGGTGTACTTCCAAGAAATCTGCTGGTTGGTTCAGAAGGGGTCCTTGTTCATGCTGTTTCCCTGGCCTGGAACTCCCTACCCTCTAAATCTCCCAGACCAAAGCTATCACTTTTGCAAAGCCCTCATAAAACCCCATCTCCTCCAGGAAGCCTTCCCTAATGAATTCCAACTCCTCATGATTGTCAGTCAAAAGCCACTCAGTACTTATGTATTTAGTCCAATTCCAACCTATCTAACTCTATTCAATTGTATATCAAATAGTTAATTCTACATTTCATTCTGACATTCACACTATTACCTGTTTCATCCTTTCTTTTCTCCAGTATCACTATTTGTAAATAATTTCTGTATCCATTATACTGTAAGCTTCTTGATGGCAGGGAATAGGCATTTTGCTTTTTTTACACTCTTCAAATGTTTAATAAAGGTCTCAGTAGGGGCTCATAAACACCAGTGATTGATTAATCCATCCAGGAAAAATCACTGGATTCTAATGTGTTTCGCTTTATCTCTATCTTCAAGAAGAAAGATGACTAACCTGGCTGCAGCAAGTACTAAAGAATCTCCAGTACCAAGGTCACTGTTCACTAATATAATTAAGGCAGGGGAGGCCAAAACATTATCCCACTTGGCCCTGACACCAGTCTCTTGTTACCTACAACCATTCACCCAAACACTCCTTCCTGGAACACTTGCTGTCTGTCAATCACCATCCCCTAACCCTCCAGTTAAAGCAATTTAACCATTCCACTTAAAGTATTAACTATTTTTTGGATCTGCTGCTCTTGATAATATTTTGCTTTTGGCTAGTGGTTCTTCAGTTAATGAGGCTTTGCCACTCTTGGCATACGATACTGAGTCTTACTCTCAGACAATCAGTGGTATTCATGAGTGCTTACTGTGTGCTGAGCACTGAGCTAGCTGCTTGGGGAATTAAAATACAACAGAGTTGGTAGACATGATTCCTCCCCTCAAAGAACTTACATTCTAGTAGTACAGACAGACATTAATTTTAATTACACATAGGAGAAGTGGCAGAGTATAAGAATATGTACATTAAGTGCTATGGTGGTTGGGGTGGGGTAAGTATCAAAATGACATAAGCCGTTCAGAGATAAAACAAAACAAAGGAGTTGAAGTGGGGGGAGCTAATTCTATTCACCATTTTTCTAGGTCTTCTTCTGGGTAGTAATGACTTGCACTTTGCCTGCTCTGCTCTGTCCCAGCATGATTCTGTAAATTAAGTGGAGAATATATCAGCAGCAGAATACATATGTTGCTGGGAAACAAACCACTGGCAATGCTTGCCTGCTAGACCACCTCAATGCATACCCCCAAACAGATCTAGGTGGCTAGTGGATCAACAGATATACAAAATGTGGTGTAATACCCTTGGTCTGAGCACAAGGATGGGGATTGTTTCCCCCACACATTCACACTTTAAACTTTTTAATCATCCTTCTATTTACTTGTGCACACAATTTTCCTTTATGAAGTGGGACAAGGAGGCCTCATCTTAGAAACAGCCCAATTTCCAGAAGTGACAGGTGCAAATATCAGAATTAATATGTTTTGAAAACGTAAATCTTCCTCTTCACTCTTATTGATTGACATATTATAAATTCTTCTAAAAGGGCAGTGGCTGAATGATGTTCTCTTCTTTCCCCATGATCTTCCCATAGGGAGAGTGATCAGTGATATGCACAAGTATGAAGTTCAGCTCAGCATCAAATGACTATCCTATGCTTTGATATGGAGGAGGGAGAAAAGAGGGGTCTGTGCTAGAGGAAGTTTTGAGAGGATCACTGAGCACATTCTGGGACTGGGAATAATATAATAATAATAATGGCATTTATTAAGCACTTACTATGTGCAAAGCATTGTTCTAAGTGCTGGGGAGGTTACAAGGTGATCAGGTTGTCCCACATGGGGCTCACAGTCTTAATTCCCATTTTACAGATGACAGAACTGAGGCACAGAGAAGTGAAGTGACTTGCCCAAAGTCACACAGCTGACAAGTGGCAGTGCTGGGATTTGGACCCATGACCTCTGATTCCAAAGCCCGGGTTCTTTCCACTGAGTCACACTGCTACTCCAAGTTTCTCAGATGGCCGTGGAGGCTGCTGGGGAAATTGGTGGCAGCGTGGAGGCATGCAGAAGATGGGCTAAAGACAGTCCAACTGCCCTCCCACTGGAATGTATGTATTCGGGAGGGCAAAAGGGACGGGAATGGTTTGGGGGGAGAAGATAGAGAGTGTTGAGCAGGGAGATGCCGGAGATATGAAATCATCCTTACACAGCTGCTTTGCACAAGTGCTTAGTACAGTGCTCTGCACACAGTAAGTGCTCAATAAATACAATTGAATGAATGAATGAATGAATGAATACTGCATCAGGAGGACAGGGGTGGGTGGATAGGTGGCTGTCGGGATTTGCAATTCATCTCTAGCACTGCTCACTCCCCTCTGGATGCCCCTTTGCCATCTCAGATATGACTTGTGCAGGCTCTTTCTCCTATCTTAGTAGGGTCAGGAGGTAGAGGATTACTGTCCATTATTTGGCTCTGAACTCTGGCTCAAACAACCAATTCCTGGAATTTACTGAGTATGGGAGAGTGAAATAGTAGTTAGGAGTAGAGAGTTAGTAGACATAATTTCTGTCCTCAAGGAATTAATAACAATAATAATGGCATTTGTTAAGTGCTTACTATATGCGAAGCACTGTTCTAAGCACTGTTCGGGGGGGGAATACAAGGTGATCAGGTTGTCTCATGTGGGGCTCACAGTCTTAATCCCCATTTTACAGATGAGATAACTGAGGCTCAGAGAAGTGAGGTGACCTGCCCAAGGTCACAAAGCAGACATGTGGTGGAGCGGGATTAGAACCCATGACCTCTGACTCCAAAGCCCGGGCTCTTTCTACTGAGCCACACTGCTTCAATTAACAATCTTTCTGCTATTCTTAGTCCTAGGGCATCTGACATTTAAACCCCTGGGTTAATTCCACCTTGCAGAGGCAGGTGGGAGAATTTAACATGAGGTATGGCTTCTAATGTCTCTGAGACAATATGTTTTTAATCTGCCTTCATAGAAAAAATTTTCACCATGAACCAACTGAAGATATTTTCTATCAACTCAATGAAATGGTTAAAAAACCAAAATTAACAGCTTCCTCTGTAGAGCATATTTTGAGATCTCTGATTCCTGCAATCAAAGGAATTTATCAATAGGGAGTGAAATATTTAGATTCTCAAAGAGGAAATTAATTTTTTGCTTTATAGCTCCAAGAATGAGGTAAAGACAAGTCACTGTATAAAGATGTCTGGCACTGGCAGTCAAACCAAGAATAATGAGTTTTCTGGTCTTGGATGTATTTCCAGCCACACTAAAATGCTTTGTGTGATCTACATTTGTTTATCTAGAATTAGCACAACACAAAGGCTCTTTCGGGAAAATGACTTTATATTTCAGGATCTTAAAAGGAATTAAGCTACTGTGAACTTGAATAATTTTAAGTATCTGTAATGAAGGTTTTCCCCTCTCAGGGTCACACCTGGAGAGTTTCCAGTACTCTACCAGTCTCGACTATGGGAGGGGGAATTAAGCGGGGGCATATCCATTCCATTCCTAGCTTGGACCGTGGCTAGCCAGTGGAAAGCAATCTGCTAAAAGTCAAAACTCACTTGCGTTATTAGGGATATTAGGGAAGATGAAATGTGGATCCCAGAACTCTGCCTCAAATCACCAGGAATGCCCAACTTCCAACCCCATGACCACTCTCACTGGAGGAAGAAAAACAGGGATAAATTACCAAGGGTGGAAAGAGCTTAAGGGGTGGAATGGTGATGCACTAGACACAAAAAGTTTACTACAGGTTGAATTTTGCTCCATTGGTCAGATACTACTGGCCAGAGTGCCAGCAGAAGGAGAAAAGTAAGGTGAGGTAGGAGGGGGCAAGGTTTGGAGTTATATTGTACTCTCCCAAGCTTATAGCTCAGCGGTCTGCACACAGTAAATGCCCAATAAATACTACTGATTGACTTATGGATAGCTGTCCAAACTCTGCCATTTGCCTGTTCTGTGACCTTGATTAAGTCATTATCTTCCTGTGCCTGTTTCCTCTTTTGTAAAATGGGGATAAAATACCTGTACTCTCCACTTCAGACTATAAGCCCCTTATAGAAAAAAGATTATGTCCAGTCTTAATAAATGCCGTCATTATTAAAGTGATACAGCAGGACCCTAGCTAGGCCTTCAAGGGAAAAATAATGAATACAGGAAATTGGAACTAGGGACTGCTCATTACGTGCACATATTATTAAATCATAGCACCCAACAAACAGCTGGAAGGGACTTCACAATATCATTTGGCCATGCCCCTTTCTTCTGGCAGGTGGCTTTCAATTCATAGTTGAATGGGCACCATATATGCCAACTGCCCCATATTTATTCTGTTTGAAACATCAGCACTTTTGTCTCTGAAGAGCCAGTGAGGGAGATGGGAAATCAATCAAACAATCATACTTATTGAGCACTTATTGTGTACAGAGCACTGTACTTGAAGGCTTGAAAGATTACAGTACAACAGAGTTGGTAGACACGTTTCCTGCCCACAAGAAACTTACAGTCTAGAGTCCTTCAATATGAAACCACAACGGAGTTGCCCAAATAAGTTTAAAGAGTTAAAATAGGCAAGGTTAACCCATTCTGCTTTTTCACAACTTGACCAGAATCTAAACTGAGGGTTCAAAGTTTGGATGATTGACTCTAAAAGAATCCAAATTCTTTAGTAAAGAGAGGAAACAAGGAGCTAGTTCATAATAGTCTTCAAAGGTCTAAAGATTTATATTTTAGAGAAAGGGGAATAATTGTTGTCAGTCTTTACTGAGAAAGGAATAATATAAAATGATTTCAAATACCAGAGAAGAGGTTCAAATGTGAGAGATAGAATTCCTTGAGAGCAAATTAGAGACTATTGAATGGAGTTTTGAAATGCCCTTCTCTAGAAGTCTTTAACATTTAAACTAGATTAACTTCTCAAATGTTTGGGATGAAACGTGGTCTCACATAGAAAAGACCTGGAGGTCAACTCAAATCCTTTCCAGTCCCATGGTTTTATGAAAAATTGGGCTATAGCCCTTAACTGGTGGTTTTTTCTAGCAGCTAGTACTATTTTGCCACATGAAAAAAAATCAATTTTAAAAAGGAGGAAAACTGCAAAACATCCTTTTTCTTAAATCTTAGGAATTTCATTTTCTATTAGTCTCCGAGTTGAGAGATACTGAACTCTATTCTCCTACATTTAAAAGTTTAAATTTATTTCTATGGGATTGCTTAGAGGAAAAATGACTTGAAGTGGAATACAGTTATGCTATGAATATATTTACAGCACTTTTGTTTCACACAACCTCACAAATCGGGGAAAATGAATTTTTTGTTAGTGGTAAAATTAATGGTAAAAGTCAAGTTTTCTCTTTTGAGATTTATTAATCTTTCAAGGATTTTCCAAAACTGTCTTTTAAACAAGAATTCTGAAATGCCCCTTTTGAAACATTATTTTCGTAAATACAAATTTAAATTCACTTTGTGTAAAGAAAGCAGAAGCCTTTTGTTGACTGCACTGTTAAACTGCTAATTTTTTTGCCTATTAGTACCTGTCTCTTAATAACGACAGCATTTCACGGGTTCTTCACGAGAGTGATTACCTGGCACAGAGCCAGTGTGGACCACTGTTTATATGTCAAAAAGAATGTCTCACGTGGCATAAACTATAATATCCTTCACTATTTGCAATTTATGAAAACAATCCAACAAGGCTCAAGAAAATAAATGTCATATTGTTTCCATTCTTGTTATTCCATCTAGGGATTTAGTTTATACTGCTATCCCTTGCTCGCTTTCACACAATACAAATCACTTCTGTTATCTAAGAAAAATGTTTCTGCCAAGGATAGGGCTGCGTAATCTGGTTCTCACTGTTTTGAAAAGACAGACTTCCACAGGACATTTAAGGAAAATGTCAGGCCAAACTAAACTGTATTCTCTGCGAAGACAGGTTCAGGCTAATAATTCATTCGGACCAATATTCTGTCTCCAACTATGGCAACAAAATGCTTAGAGAAATCATGTGATGTTTTCCTTTTTGATATCCATCCAGGATGTAGCATCTAATGCATACTTAATATTTTATTATGTACATATATGTAATGTATTCATTTATATTAATGTCTCTCTTCAATTCTAGATTTTAAGCTCATTGTGGGGAGTGTAACTGTTTATTATTATATTTTACTCTTCCAAGTGCTTAGCACTGTGTTTTCCACACAGTAAATGCTCAATAAATACAATTGAATAAGATCCCTAAAATCTCTTCTAATAAGCTTTTTATGGCCCATTTACCTATAAATTTATCTAAATCCCATTCTTGAACTCATGTCATTTTCAACTTGTATGAATTTTTGTGGCAACAAATTCCACATGTTTAACACCCACCAGGTAGAATAATTTTTTTTGGCTTGTTTTATTTCACTTAGAAGCAGCATGGCTCAGTGGAAAGAGCACGGGCTTTGGAGTCAGAGGTCAAGGGTTCGAATCCTGGCTCTGCCACATATCTGCTGTGTGACCTTGGGCAAGTCACTTCACTTCTCTGAGCCTCAGTTACCTCATCTGTAAAATGGGGATTAAGACTGTGAGCCCCACATGGGACAGCCTGATCACTTTGTATCCTCCCCAGCACTTAGAACAGTGCTTTGCACATAGTAAGCGCTTAACAAATGCCAACATTATTATTATTATTACTTAGTGAAGGGAGCATGCAACTGGGAACACATCATTAAGCTACACTTTTCCTCAGCTCCACTCTCTTCTGCATCACCCTGACTCTCTCCCTCTGCTCTTCCCCCCTCACCCTGCCCCAAAGCTCTATGTATATATATTATATAGTATATAATATATATTATATTATATATATATATATAATTCTATGAATATATGTATAATCTATAATTCTACTTATTTAAATTTATGCCTGTTTACTTGTATTGATGTTTGTCTCCTCCTCTCTAGACTGTGAGTCTATTGTGGGCAGGAATTGTCCCTCTTTATTTGCTGTATTGTACTTTCCAAGGGCTTAGTACAGTGCTCTGTACACAGTGCTCAATAACCAAGATTGAATGAATGAATCAGGAGACTTGGGTTCTAGTCCTGCCTTTGTTATGTTTCTGCTGTGTGACCTTGGGCAAATCATTATAATCTCTCAATGCCCCAATTTCTTTATCTGTAAAATTAAGCAATCGATCTTATTTATTGAACGTTTATTGTGTGCAGAACACTGTACCAAGCGCTTGGCACTTGGAAGAGTACACTAGAACAGAGTTAGTAGTCAAGCTCCCTGTCCACAATAAGCTAAGAGTCTAGAGGAATGCAACAAATGGGAACAAAATACCTGTTCTCCCTTTCTCTTAGGCAGTGAGTCCTGTTTGAGACAGGGACTGTGTCTATACTGATTATCTTCTACCCGTCTTAGTGCTTAGAACAGTTTAAGGCACATAATATGCACGTAACCATACATACAGAGGAGAGGAACTGTCATTAATGAGTCAGAATGAGGATCCATCCAATCCAAGCTTTTTGTCTCTGACATTGACAAAAGGCCTGCAAACTTGCACTTTTCTGAACCAACCTATGGGTACCCTCAAAAGAGTTGGAAATCAGAGTTAGAGTATCATTCAATTGTATTTATTGAATTCTAACTGTGTGCAGAGCACTGTACTAAGCGCTTGGGAAGTACAAGTCGGCAACATATAGAGATGGTCCCTGTCAGAATGCAGGTACAGGACAGATACAGATAAGGTTGGCTGATGAGCTGCTGAATGAATGAAAGAATAGCTGTTTAGTACAGTGTTCGGCACACATTAAGCACTTAATAAATACTACTAATACTAATAATCCAAGGATCATAAATGCCGTCAGAATATCTAGGCAAAGTATGGGCCAGGACTGCTTCAGGGATCATATTTGAGGTTGCTTCATCTCTCCTTTATTCTTTTTCCCCTTCTGCTCTCTGTCTTCCCCTGTGCCATCCCAAGAGGAAGACATAAGGACTGTCAGTTTTCATCTATGCACCTTTCTGTTGCTTCACAGTGAGTAGCCCTAGAATAGGGACCCACTGTTTACCCAAGTAGACTCTTTTTTATAGTATTAGGTAAGCAATTACTATGTTCCAGGCATCGTACTAAGAGCTGGGGTTGACACAAGGTAATCAGGTTGGACACAGTCCCCTCTCTCACATAGGCTCACAGTATCAATCCCCATTTTACAGATGAGATAACTGAGGGCCGAGGAGTTAAGTGATTTGCCCAAGGTCACACAGTTGAAGAGTGGCAGAGTCAGGATTAAAACCTGGGTAAATACACTATAGAACATAGTGCCTATCCCAAATAGGTCTCACTGTCTAAGTGGGAGGGAGAACACTATTTTATCCCCATTTTACAAATGAGGAAACAGACACAGAGAAGTCAAATGACTTGCCCTAGGTTACCCAGCAGGCAAATGCCAGAGTCAGGAGTAGAATTTGGGTCTCCAGACTCCCAGTCCCTGGCACTTTCCAATAGGCCATGGGAAAGGTTGGGGGATGAGCAGTCGTCAGTAATCCTGACTTTTCCAGTTGGGAATACTGAATTGTCTCCTTCTCTTTTTCATGCATACTTGTTGCAGTAGGGAACCTTCCTCAAAGGATGGGACAGGAGAGGATAAGAGCATTTGTGAGGGAGGGAGGACAGCCAGTCAACAAGTCCCACTGGCCAAAGACCCCTAAGTCTACCCCATTTCCCCACTCATCCTGGACCTCCACCCCATTACAAATTTTACCCAATCCTAGGGGATCCCACAGCCACCTCATCTGCTGGCTCTGAGACATCCAAGCTCCTCTCTCTGGCCACACTGAGCTCCAGATGCCTTCACCCACTTAGAGGCAACATCCCCTTTATCAGCCAGCCACACTGGGACTCCAGCAGACAGAATGCAACATCTCTGGTACTTGGCTCATATGAGACAACGTGATGTGATGACAGCAACAGAGCCAGGGCTATGCTAGGACAGTGCCTGGGGGCCAGAGCTGAGCTCCAAGGTCACATCACCGGCCTTTTCTTCCACAGAACACGAAAATGTGCAATGGTTACTGCAACCTACAGTATCAAAGGGAGCAAGAGTGGGCTTGGAAAAGGGGTCTGCAGGTCAATTCCAAGGTGGTCCCATCCTATGGTGTGGTGCAAGTGTGGCAGCCAACTTGGGGAGGTCTGCTTGGGTGCCTTCTTCATAATGTTCTCTTCTAGACTAAGCTCATTGCGGGTAGGGAACATATTCACCAACTCTATTATATTGTACTCTTCTGAGTGCTCAGTACAGTGCTTTGAAATAAGGGCTCAATCAATATGACTGATTTTTTCATGGTATTTGTTAAGTGCTTACTATGTGCCAAGCACTGTTTTAAGTGCTGGGGTAGGTACAAACTAATCAGGTTGGACAAAGTCCCTTTCCCACATGGGGCTCACACTCTTAATGCCCTTTTTTCAGATGAAGGAATTGAAGCCAGAGGAGTACAGTGACTTGCCCAACATCACACTGCAGCCAGGTGGTAGAGCTGAAATTAGAACCTAGGCTCTTCTGATTATCAGGGCCATGGCCAATCTACTAGGTCTCATTGATTGAATGTCTTAAGTAGCAGTCACATCATGGGGTCGGGAGACACAGGATTGCCAACAGAGGCGATAACAGGTTGAGTTCCGCATTTGTGGATGGGAGAACGGCCTCCATCCCTTTTATCCGCTGCCCAGGCTGAAGCTTCTAAAGCCCTTGCACTAATCCAGCCCTGCCTGTGATTCTGGCAGCAGACATAGAAGGGGAGTGAAACAAAATAGTTGAGGTGAACAGAGAGCAAGAGCAGTAGCATCACCTTGCTATTGCACTACTGGCTTTTTTTGTGTCCTTCCACCAGCCCAATGAATAAAATGGGACGTTAGGAGTTCCCAGCAGCCCTTCTTCAGGTGCTGGGACACAGTGTCAGTATTTGTGTACATAATAATAATAATGGCATTTGTTAAGCACTTACTACTACTACTAATAATAATGACGGTATTTGTTAAGCGCTTACTATGTGCAAAGCACTGTTCTAAGCACTGGGGAGGTTACATCCCCTACATTCCATGGAAACTGCCCTCTGAAAGGTCACCAATGACCTCCTGCTTGCCAAATCCAATGGCTCATACTCTGTCCTAATCCTCCTCGACCTCTCAGCTGCCTTCGACACTGTGGACCACCCCCTTCTCCTCAACACGCTATCTGACCTTGGCTTCACAGACTCCGTCCTCTCCTGGTTCTCCTCATCTCTCCGGTCGTTCTTTCTCAGTCTCTTTTGCAGGCTCCTCCTCCCCCTCCCATCCCCTTACTGTGGGGGTTCCCCAAGGTTCAGTGCTTGGTCCCCTTCTGTTCTCTATCTACACGCACTCCCTTGGTGACCTCATTTGCTCCCATGGCTTCAACTGAATCTCCATGATTCAGTTTCCACATCTGTAAAATGTGGATTAAATAACTGTTTTTAAAATGAGAATTAAATAACTGTTCTCAGGGACTGTGTCAAATCTGATTATCTTGTATCTATCTCAGCGCTTAATACAGTACTTGGTACGTAGTAAATGCTTAACAAATGTCACAGTTATAATTTATATTACTATGAATATGATTTCACCCCTTGAAGAAAAAATTCATCTTGAAAGTCTTTGGAGCTCTGTTTAAGTTATTATAACTATCCCAATCAATCCCGCTATCTTTACTAAGATAGTCTCGGTATCCTAGAAAATAGAGGGGACATCAAATTTAATGATTGTTAATTCCAAATACCATCTATCTTACTTTATTAATCATCAAAAAACAATTTGTAATATATGTAAGGTTGCATTTCACAAGAGTTTATCAATTCTTTCTCATCAAATGAATATATGGCGATGTTGCTGGCATAAAGTGGGTATTGTTTTTTCATTCCCCAGGTTAGTGTTGTAAACACCAACAAATACTATTCGTGGTAGGTGGGGATACTAATCAGTTCCCAGATAATTCAGCGGGCACAAGTTCCTGTACATGTTTATAAACTGTCCCAGATTATGATTAAAAAATATGTAAATGTTCTAGGACCAGGACAGTAGGAATGAAAATTGTTACATAACCTTGCATTAACTCTCAAATGCTTTTGAGTCTAAGCATGCTCAGTTGAAGTCCACTATCCTCAAGGCTGTAGAACAGCCATACCAGTATGCTGGACAACTTTAAGACCACACTAATCTCCCCATCTAGAATGATTGCCAGAATGATTTCCATTTGGTCTTCTATATGATGCAAAGTTCACATTAACAACTGCCTGAGACACTGCTGAATGAATAAAGCATTTTCCACAGAGGGTTGTTCTGTTCCATGCTGGGTTTTTAACACTTTCTTCCTCTGGGGATGTTGATAAAGGTATTATTTTTGTCTGAGTTATTTAGTTAAAATATTTATATTGAAAGGCTAAGAAATTAGAAGGGTTAGCATGGCAACATATAAATGAAGCAGTGTAGAGTGGAGCAGTTGCTTAGCAGCCATATTGATTCATTGCCCTGGGGATCCACTGGCAGCTGTGTTTGATCATGAGTCATGCGCCTTGCTGCTTATTAATAGGGGTGCTTGAGCTATTATAATGTGAAAATAGCAAGGATGTCTTTCCTGGACTCATAGAAAATGGCTGGAGGGACTGCCCAAAGATCAACTGGTCCAATGTTCCACTGGCTGGCAGTTGAATGAGTGCCAAAACCATCAGAATAGATGCTTACCTGTGTTATCTTTTCAGAAAGAATCACTACTTGTAGTAATATTACTTATTGAGCAACTGTTGGGTGCAGTGCACTTTATGAAGGATTTGGGAAGCATATAACAGAGATACAACAAGCCCCTGACTTGGAGGACTTAACATTAAACTATCCACTGTTAACCATACACACTTCCTGAAAGTGAGGGCAGCAATGACTAGTCATGCGAGGTGTTCTGGCTGCACTACCATAAAAAATCCAGGGAGATGACCAAAGGATTCTTTATGGTAGTGCGGCCAGGCACAGCGTGCATGAATAGTCATTGCTGTCCTCACTTTTGGGAAATGTGTGGGGTTAACAGTGGATATTGAAGCAGCGTGGCTCAGTGGAAAGAGCACGGCCTTTGGAGTCAGAGGTCATGGGTTCAAATCAATCAATAAGTACCATTGATTGAACCTCAAGAAACAGAAAACATAGATCAATCAATCAATCAATCGTATTTATTGAGCACTTACTGTGTGCAGAGCACTGTACTAAGCGCTTGGGAAGTACAAGTTGGCAACATGTAGAGATGGTCCCTACCCAACAGTGGGCTCACAGTCTAGAAGGGAATAATTTTGGTATTTGTTAAGTGTTTACTATGTGCAAAGCACTTTTCTAAGCACTGGGGAGGATACAAGGTGATCAGGTTGTCCCATGTGGGGCTCACAATCTTAATCCCCATTTTACAGATAAGGTAACTGAGGTACAGAGAAGTTAAGTGACTTGCCCAAAGTCACACAGCTGACAAGCAGTGGACCCGGAATTTGAACCCATGACCTCTGACTCCAAAGCCCGGGCTCTTTCCACTGAGCCACGCTGATAGATGATGGCCTTCATTCCTTAACCATCTGAACACTTTGTAGCCAGATAGGTGCACATAGTGGAAAGAAGACTCCCTAAATCCTCAATAGCATTCTATCCAAAATGTATAATAAAAAATGAGCAGAGCTAACTTTTCCAATCTGCTTATTTTTTATGGTATTTGTTAAGCTGGACTGGACTAAGATCTGGGATAGGTACAAGATAATCAGTTTGGAAGCAGTCCCTGCCCCACACAGGGCTCACAGTCTTAATTCCCATTTTAAAGATGAGGTAACAGGCACAGAGAAGTTATGTGACTTGCCCAAGTTCACACAGCAGACAAGTGGTGGAGCTGGGATTGGAACCCAGGTCCTCCGCGTCCCAGGTTCGTGGTCTATCCATTAGGGAACACTGCGGGTGGATTGATTGTGTTTCAGGATTTTGTTATGTGTGATTTAAATTTGGCCCAAAGATGGTGCTCATGAAACTGCTTTATTTGAGAAGGAATTCTGTAGTCATGGAAAATTAGATTAAAAATAAGGAATGACAAGGATGCATTCCTGGAGTGGCACACTGACTGAAACAGACATATAAAGGACATATCATATTCCTCTAATGAAAGACAGCCATAAGAGCATCAATAATTTATGAATAATCTACAAATGTCCTTGATGGGCTGATTACTGATGATAAACTTCAGTAGAGACTATGAAGAGCGAGTGTGTAAATGCAGTTCAAAAAATGTGAAGTTGCCAAAGTTAAAAGTGCAGAACACC
Organism: Tachyglossus aculeatus; assembly: GCF_015852505.1. NCBI lineage: Eukaryota > Metazoa > Chordata > Mammalia > Monotremata > Tachyglossidae > Tachyglossus > Tachyglossus aculeatus. Next base: position 13,656,562 of record NC_052087.1, read on the forward strand.
ACTTGAGCTTAATAAAAATATAGCTCTATTTTATGCCCATACTTGAAGCACGGGACAGAGGAGCACTTTTATGGTAAGAAAGAAATATCAGTTCAATAAGCTTCAGTTATAACGTAGGTCTGGAAGAACAGGGATACAGGTGCTAAACCCAGCTTCCTGCTAAAGATTTCTGAATTTCATTTTGTTACTCTGGATCCCAACCGAGGTCAAGAATGTGATCCAGGTTCCCCTCTACCCACTCCCATCAAACTCCGAACTGCAGAGCTGTGAAAGAGTATGCCTGGACATCTTTTATGAACTGAAAACCTCCATTTTCACCCCCAAGAAAATAGCCAAATCATCCACAGTACGAAAGGAGGTAAATCCAGACTTTATTATATTCCTTTTAGATGGCATACTCCCAATCTGTAGGTCCAAAGTCATAGCAATTTCAAAGCTCAAGGCACTGATGTCCAGTAAAATAGAAACAAGTCTAGGCTCGTTGCAGTAGCAAAATCACGTGTCAAAGACACACTTGTTGGGCTCCATTCTGTGATATGATAGGGTTCACTTGTTTGAGGTAAATTGCTTTTCCCATGCAGAACATTTGGCTCCCTAGAAGAGAGTATCTGCCCCACTAGAGCAAGCACTATTCTTAGAAAGAAACATATTTTACTCACCTTGTTCCCTCACTTGAATGGGCCTATTCATTTCACTCTTAGTTTCCTTTGGAAATTTTTGTTTTATACATACTAGCCCCTGAAAATAGCAGCTGCTGAACAGATGCTGGAGTCTGATGTCTTTTTTTAATTTTATTACCCACCACAATTGCAGTGTCCAGTTGCTCAACTCAATTAAACTTGAGGTTGAAAACATGCAAAAGACAAAAGTGGGGAGTCCTTACTCAGGCCTGAGCTAGGTCATCTGACTGAAAACGTTAAAAGAGATTTGAGAAACACTCACACACTGAGCACTTTCTCCCAAACTGCCAAGAAATGGAAAGGAACACTAAGCTGGAAGCTCAAAAAAACCAAGTTTGGTGAATAAAAAACAGGAAAATCAGCACAAAAATACGTAGGAAAAGGGCTGGCATCAGGCAGTAACTGAGTTAAGCAGCCTCTCAGGGGTGGGCCCCTTGTCTCTTGACCTTCCCAAGATGGTCACGCCTGGGATATTCAAGATGACACCTGTACCAAAGACCTTATCCAAATAGTTGGTTCAGAGTGTCCACTGCCCGCTTCCCTCCACTACATGTGCAGCAGTCATTTTTAGTTTTGTTTCATACAAGGATCCTTTTCCACGTTCACCTAACAACTCCAAAATATGGGAGTCCTATAAAAACTTCGATTTTGATTTTTTCTTCTCTCTATACCCTCTAATAGCTGAGGAGCTGCAAGATCACATTTTCTCTCCCGCCACTCATTCATTCATTCAACCGTATTTATTGAGCGCTTACTATATGCAGAGCACTGGACTAAGCGCCTGAGAAGTACAAGTCGGCAACATATAGAGACGGTCCCTACCCAACAACGGGCTCACAGTCTAGAATCTACCTGGGAGCTTTCAGGGTCCAAACTCAGCTCTCTCTGCCTAAAAAAGGCTGGCTGTGGCTCCAGAGGCATGCAAACCCGGGCTACTCATGCCAATAATAATAATAATAATAATAATAATAATAATAATAATAATGATAGTAGTATTTGTTAAGCACTTACTATGTGCAAAGCACTGTCTTAAGTGCTGGGGGGGGATACAAGGTGATCTGGATGTCCCACAGGGGGCTCATAGTTTTAATCCCCATTTTACAGATGAGGTAACTGAGGCATGGAGAAGTTAAGTGACTTGCCCGAAGTCACACAGCTGACAAGCAGCGGAGCCGGGATTAGAACCCATGACCTCTGACTCCCAAGCCCGGGCTCTTTCCACTGAGCCACGCTGCTTCTCACACAGCAGCAGCAGAACGAGTGGCTGAGGAGAGGAGATAAGCAGCTCAAAGCTGCAACACAGGGGCTTGGAGAAGCCAGGATGGGTGAGACAGGTGGCTGGCAGCAAGCTTTGGGATGAAGAAGACAGATTTATGGCTGAGGAAACTGAAAACAGGAAAAGAACCTGGCCACCTGTGGGGAGGAAGGGTCGGTGGACCTTTTTGCTCTGATTCTGCATGTGGGTTCCCGTAGTAGGAAAGAGGAGGGAAGTCAGTACCTCCAAAAGAGGTCCAATAGACAGTAGAGCCCAGATTCCCCTGCCCCAGTTGGACAGTTAAGTCAGTGATTGATTGATTCCTCCTTTGGGTCCCTACTGGGTGTCTGGGAAGAGATCAGTGCAAGGCAGGGAAAACAGGGAACAATCAGAGAGAAGCAGGCTGTCTCTGCTGCAGGAGATGTTAGAGTGAGAAAAAAGGAACTGCAGTGAGTGAGGAGAAAGAGCTCACTTAGGAGGGATGGCGTCAGAGGCCCAGAGTAGAGGCTGTGGCACTAATTTGTGACTGGTGTTTTCCCACCTCTCCAGCTATGGGGCCTAATAACAACAACAACTGTGGTATTTGTAAATTGACTCTTGTCAAGTACTGTATTAAGCACTGGAATTGATACAAGATAATTAGATCATACACAGTCCTTGCCCTATATGGGAGTCACATTCTAAGGGAAAGAGAGAACAGGTATTGAATTCTCAGATTATAGATGAGGGAACTGAGTCGCAGAAACTCAAGTGATTTGCCCAAAGTCACATTTCAGGCAAGTGGCGGAGCCAGGATTAAGAACCCAAGTCCTCTGATTCCCTGGTCCAGAAGGATTGTGAGCTGTCACTTTCTTTTTTTTAATGACATTTGTTAAGCGCTTACTATGTGCAAAGCACTGTTCTAATCTTCTGTCCCTGGTTGTTGGGGTGGGCTAGGGCAGGTGGGGGGGGAGGGGGAAAGAGAGAGAGAGAGAGAGAGAGAGTGTGCATGCATGCATGAGTGCATGTGTGTGTGTGTGTGTGTGTGTGTGTGAGTGTGTGTAAGTACATGGGACAGTCCCTTGCAACTTAGAATAGGTTGGTGAAAGAGAGGAAGGAAGGAGACAGCAGATTTGAGGAGTGACACTAGAAGCCATTGATGGGTTTATCACACAGGATGATGCATGCTGCGCTAATTGTCAGGGTTGCTGGGGGCACCACTCTGAACTCTCACCTCAAGTTGCACAATCCTCTGAAGCCAGTCCTGCATGGGAACTTAGTTTGGGAAGAGCTACAGGTCACACAAATAACAGTATCAGTCATGCCATCTACCAAAACAGAGGGCAGTCATCCCTAGCCCCACTGTGAGGGCAACAAGGGAACAGTCTCTCAGTATTTACTGATATTCCAGTTGAGGTTAAAGTCAAAAGACTCTCTTGTACTGCATTCATGAAAAGAGATAAAGACAACAAACTAAAATGTACTAAGAAGTGAAAACACACTTTAAGGATCCTGCGTTTTGATTTTTAGGGGACAAAAAATGGAGCTGTGTAATGCCTCCAGAGAAACACGATTAGTGGCTATTCTATCCCAAAGACCGAAGAAAGCAGGGTAAAATACAGGCCCTCTGGAGAGATCTACTTAAAATGAATGGATTTTTGTGCAGTTAACAGTAAGGCTTTGAGGCATAGCCTAAGAACAGTTTTTCATTCATGGATGTCACCACCTATTGCTCTTTGAAGCCTTTGGAGCAGACTTGCTATGATATTCTGCACCAGCTAGAGACTATAAGTCGTTTGCAAGGGTAATTGCTAGGATAGAATGCATTACGGTATCCCAGCTCAGAGATCATAAATGAAGCACTCTCAAAGTGTCCTAAAAACTGCTCAATTAGAATTAGCCTTCAAGGTTTAAATTATACAGCACATTGGGTCCATAGAAGTTATTCCAAAAGGAGCAGATGTGTGATAATAGAATCCTAGATTTTTGAAGCCTTTCAGAAGAGCAGCTTTTAGTGGACAGCCTATTATAAAGAATAGGATCACATGAAGATGATGGCAGAGAGACAGATTTCTCAAAGCAACAAAGTTCTTCCCAAGGCAGCTGTGTTTTAAAGGAAGAGGTCTGTGAAGTTCATTTGGGTAAATTTCCATTTTGGAGCTATGGAAAAATCATAATTCTCATTTTGTGAATGAAGAGATTGAGGTGCACTGAACACCTGGAGATAGAAACACAAATGGATGGAAGTTGATGATCAAACTCTGATAATTAAATAAAATTTATCCCTACCTTTACAACTAAACTGAGCAATAATAATGGTATTTGCTACGTTCTTGCTTGCTATGTGCCAAATACTGGACTACATGCTGGGGTAGGTCTATGAAACGTAGATTAAATATCTGTTCTCCCTCCTCCCCCTCTAGATTGTAAGCTCGTTGTGGGTAGGGAATGTGTCTGTTATATTTAACTCCCCCAAGTGCTTAGTACAGAGCTTTGCACACAGTTAGTGCTCAATAAATGCAATAGATTGATTTATTCACTGACAGAATTTGTGTCCACCCTGAGTGCCTTGCACTTACCCCTGTATTATGTACTGGACACATAGCAAATGCTTAATAAATACCATCATTATTGTTATTTCAAGATAATCAGGTCAGACATTTTCTCTGTCCCACATGAGGCTCGCAATTTATGTAGGATGGGTAATAGGTAGCTTATTTCTATTTTCCATGTGTGTAAACTGAGGCCCTGAGCAGTTAAGAGTCTAGTCCAAGGTCACACAGCAGGAAAGTGACAGATGTTGGCTTAGAACTCGGGTTCTCTGACTTCTCAGCGTATGCTCTTTCAACTGCCTTCCATAGATCCCTTTTCAGCTGCTTCAGATGGACAGAGGGCCCTTAGGTGGCAGAAGCACGACTAATCTTATTGCTTTGACCATTTAAGTAAGATCATCATCATCATCAATTGTATTTATTGAGCGCTTACTGACTGCAGAGCACTGTACTAAGCGCTTGGGAAGTACAAGTTGGCAACATATAGAGACAGTCCCTACCCAACAGTGGGCTCACAGTCTAAAAGGGGGAGACAGAGAACAAAACCAAACATACTAACAAAATAAAATAAATAGAATAGATATGTACAAGTAAAATAAATAAATAAATAGAGTAATAAATATGTACAAACATATATACATATATACAGGTGCTGTGGGGAAGGGAAGGAGGTAAGATGGGGGGGATGGAGAGGGGGACGAGGGGTAGAGGAAGGAAGCACTGTGTAGATCAGATCTGGATCCCTATTGGAATGATGGGCTTTTGAATGTGATTTAGCTTTATAAAAAAAGGCCATATCTAGCAAATATGAACAGAAAAGTAGAAAAGCTTTGTTTGAAAATGGACACTATTAAATGAAAAAAATAGTAACAAAATATTCTCCTCAATTCAGAAACTTCTTCAAAGTACTGGGGTACTTGGTTGGTTGGTTACCAATTTGGTTAAACTTTTGTTGATACTTTGTCTTTGAAATATCAATCTCCAGGTAGGAGTACGCATTTTCACACCTATGCTAGAACTATGCACTTTTTATTGATAACCAATGGTCAATTCTTCCCCTAGAGTGAGTCTGCATGGCCTTGTGGACAGAGCAAGGGACTGAAGTCAGAAGGACCTGTGTCCACCACTTGTCTGCTGGGTGACCTTGGGCAGGTCAGTTCACTTCTCTGTCACTCAGTCCCCTTATCTGTAAAATGGGGATCAAGACTGTGAATACCATGTAGGACATAGACTATATCCAACCTGATTTGCTTGTAATACCCTAGCGCTTAGTACAGTGCCTGGTACCTAGTAAGTGCTTAAATACCACAGTTATTATTATTTTTCTATACATCCTTTTTGGGCCCTGGTAAGGTAAGATTCATTCATTCAATCACATTCATTCAATTGTATTGAGTGCTTATTGTGTGCAAAGCACTGTACTAAGCATTTAAGAAGTGTGAATACTATTTTTAGTTGTGTTCATAAAGAAACCGAGAGATTCAAGTGCTATTTCAAAATCATTTGGTTTTTGTTCTGTCATTCTCTATGGGAAGTATATAAACTGTCCTCTACATAGTTTTTCAACAACGATTTAAAATTTTAAATTGATGTGGTTCTTTTCCTAGATGATTTGCTAACTCAAGCAGAGCAATAAAAAGTAAAAAGACTGAAACCATCTTATTTTCTTTTTAAATTTACCTTTCCTCTGTCATAATATTTATTACATATTGCAAAATTACAGCCAATTTTCCTTCAAAGAATTATCCCCATGTTTGTGGAATAGATGCATTTGTCAAATTTTATATTTCTATTTATGTGTGTGGCACATATCTCATGGATCATACTGTATAAGTCAAATAACATTTTCATTTTCAAATGTTACATTTTGTCAAATTTTATATCTCTATTTACGTGTGCAGCACATATCTCATGAATCATACTGTATAAGTCAAACAACATTTTCATTTTCAAATGTTACATTTTAGGACTCTTATCCAAGTAGAGTTCCTTTTCTTCCCCTTTTTTATGGGTAACCAACCAATTTCATACTTTACCACAGAGACCAGGAATCATATTTCATAATATTCCATTTATACAGCCTCAGACTCTGGTGAGCATTGTTATCTCTCCATGCAAAATATTATTCGGCACAGGAGCAGAACTGGGTTATGACCATTGAATAACTGATAGAGTAAAAAAAAGTCCACTTTTGACATACCAGTGTAAAATACCACTGCCCAAGTTTACCAAAATGGATTCTCTTTACAAGAGCTAACAAATTATAATTATGCTCTCAGATACCTGAGACTAACAAGGTTGGAGATGATTTGATTTATTTTATGGTACTTAGTTGAAAACATAGCTTTGCCATACTGAGGTACTATACTCTGTTTGGATGCCAAGTTCATATTCTAAGCCTTTGGCTTGGTTTTGATAATAACAATAATAATAGCAATAATAACAATTGTGATATTTGTTAAGTGCTTACTATGTGAAAGGCACTGTGTTAAGTGCTTACTATGTGAAAGGCATTGTACTAAGCTCTGGGGTAGATACAAGATAATCAGGTTGGACACAGTATTAATTACAGATCAGGAAACTGAGGCACAGAGGAGTTAAGAGACTTGCCCAACAGAAAACTGGAGGAGCTGGAATCAGATTCCAGGTCCTTCTGCCTCCAGGCCCATGTTCTACCCATTAGACCACACTGATTCTCTCTCATTTTGTGACAGTATCAATTATGTCTTTCAATATAATTGTAAAATAGGAGCTATTTTAGTTACTGTATAGGAGAGGTAATAACGTGTGCTATCTACTTCCGAGGAATGTGAGAATATTCAGGATAAACTGTTGCAAATGTCTCAGATTCTAGGACAAATGAAACAGGATGAAAGCCCTTGTCTTTAAAAATAGAAAATTATCTATGCTTTCTGGGGCCTCATCACTTTAGGACAGTTTCCTTATTTGGGATAAGGTTACAACTTTCTACACTATTCACTGGTGCTCTGGTTGCTTGCACGGGTACATAGATTTATTTTTAAGGATATGTTACTTTAAGAGCATCATAATGTTCAATGGAACTTTTAGAGTTTATCCAGTCCATCCTCTCACTTCACAAGTGCTATGTTTAATCTGATTCAGTTTAACAGTGTTCGCTTTAAATGTTTTAAAGAAGGAAGACTTCACAATTACCATGATCTATCCTAATGCCTTACACCGTCCACTGTCTAGAAATACCACCTATTCCTAACCACAACACCTTGCAATTCAAGCCTGTGTACTAATCTTCTTTTAGGCATTATTGGAAATGGAGATGTTAATTACCCTTTGATGGATAGTGATGATAGCACCTCTTGTAAAGGATGATGGACAAGTCTTGACCCTGAGACTTTAAGATGAGACCGTATGCCAAGGAATGAACTTTGATGATGCCGGGTTGAACAGTGATCCTCACACTCCCTATTCCTCCCAGTCCTGTTTCCACTAGTGCACGATATTCAACACCCCAGTAGGCAGGCAGAGGTGCAGCATGTTGTGAAGGGCATAAAAGGCATTTTTTTAAAACACACAATACCTATTTTATGACCCCAGTGGGTCCATAACACAAAACCCAGCGGGCAGTTGCCTTGGGAGAGGCTTTTTTTTTTTTTTGTTATTCACATCAGCTATCCTTTTTAGAAAATTCCTGCTAGGCTCGATCTCCTAGCCCCATTTCCTTCTTTACAAAACAAGAACTGGAACTCAGGTCACCTGGTTCTCAGAGCAGAATGCTTGTTTCACTGGACTAACACTAGGGCTTCCCTCATAAAATAATGACCTTCTGTCCCAGAAACAGCTAGCCACGGGTGGCTACAGGGATGTCACCTTTCTCTTAGGTTTGATTCTTCTCTGATCTCTATGTCATTTTCTTAGCCTAGAGCAATAGAAAGAGAGGTTACTGGAGAGTGTGGCTCCCTTGCCCCATGACTCCTGGATAATAAGGGGATGCATGGCCAACATTTGTAGGGTCAATTTCAGAAAAAAAAAAGATCATTATATGTAGAGTTTCCTTTGGTTTTAAGAGGCTTCTACTGATGGTGAGAGCGTACCCACTTTGTGTCACACTGAACCCCTTCTACACTTTGCCCATGAAAATATTTGGGGTGCATCTTTTCTGGCCCCTTGCCATTGGGGAGTGAGTATGGGAAGCAGCATGGCTTACTGGATAGAGCACAGGCCTGGGCATCAGAAGAAGTTGGGTTCTAATCCCAGCTCTGCCCCTTGTCTGCTGGGTGTCCTTGGGCAAGTCACTTAACTTGTCTGTGCCTCAGTTTCTTCATCTGTAAAATGGAGATTAAGCCTGTGAGCACCATGTGGGACAGGGACTGTGTCCTCCCTGATCACCTTGTATCTACCTCAGCATTTAGAACAGTGCTTGACACATAATAGCTTAAATACCATCATCATAGGTCGGACGAAGAGTTAAATAAGGGCAAGCACATCCTTCCAATCTGTCTCCCCCTCTAGACTGTAAGCTCTGCATGGGCAAGGATAGTGTCTACCAACTCTCTTGTACTTTACTTTCCCCAAATGTGTAGTAAGGAGCTCTGCATACAGTAAACACTCAGTAAATACCATCAATTTACTTACTTTTCCTATAAGATTCTCAAAAGCTACTGACAAAGACCAAAATTTGGAATAAAGTTAAAAATGGAGGAGTAAGGAATGGGGTAATAACTCAGAGGGATAAAGAAAAAAGAACAAGATATGGAAAGAGAACCATAAACAAGCGGGGAACATAAAACCAATTCATTCATTCAATCTTATTTATTGAGCGCTTACTGCGTGCAGAGCACTGTACTAAGTGCTTGGGAAGTACAAGTTGGCAACATATAGAGACAGTCCCTACCCAAAAACAGGCTCACAGTCTAGAAGGGGGAGACAGACAACAAAACAAAACTTGCGGACAGGTGTCAAGTCGTCAGAACAAATAGAATTAAAGCTAAATGCACATCATTAACAAAATAAATAGAATAGTAAATATGTACAAGTAAAATAGAGTAATAAATCTGTACAAACATATATACAGGTGCTGTGGGGAGGGGAAGGAGGTAGGGTGGGGGGAATGGGGAGGAGGAGGAGAGGAAAAAGGGGGCTCAGTCTGGGAAGGCCTCTTGGAGGAGGTGAGCTCTCAGTAGAGAATTGAAGGGAGGAAGAGAGCTAGCTTGGCAGATGTGTGGAGGGAGGGCAGGGGGATGATGTGGGCTGGGGGTCGACGGCGGGACAGGCGAGAACAAGGTACAATGAGGAGGTTAGCGGCAGAGGAGCGGAGGGTGCGGGCTGGGCTGGAGTAGGAGAGAAGGGAGGTGAGGTAGGAGGGGGCGAGGTGATGGACAGCCTTGAAGCCGAGAGTGAGGAGTTTTTGCTTGATGCATAGGTTGACAGGCAGCCACTGGAGATTATTGAGGAGGGGAGTAACATGCCCAGAGCGTTTCTGCACAAAGATGATCCGGGCAGCAGAGTGAAGTATAGACTGAAGTGGGGAACTAATGAAAGCATAGTCCAAAGTACTAGGAAACTTCAACAGATATGCTAGCAGTAGCATTTCCTTTCCGCTGTATAATCATTTATCTCTGTGAATTATGGGTGAGTGAATGTAACACCTCCTTGAAGCCCACTATAAATCTGCTTGTCTCAAAGCTCAAAGACGTCTGAGAGGCAGTAAGGAGCAAAAATGAAGTGTTGCAATTGAATGTGGTGACACAATCCGAGCTACTATGATCTTGTGATTTGCTTATTTATAACTTAGGCAGCTGGTTCATATTGCACCAAACAGATGCTGAGAGAAGTAGAATTGTGGTTAGGGTTGAAGCCCCAATGCTCAGTTGTGTGACTCAAGTTGTTTTTCTTTTGCTTGTAGTATTGATTTCACTCAGGGGTACAAAGGCTTGCTGACCATTCTGTGAGAATCCCAACCTAATCCTGCCTTTCTCAAAAATCATTATCGAAGCCCAGTCTTGGTTGGTGATTTATAAGGTTGAAATTTTCTTTGTGTAATTCCATCCTGAAAGTTTCTCTATCCTCTCAGAAGCCACACTCTGAATGCACTAAAGGTAAAATGCTTGATGATATCACTTACGTACTCCCTGGCAGATCACAACAGCTGGGGAGGAAAAAAAAAAAAGAGGACGGAAGAGTGCTGTCTGTCCTTGCTTCATATTTTAGGGCAAATGTGTATCTCCTCTCTCTAAAATTTGTCTCTGCTTGCAAGGTGGTTCAGATCATGAAGGGATAATAAGGGAAATAGCTTGAGCATGACTATGGCAATCAGGTTACCTAAGTTGGTTCAAATGAACTCCGGGTTCATCTTCCTTAAGAGCATGTCTTTATGATTGCTGGTGAGAAACCGAAATGAATACCATCTGTTCTGAATCTTTCAACTAACTTTGAACCGTAGGTATGACAGCTAAATAGAGCACAGTCTGATGATGTTATGATTTATGTTTTTGATCTTGGACATTTCATGAAAGATGAAACTGCTAGTCAGAGGCATTTCCTAAACTACGGGATTGAAGCATTCAGTTCTCTGCCACTTTTTAAAGTTTATGAATCCGGCAAATTGATTGATGTGTCCTGTCCTCATTTTGCCTTCTGAAAATGATGGCCCTTTGAAAAATGATCTAGTGTGGATTTATGAAACATGTTGTGAAGTTCTCAGAGCGTGGAAGATAATTTATGAAGTAAACTTTTCTTCCTGAAATAATGTGGTGTCCACTTCCTGCGAGCGGTTCATTTTCAGAATAACCTACAGAGTCATATTATTCATATCGTGACACTGGTAAACCAAATACGCCTTGCAGTATGAGCCAAATTTTATATTTTTTCTTTTAATATTTTTTAGACATTTCTTAAGAGCTTCCTATGTGGGAACACATCTGCTAATTCTATTGGGTTGCACTCTCCCAAGTGCTTAGTATTGGGCTCTGTACATAGTAAGTGCTAAAGAAATAAAATTGATTGATGTGTCAAACACTGTTCCCACTGCTGGGATAGGTACAAGTTAATTAGGTTGGACACAGTCCTTGCCCTGGAGGGAGCTCACAGTCTAAGTAAGAGGGAAGACAGGTATTTAATCCTTATTTTACATTTGAGGAAACTGAGGCACAAAGATGTGAAGTGACTTACCTAAGGTAAATAAATAAATAATGATGGTATTTGTTAAACATTTACCATGTGTGCAGCACTGTTCTAAGCACTAGGGAATACAAGGTGATCAGGTTGTCCCACTTGGGGCTCACAGTCTTAATCCTCATTTTACAGATGAGGTAAGTGAGGCACAGAAAAGTTAAGTGCCTTGCCCAGAGTCACACAGCTGACAAGCAGCAGAGCTGAGATTAGAACCCGTGACCTCTGACTCCTTAGCCCGGGCACTTTCCACTGAACCATACTGCTTTGGTGAGAGGCAGACCCTAGGTTAAAACCCAGGTCTTCTCTTTACACTGACCCATGCAGCTTTTCAATGAAAATGTCTTGTTATTCTAGGGGGAGACAAGTCTCTTATTTCACCCCTTCCTCAATCCCACAGCACTTACGTATATATTCATAATTTATTTACATTTATGTCTTCCCCGCCGCTAGACAATAAACTCATGAGTAGGTAACATGACTACCAATCCTGTTACGTATACTCTCCCAAGCACTTTGTACAGTGGTCTGAACACAGTAAGCATTCAAATATACTTGATCGATTTGATGATGATGATGGTATTTGTTAAGCACTTACTATGTGCAAAGCACTGTTCTAAGCACTGTAGAGAAAGAATAAAATTTTAATTCCAGTTAATTGCACTTCAGATTTAGAAATGAGAAAATGTACTCAGTGAAAGAATTATTTTTGGTCAACTCCTGGTAAGGAGAGCATGCATGTAGTAACAGTAGCAGGAGTAGTAGTGATAGTATTTATTAAATTCAGTGTATAAAGTACTGTACCCAGCATTGGGTTTCGATGTGTGGCTGAGAATGAGAACTAAGACTTGTTTCCTGGCCCTCAAAGGGCTTACGATTTAAGTGCCAAGAGGGAAAGGTGACCGGTGCCAGGCGCATAAGAACGTATTAAGTAATGAGAACACAAAAATACTACATACAAGGACAGAAGCAATAGAAAAATATAAATCAAAAATGCATTAGGATAGTCTGGTTAGAAGAGCAGAATTTGGGGCCTCTCATAGCTCAGACGTCAAAGTCACAACTGCAGCCACAGAACAGCCACAGTCATGGCCTGCCCAACACTCTACATTTTGGAGACAGGATTAGGCTGCCACTGCTTCTGTCCTTTTCATCAGGATGGAGAGAGGCTGGGCAAGATCCAGTTCCTGGGTGACATAATAGTGGGGTGACATGGGTTACTGGCGGGGCACTTTGGATAACTGATTGGTTCACATGCTACTGCTGCTGCTTCTGTCCTTCCCGAGGTTTAGAACCAGAAACCTCTCACAGCAAATGTACAGTGCTCACATAGTTCTTTCAAGTGTATTTTAATTATGCCGTGCATTTGTTCAACCCAGGGTCAGAGATATGAAATTGTATGTAGTATCACACAAAGCAGTTTTTCCTGGGAAAAAGCCTCCAGGCCGTTTATCATAAGAAGATGTCAGTGCTTTTATGTCAGTTATGAAATGTTTTGAGTCTCCATAGATTATTGTAGCACCCCAGGATCCAATACGGTGTCAGAAGTCTCTTTATCATTCCCTTGAAATTTGATAGCAGGGGATTTTCAGGTTGGATTTAACTTGTTAAATTTGAAAGCGATGATTTTGAAGATTACTGAAATCATTAGAGGCATGATAAGGTTGATGACATTTAAGCTGTCCCTTTTACCCGGGAGCATGTCAATATCTGACTACATAGCCAATGTTCAGTTCACTATCTAAAGTATAATTTGAATTATATGAGACGTCTACCTTCTCAAACAGAAAATCCTTACCATCACCTTTAAAGCTTTCTATCAGCTTTCCCCCCACCTATTTTACCTCACTGTTCTACTACAGCCCATCTCCTATGCCCTCTGCTCCTCTGGCGCCAGCTTTCTCATTGCGCTCTGATCTCATCTATCTCACAGAAGACCCCCTCCCTGTATCCTCCCTCTGACCTGGAACTACCTCCCACTCCATATCATCATCATCATCATCATCAATCGTATTTATTGAGCGCTTACTATGTGCAGAGCACTGTACTAAGCGCTTGGGAATATTCCAGACCTCCACTCTCCCCACCATCAGAAGCCTTATTAAGGTCACATCTCCTCCAGGAGGCCTTTCCACTTTATGGCCGATTTCCCCCAACTCCGTCTCCTTTCTGCATCATCTCTGCACTTTATCCCTTCTGCTGAATGAATCTTTCCTGATAAAATTCTCTATTCACCTACCTGTCACATGACAATTGAAAACATTACAATATTACACTGAAGTATTCAGGCATAATGTAGATTTCCAGAAATAGTTTGGGGGGGTGATGCTAATAGAGCCCATGTGTTATTTTATTAAATATAAAAGCAACCTGTCTGTTAGAATCCAAGCTCTTTGAAGGCAGAGTGTATGTCTCTTTTGATTAACTTACTGCATCAAAATACCAACCCCAACTACTACTTCAGACCTTTCTTGCCTCTAAGTACTAGGTGGTACTACTACTACTAATACTACTAATAATAGTATCTGTTAATCATTTACTAGCTGCTGAGCATTTTACTAAGGACTGGGAAAGATACAAGAAAAATCAGGTCATATATAACCCCTGTACCAAATACAGCTGACAATCTAAAGGGGGAGATAGAACAGGTATATCACCTTCATTTTACAGATGAGGAAACTGAGGCACAGAAAAGTAAAGTGACTTGCCCAAGGTCACAACAGGAAAGTGACAGAGCTCGCTTCAGCGCTTAGAACAGTGCTCTGCACATAGTAAGTGCTTAACAAATGCCATTATTATTATTATTATTATTGTTATAATTATTTAGAACCTAGGGACCCTGACCTCAAGGCCCATGATCTTTCCACAGAATTCTCTTTTCCCCAACCATATAGCACTTTGCTCTGCCAGATTTTAAACTCTTTGATTGCAGAAGTCTAACCTATTTACTTTATTTCCTTCTGATAAATCTTTAATACCATTCTTTCCACAAGAACCAGTATGGCCTAGTGGATAAAGCACATACCTGGGAGTCAGAGGACCTGGGTTCTAAATCCAACTCTACCACTTCTCTGGGGTGTGACCTTAGGCAAGTCATTTAACTTCTCTATGCCTCAGTGACCTCATCTGCCAAATGAAAACTGTGAGCTCAACGTGTGATGAAGTGTATCCAACCTGATTAACTTGCATTTACCCTACCACTTAGTACAGGTGTTCGACACATAGCAAGCACTTAGCAAAAACCTTTAAGAAAAGAATAAATGCTCAATACACTGATTGGTGTCTTTATTCTCTATTACATCTATTAGTACTTTAACTTGGTGTCTGCCTAGTACATTAAACTCTAAGTTCCTTGAGGAATGTGATCAAATCCACTAATTCTATTGTTCTTGCCCCTTGCACTTGGTAAGGTGCTTAATAAGTCTCAATAAATACTATTGATTGATTGCAATGCCAATGAATACTTTTCTAGTAAGATTACTCTAATGGAAAGAGCACACTAAGTTATATGTTATTACATATTTGAAAACACTATCCAAAAAGAATAGTCATATGCTACGCAAACTAGATTGGTTTGTTAATGTTAGATTTACTATAGACAATATTAAGGTTTGTACTGACTGATCTAAGATACCCAAGTCATTTAAGTGGTGACAACTGACTGTCCTCAGTCCAAAGACTGAAAATTTCTCCAAAAGAATTGGCTGGAGATGCATTTGTCCCTGGTTGCCTGAAAACAGCTGTCATTCAATAACTCTTGAATACTAACACAGAGGCTGTGATTATTACCCCTGTAGCATGTACGAATCATCCTTACCCTGTTAGACTCACAAAAGAGTAAGACTAAGATGTCACTCTCTTCATCTTGCTCTTTGATATCCCATGAAGGGCAGGGATTTTAGCTTTACATCTTTCAGGGACCACAGTCTATCAACACAGCTCAAGGTTCACATTTTTGTTTGCATTTCTATATCAACTTTCATCAAGATCAAATGCGCCCAACTATAATATTTGCTTGTACTGATGTCTTCGGTGACAGATGAATACAAATTGCTTGTTGGTTCAATTCAGTGATACAATTTTGCAGATGACTGGCTCTGTCCTAACCTCCAGTTAGAGCAAAAGGGCATCTGCAAAGTCAGAAATAATGGCAGCTTCTAGCCATGCTATGAGTTTGCTTTTGATAGAATCTTTTTCTTTAACTGTGATGTAAAGTAGTGAGCAAGGAAAGACTAAAATAGATTTTACAACAGCCATCAAGCCTGAAGCTCTGATTCGAGAACTCTTCAGTTTCCTTTTCTTATTCAGAGTTCTAATTATTTTATGAGCCAAGATGCCTAATTGTAGAGTTTAAGTATTTTGGAAGTCGCTGGGATGGGGGGGATCTCATGCAATCGCACTCTGACAGTGAGTGACTCCAATCTGATTCATGAATAAAAAGCTTCCTTACCCGAAGGTCAGCTATACTGTGGGCAGACTGACAAGGACAGTGTTTGCTGACAAAGACACTTGCTTTGTGTTGGGCTAATTTTAGAAAGTCAATCAAAAGGCTCTGGTCTGGGAAATGCACTTCACTAGACAGAAGTAATTGTTTTTAAAATGAGGTCTAAAACAAGGGTAAAATGAAGGGAAATTTAGCATGGGCTAGAAATCCCGGCCTAAACCGTGGCCTTGAATTCTCAAGCTCTGATCATGCAAAGTCTACCCCATTACCTGTCTGGAACAGCACAAGGGTTCTTGCAAAATTGGAAGTCAGCTGTGCCTAATGAAAAGTAGTTAAGGACCCACTCTGAGAAACACTACCATGAATCACTTCAATAGTATTGATTCGACTCTTCCTTGGGATGGAACATCGACCCAAGCATTTGGGAGAACTCCATAACATAACAAGAATAATAATGGTATTGTTAAGTGGTTAATAATAATGGTACTGTTACTACGTGTCAAGCACTAAGTGCTGGGGTAGATACAAGCTAATCAGGTTGGACACAGTCCCTGTCCCACATGGGGCTTGCGGTCTTAATCCTGTTTTACAGATAAGGTAACTGAGGCCCAGAGAAGTGAAGTGAATTGTCACACAGCAGACAAGTGGCATAGTCAGGATTAGAGCCCAGGTCTTTCTCACACCCAGGTCCATGCTCTACCCACTAGGTCATGCTGCTTCTCTAAAATAATAAAAGTATTTCTATGTACAATGAAAATAAAGTCCCTACCCTGAAGAATGTTATAATTGAAAGGCCATGCCCATCAGTCATGGAAACCTGGTTTGTTTTTACCCATTTCTGGTTCAACACCACCACACCTTTGTCTAAATGGAAATGTAGAGGTGTGCAAGATCTACACCCAGCCCTAATTTCATCTTGGGATCCCTAGATTTAAAGCACCAAGTCTTCAACTCTACTGACGGTGGTATTTTTAAGAATCACAACGCTGTAATTGATGCCTGGCAAAATAAAATGTATTTGAAGTACAAATAATTTTTCCACTAAGAATGCTTCATGGGTTTTTTAAATTTTGATGGCTTTTCTTAGGGTAACATACTCCACAGATAATGGTTCTTAAAATAAAGCAAAAGCTGAAATTCAGGAAAAGAACTCGTGGGCTGTTCTCCGATTCATTTCCCTATGCCATCTGGTAGATTCTGGCCTCAACGTCAGAGGAAGGGCAAACTGATGATTTAACATGGTCTGGCCGTCAATCACAAGTGATTTTTACAATCAATTTCATTTCAAGTTATTAATTGGTTAGATATAATTCAGAAAATGCTATTTTTTCATATTCTTTTTCACAAAGAAATGCCAACACTAATATATTGTAAGGGGCTTCTTTACTTCATGACAGGCCATCATCCAATTTCTGTAACCTGCCAGTTCATCCGTCAAGTCATGGTACTTGATTTAAATGACACATTAAATTTCATTAATATAATCCCACAATTAGGTTGGTCAAAAAATGAAAACTGTGACATTGGGTTTCAAATAAAACTCCTATCCAGTTTTCTGACTGAGTTCAAAATAAAAGTCCAATTACTAAAAAAAGTTTGTGTCTAGCATAAGGAATGGAGCAGAGTCAAAACCTAAACACTTATGTTCAATCTATAAATTAGCTTGGTTGTGGGGAGAGAGTGTGGCCTGATGTAAAGAGATCAGTCCTGGGAGTCAAAGACGTGGATTCTAGTCCCTGATTTGCCCTTTGCCTATGGTGTGATCTTGTACAAGTCATATAATTTTCTCTCTACCTAAGTTTCCTCGTATGTGTAATGAGGATAAAATATCTGCTCGCTCTCTCAGACTGTGAGCTCTAAGTGGAACAGGGACTATGAGCTGATTATCTTTACACATAGACTACCAGTAATAAGTGCTTTGCACACAGTAAGTGCTCAAATACGATTGAATGAATGGATATTACTATTTCTTAGATTTCTTTGTAACAATTTATTATTTCTCATATGGTTCAATAGAAAATACATGGAGCACTCATTAGCATCCATTGGAATGAATGAATTAAACAGGTGATTATTAAACTTCACCAAACCTGTGGTATGCAGTGATTGAAATGATTGAGGCATATTTCTATCTGGCTCACATACTGACAGTCCCAGTTTGCAATTGTTTTGCCGTATTTCCTCATTAAAAGAGATTCTCTTATTAAAGTGTTTTTAGTAAATGAAATGATAAAAGACAAGACTATTCTACATCCTATTTGCCCCAAAATAAAGAGGAACAGAGGGAAAACATTTAAGAGAGTCTTCTTAAAAGTGATTCTTTCTGTTTATTACCCTGAGACCTTCCAATCTTCCTCCCCCATGAGATAAATTAGAAAAAAAACCACACCCAAATGAAAAACTAGGAAATACAACTGAAACACAGGCCATCTCAAACCTGTAACTCAGGGAAATGTTAGGTCTAAAACATCAGTTCTCCATGTATATATTTGTGAGTGAATGTGTATCTATAATATTAGCATTTTAGAACAAAACTTCTAGGAGTTCATTAAGTATTTTCTCCTCACATTCACCGAATTCCAATTTTCTAAGTAGGGTGCAATGGGAGGATGATATAAATTTTGATGGAAATGTGGACCCTTGTAATTTTTACTCCTAAATTCATGGAATTTTACATTTTTATGCCCAAATAGCCCCCTCCCATGGGTCACAAGATCTTCTGAAAACATGTCAAGACCAAGCACTGTTTCCGCTTACAAAAATCTAGCCATGGTTAGATCAACCTATTAGGCAAGGAGTTTAATGCCTGGCAGCTTCTATTTAAGAGATATCCTTCCTGCTGCCTGAGTCCTTCCTGAGGGAACAAGCCAAACCGGCTTTTTTCCAACCAGGACTTTGTTTCTTTTCTTCCAACTTAGATCTGCACTGCATATTAAATCAAAGAGAAAACAAATTAAGTTAAGAAAAAATGGATTGAAGTAGAAACTTCATCCCCTAAGCAATACATCTTCTCTATTCAATTCTCCCTAAAGGACACAGTAAAGTACCTCTTTACCTTAACATAAAATGATCCTAATACACACCCTCATAATATTGGTTCTCACAAATCATTCACTGCCCAAAAAAAGAGAACCCGCTTGCTGATAGCGGAAAAGGGATACTCGGGATCATCTATCTCTGGGGCAAAAGCTTTGTTTCCTGGGCTTTTTCAAATGAAGTTGGTACTTCTGCTGAGACCTCTGACATCTGTTCAGGATGAAAAATTATGAAAATCCACCCAACCCTATCCCTCAACTACTGTCCTAATAATGAGCTTCTAAAGATCCAGACTTTCAGACTTCAAATGCATAGTACATTCCCCTTCAAATGCTCAAACGTTTTTCCTCTCATCCCCTAAGACAAATCTAGGAAAAAACAAGAATGGTTTTGCTCCCATTTTTTTGGTACAAGCAACTCCAATAAACCAAGCAATTTTCCTGAGTCAACCGGCTGCTGGCCTACCAATTCAAAGTTCTTCAAACAGTAACATGAAAGGTAGTGCCTTGCTAATGTAAGACCCAACAACAAATGAAAGCTTCCTGGATTTTTATTCTCTAGTTAAAACACTGCTTTATGAGCCACCCTCCTCAATCAATGGTATTTATTGACTGCTTAATACATGCAGAGCACTGTACTAAGTACTTGAGAGAGTACAACAGAGTTAATAGTCACATTTCCCTGCCCACAAGACAAGATCTGATTGATAGGTAAATTGGTGAGTAAATCTGTCCGTTAAATCCTCCTCACCAGTGCAGATATGGGAGCAGTTTGGAAAGAACAGCAGTGCAGCTGTCTGGGAGCTTAGGAGCTATTTCCATAGCAAAAGCAGAAACTCAGAGGAAAGAGCTCTCTGGCACTATGTTTCCCAGTTCTCCTGGCTATCGGTCCCATGCTTTTTCCTGAGGCAAAAGCAGAAATTGTGGGAAAGTGTGACAAGTAAGCAGTCTGAGCCAATTAAGGCTCACTGCTGCTTGTCCTAGAACAGGGCCTGGCTCCATCCCAAGCCTCAGGGTGGAGGAAACCAGGGAGAAGAGGGAAGAGGAGCATATATGGAGTCCGGGGAGGGAAAGAAAAGGAGCCCTCCATTGGAAAGGAGAAGCAAATCTCCTGGAAAAGGAGGGATGCATGGAATCCCAAAAAATGCCTTCCTCTACCTGCCAGGCCCCTCTTCATTAACAGTGCCAAAACTGAGTTTTAATACATTTGGGAAAGATGGCCACCCCTCTTTGAGAAATTAGCCAAAGAGGAGAATCGCTGTCCAGGAAGTTGGATCGGCTTCCTTGTTCCTTTTAAAGATCTGCTGAGGCATGTGATTATTACCCAACTCGGAAACATTACTGCTAATTCTCTTTAAAAAAAAGTCTGTCTTCTTTGATGGCTAGGATATTATATTCAGCAGAAGGGCGGATGGTTGAAAGGAGTTGCTAAAAGGCAGTTGAGAAACATTGTTGCCAAATGAAAAGAGCACAGGACTAGGACTCAGGAGACCTGGGTTCTGATCCCAGCTCTGCCTTGCATCTATTATGTGACCTTGGGCAAGTCACTTAACTTCTCTGTGCCTCACTTTCCTTATCTGTAAAATGGGAATTAAATACCTGTTCTCCCTTCCCTTTAGAATTTGAGTGGGACTGTGTCCCAATTATCCAGTATCCATCAAGAGTTTAGCACAGCTATTTTAAAGATGGAACTATAAATCATAATCCATAACTACGAACCTTGCTCTTTTAATTGGACTAAAAGCAGGGCACAGTCAGTTCACGTAGTTAGTACTCCTACAGTGCAGGGTTTGTGTTTTGGAAGATGTGATCATTAAGGGAAACATGCTGTAGTTCTTGACCATGTCCGATGCTGTGCACAATCAATTCTTCCACTACCGCATCACACTGTAACCAAGCAGAAGCATAAGGTCTGAAGGCTGTGTCCTAATTTTGCTGTCATGTTTTATCAAAAACTCAAAAGGACCACACATGTTATGGTAGACCTGACCACATTTTAATACAACAGTGAAGTTCCAGTTCAGGTAGTTAGTTGCTGAAGTCAAAACAAACAAAAATAGACAACATAGCAATGTTCCACTTCTAAGACAAACTTATGGGACTTTCATAAGGAGAGCAAAATAAGCTATTAAATTACTTTGTAACCTTTGGTCCAATTTGTGAAGTTGTCACATGGGAGAAATTATGCTAATGAAGTTTACTCTTCATTCAGGGCTTTTCCATTTTTATTCTATCGCTGTTTCAATGCCAGTGATTGGCTCTACTCCAAGGCCTTTTTTTAATGTTATTTTTTAAGAGCTTACTATGTGGCAGGCACTGTGTTAAGTTGGAGGTAAATACAAGCTAATCAGGTTCGACACAGTCCACGTCTCATTTGGACCTCGCAGTATCAATTCCCATTTTACAGAGAAGTTAAGGTGACTTTTCCAGATCACGCAAGAGACAAGCAGTGGAGTCAGGATTAGTATCCAGGCCCTTCTGACTCGCTGTTTATCCTGTTCTGCCTTTAGACTGTAAGCTCCCTGTGGGAAGAAAAAGTGTCTACCAACTTTGTTATATTGTACTCTCCACTTAGGAGAGTACTCTGCACAGAGAAAGGGCTCGATAAATACCACTGATTATTCATAGATGACACTGAAACGCTGCTCCAGTAGCTGGATGTGTCATCTACACTAGGTCCAACTGTTCTAGCCATACACACCACAACAGTCTTCAACTTGGTATGGAACTTGATTATTGATTCCCTTTTGGATCCTGTTTCAACCTCTTTACCTATTCATGTACCGTCAGACGAGGTAATTTCTAGGTAGCAGAGTTCAGCAAGTGTGTTCAGTAATATTAAAAACCTTTGGTTGTAGGTAGGGTTTCCTGGGTGCAGGCTAGTACAAAGCTATTTTATTCAGATGTGTCATTAGCTTTGTGCTGTGGCCTGAATCTGCAACGCTACTCGTAATCACTTGCATGTCTTCTTGAGGATGTGCCTCTAGAGTATACTCATTTGTAAATAGCAGTTCAAGAATCACTTCCACAAAGACGTTAATGATACTAGTAGCTTGCTGAGCAGAAAGAAATAATTTTCCTTTGTATCGGTAGAGTACTGTAACTCCAACTTGCACGTCTAACTTCAAAGAACTACTGATTTTTAGACTCTAAGCGCCTTATATTTTCAATGGTATTTGTTAAGAGCAAACTTATGTTCCTGGCACTGGAGTAAGCACTAGGGTAGATATATGATTGATCAGGTTGAGCACAGTCCCTGTCCCACACAGGGCTCATGGCTTTAATCCCCATATTACAGATGAGGAAACTGAGGCACAGAGAAGTTAAGTGACTTGTCCCAGGTGAGTCATTAGACAGGTGTGGGGGCCAGGATTAGAACAGCATGGCTCAGTGAAAAGATTTGGGCTTGGAGTCAGAGGTCATGGGTTCAAATACCAGCTCTGCCAATTGTCAGCTGTGTGACTTTGGGCAAATCACTTACCTTCTCTGTGCCTCAGTTACATCATCTGTAAAATGGGGATTAAGACTGATCACTGACAGTCTGATCACCCTGTCACTCCCCTAGCTTAGATCAGTGCCACATAGTAAGAACTTAATAAATGGCACTATTATTATTAGTAGTAGTAGTAGTATTAAACCAGGTCCTCTGACTCCCGGGCCTATGATGTTGTAGATCACAGAATCTTGTCTATGCACTCTACTGCATTGTATTCACTAAAGCACTTAATAAAGTATTAGTGTGACAACTCCTCTAAGATGGCATCCCTGATTAAGTCCTTTTTTCCCCAACTCACTCTCCCTTCTAAAACATCTCTGCCCTTGGATCTGCACTTTGGACATTTGATGCTTGCTCTGACAACACATATGTTCATACCCTTAAATTGTATATCAAATTATGTATATTGATGTTAATCTCCCCCTTTAAAGTGCATTATGGGCAGAGACCATGTCCAATAATTATGTTATACTGTACTCACCTTTCCTCCCAGCCTCCTCTCTCTCCCCACTCTAATCCATACTTCAAACTTCTGCCCAGATCATTTTTATATAAAAATGTTCAGGACATGCTTCCTCACTCCTCAAGAAACTCCAATGGCTGCTCATCCATCCACCTCTTCCACAAACAAAAACTCCTCACTATTGGCTTTAACAATAATAATAATAATAATAATAATGATAATAATAATAATAATAATAATAATAATAATGGTGGTATTTGTTAAGCAATTACTATGTGCAAAGCACTGTTCTAAGCCCTGGGGTAGATACAAGGTAATCAGGTTGTCCCACAAGGGGCTCACAGTCTCAATCCCCATTTTACAGATGTGACAGTCACAGAGAAGTTAAGTGACTTGCCCAAAGTCACAAAGCTGACAAGTGGTGGAGATGGGATTAGAACCCATGACCTCTGACTCCCAAGCGCGTGCTCTTTCCACTGATCCAGACTGCTTCTCTTTAAAGCACTCAGTCACCATGCCCCCTCCTACCTCACCTCACAACTCTCCTACTACAACCCAGCACACACACTTTCCTCCTCTAATGCTAACCTTTTCACTGTACTTTGATAACTAACCTTTTCACCACTGACCACTTACCCACATACTGCCTCTATTCTGGAACTCCCTCCCTCCTCTAATCCAACAGACAATTACTCTCCACACTTCAAAGCCTTATGAAAGGCACATCACCCCGAGAGGCCTTCCCTAAGTCTTCCTTTCCTCTTTTCTCACTCCTTTCTCACTTTTTTCTCCATCTCTCTCTCTCTCTCTCTCTCTCTCTCTCTCTCTCTCTCTCTCTCCCTTTTTAATCCCCCCACACCCTCACAATACCTATATACCTATCTGTAATTTATTTCTACTAATGTCTGTCTCCCCCTCTAGACTGTAAGCTCACTGGGGTAAGGGACAGTTTTTTGTACTTTCCCAGTGCTCTGCACACAGTAAGCACTCAGTAAATGCAACTGAATGAATGAACTCCAAGTGCTTAGTACACTGCTCTGCACATAGTGAGCGTTCAATAAATACCACTGACTGACCGAGCCCTTTGAGTGCTAAGCACTGAAACAAGTGTTTGAGCTAGTATTAAAATGGCTAAATATATAGTCCCCCTCCCTTTAGGAGCTACAATTTTATTGGGGGAGTGAAAGCATGGTATTATAGAATACGTTGAATAAGGCCAGGCCTGTCCCCCAGCCCTGCTTCACTCTAACAATGAGTGGAATCAGCCAGGCCTGTCATCATCAATCGTATTTATTGAGCGCTTACTGTGTGCAGAGCACTGTACTAAGCGCTTGGGAAGTACAAATTGGCAACATATAGAGACAGTCCCTACCCAACAGTGGGCTCACAGTCTAAAAGTTGTCTTCTTTCAACTTCGACTTGACATGCCAAAATCTCTTTCAAAGGTACCAGAATCCCACAAGTGATGGGGATGATCATTCCCACAAAGTTTTGGGTCAAAAGGCAAAGATTGTTCATTTATGATCTCTGACAATACCTGAGAGTTTCCAATCAAGTGTGAAAATGCCTAAAGAGAGAAGCAGAATGGCTTAATGGAAGGAGCACTAGCTTGGGAGTCAGAGGTCGTGGGATCTAATCCCAGCTCTGACACTTGTCAGCTGTGTGACTTTGGGCAAGTCACTTCTCTATGCCTCAGTTACCTCATCTGTAAAATAGGGATTAAGACTGTGATCCCCACGTGGGACAACCTGATTACCTTGTATCTACACCAGTGCTTAGAACAGTGCTTGGCACATAGCAAGCACTTAACAAGTACCATCATCATTATTATTATATTAGCTTTATGAAGACCAATCCGTCTCAATTCTCATTCACTCTAGAATTTTTGTAGCAATGCTCAAAATGAGCATTTTGGAGGCTCCTCCTTCCTCTCCTCCTCCTCCCCCCTCCATCCCCTGCCTTACCTCCTTCCCTTCCCCACGGCACCTGTATATATGTATATATATTTGTACATATTTATTACTCTATTTATTTATCTTACTTGTACATATTCTATTTATTCTATTTTGTTAATATGTTTTGTTTTGTTCTCTGTCTCCCCCTTCTAGACTGTGAGCCCACTGTTGGGTAGGGACCGTCTCTATATGTTGCCAACTTGTACTTCCCAAGCGCTTAGTACAGTGATCTGCACACAGTAAGCGCTCAATAAATACAATTTTAAAAAAAGGTGGCAAATAGGTTCCCTCATGGCAATAATGACATTTTTAGGATTTAAAAGTTATATTTCTGGCAGCTTTGTATAAAGAATTCATATACTGCAGTACTGGAAACATAAGGCCAGAGCACTAAGTTGAGATTTGCCAATGGTTTGCTGCCATAAAGATGTGCAAAACAGGAAAGCAATCTTATTTTTCATTTGGGAAATGTATCTGTATTGGGATTTCATTTTGGTTTCATCTTTGAAAAGGAAATAAAATTTTAATTAACAAGAGAAGGCACTTAATGTTAAATCTTTTATTTATAAAAATAATTAAAGTGGATATCCAATTAATCTGCACCAATCACTCCTGCTTAGCACCCAAATAATGGTTAGTACACAGAGGATAAGGAGGTTTAAGATGCCCAGAAGGGCTTGACAATATTAATTTGCAGATCAGGTAATCTAGAGAGGTGCAATTTAAACAGCTTCCGATTAGAAAAAAAAGTGTTTCATTCCTAAGCATACTAAATGATAATTCGTTTCAATGTGTTCATTGTTTCTTTAATAATAATAATAATAATGATAATGGCATTTATTAAGCGCTTACTATGTGCCAAGCACTGTTCTAAGCACTGGGGAGGTTACAAGGTGATCAGGTTGTCGCACGTGGGGCTTACAGTCTTAATCCCCATTTTACAGATGAGGTAAGAGGCACAGAGAAGTTAAGTGACTTGCCCAAAGTCACACAGCTGACTAGTGGCAGAGTCGGGATTTGAACCCATGACCTCTGATTCCAAAGCCTGTGCTCTTTCCACTGAGCCATCCATGCTGCTTCTCAAACTCTTTAGAGTTTGATATGCATCTATAACAGTGACCACTGCTACTGTTTATACTTTATAGGGAGAAAAGGGAAGGAAAGGGGGTCACAGATTAAAGAAAAACAAGGGGGAGAAGCAGAAATTGAGTAGGGAGGAGAAGAGTGGAAAAGACAGAATAGAGCATAAAAGGGAAAGGAGGAAGGATAAGAAAAAGAAGACTGAGAGAAGTTAAATAACACTAGATAACTCATAGAAAGGGAAGAGACAGGTTGAGAACAGTTCATTCAGGTTCCTTTTTATAGTCTAACTAGTACCTTTAACTTTATTTTGATACAAATGAATTGGTACCATCTGTTCTGTTTGTTCTTAAATAAGAGCTTTTACTCATTCACAAAATTTACACTGGAATGAAACCATGCTGGTCAAGTGACTGCCTAGGATAGTCAACTGTCATCCAAAACAACTGCATTGTTTTCAAGTACAAACATGATATTTAAAGAATACACACACACCTATATATACATATGCATAGGTGTATGTATATACCTCACAAGTAATTGATACAGAGTTTAGCACATAGTAAGTTCTCAATAACTATCATTGATGTGTGTGACTGCACAATCACAAAGCATTAATCATTTGTGCTTTTTTACCTTTTTTGTTATTTTGTTTTTAGTCTTGTGTTTGTCATCTTTCATACATTTCATTTCTCCCCGGGCAACGTTAATAATAATAATGATGGCATTTATTAAGCGCTTACTATGTGCAAAGCACTGTTCTAAGCACTGGGGAGGTTACAAGGTGATCAGGTTGTCCCACGGGGGGCTCACAGCCTTAATCCCCATTTTACAGGTGAGGTAACTGAGGCACAGAGAAGTTAAGTGACTTGCCCAAAGTCACAAAGCTGACAATTGGCAGAGTCAGGATTTGAACCCATGACCTACGACTCCAAAGCCCGTGCTCTTTTCCACTGAGCCATGCTGCTTCTCTCCTCCTCTCCCAGCTTACATTCTTAGATCATGAGAACGTTGAGGGCCAGGGACCATGTCTGATTTCCACCCAGAATATCGTTCCCATCTCTTAGCACAGTGCTCTGCACACAGCAAGCACTTAAAGTGGAGCTATCTTATTGCAATTACTGCACTAGACCCTCACTTTGTGGTATTGTAAAGCAAAGTTATTTATAAGCATATTACTTTTTGTGTCCACAACCCAGAGCTCAATCAAAATGTGGAAAGACTGAGCTCATTCTGTACTGTTCTCTATTGGTCTCCTGACACTGCTTTCCATGTGGGTGATGCTCCTTTAGCCTATATTCACCTGCAAATTGGAGAAATAAAAGAAAACAGAGGTGAAGCAACAATGAAGAAGCCCTAAGATGAAAAGCAACTGGTTCACTTTCATGAGAAATAATAATAATAATAATAATGATAGCATTTATTAAGTGCTTACTACATGCAAAGCACTGTCCTAAGCGCTGGGGAGCCTACAAGATGATCAGGTTGTCCCACGGTGGGCTCACAGTCTTAATCCCCATTTTACAGATCAGGGAACTGAGGCACAGAGAAGTTAAGTGACTTGCCCAAAGTCACACAGCTGACAAGTGGCGGAGCTGGGATTTGAACCCCTGACCTATAACTCCAAAGCCCGTGCTCTTTCCACTGAGCCATGCTGCTTCTCAAAATTTCATTTTGCTGTCTCTCTTGGCTGCTTGCCTAGATCCTGACCCTTCCATGGTGAATTCCATGGCTCTGCTACTGTCACTGCCACCCAAATAATAATAATAATAACCTGCATATATGTATATATGTTTGTACATATTTATTACTCTATTTATTTATTTATTTATTTTACTTGTACATATCTATTCTATTTATTTTATTTTGTTAGCATGTTTGGTTTTGTTCTCTGTCTCCCCCTTTTAGACTGTGAGCCCACTGTTGAGTAGGGACCATCTCTATATGTTGCCAACTTATGCTTCCCAAGCGCTTAGTACAGTGCTCAGCACACAGTAAGCGCTCAATAAATACGATTGATGATGATGATGATGATAATAGTAATATTATTATAGTAGTTATAGTAATAGTATAGTATTACTATAGTAATAGTAATAATAATAATAATAATGATGATGATGGCATTTGTTAAGCACTTACTATGTGCCACGCACTGGGGGGATACAAGGTAATCAGGTTGTCCCGCCTGGGGCTCACAGTCTTAATCCCCATTTTACAGATGAGGTAACTGAGGCACAGAGAAGTTGAGTGACTTGCCCAAAGTCACATAGCTGACAAGTGGTGGAACCGGGATTTGAACCCGTGACCTCTTACTCCAAGGCCCGTGCTCTTTCCACTGAGCCATGCAGCCAAGGAAGGACAAATAAGAGACTTCAGCAAGGGAATGATGTGAAACTACAAAAAACTTGCATTTACAAAGAAAGAAAGGAAAACCAACAGAAAAGAGAATGGCATCCAAGGCAGTTTCACAGTGCTGGGCACAAAAAGAGGATGGATAACAGCACAATACCCAAACAGCTGTTGTGTGGGGAGTTGATGTGGTACAAACAAGAATTCGGGGACAGGAGAAATATTTTAAAGTAATAGTGCAATGCAGCTTCAAGTGATGTGATTGGTATCCTCTCCCCCTGCTCCCCCTCCCCATCCCCCCTGCCTTAACCTCCTTCCCCTCCCACAGCACCTGTATATATATTTTTACATATTTATTACTCTATTTTACTTGTACATATTTACTGTTCTATTTATTTTATTTTGTTAATATGTTTTGTTTTGTTGTCTGTCTCCCCCTTCTAGACTGTGAGCCCGCTGCTGGGTAGGGATCATCTCTATATATTGCCAACTTGTACTTCCCAGCGCTTAGTACAGTGCTCTGCACACAGTAAGCGCTCAATAAATATGATTGAATGAATGAATGAATGAATGGTATCTGCTGGGAGAACAGAGACAGACAGATTCAATCAACAAATGGCAACTTGGAAGCAGGGAGTTTCTAGTAGAGAAAACTTTCTGAAAGATCATGACAACCAGGTGGAAGAGAAAACTTTGTCAGTTCTTCAACAACACAGATGAAAATAATGTATATTCTCCCAGGTATTAAATGTATAATAATATCGATTAAGTGCTTCTTATGCAGGAAAGCACATGGGTAAATCCTGGGATAGAACCAGTCCTATTTATTGAATGATTACTATGTGCAAAGCAATTAAGCGCTTGGGAGGCCTCACTAAGAGTTGGTCAGCAATCAAGGTAATAGTTCCTGTCTCAGAGCTCAGACATAGTTTTAAACCCTTATCTCCATTTTATAGGTAAAGAGTAAAATAATGTCTCCATTCACACTGCAGGTCAGTGGTAGAGATGAAATCTTATCTATTGAGCACTCAGTGTGGGCAGAGCTCTGTACTAAGTGCTTGAATGAGTACAATATAACAATAGACACATTCCATGCTCGCAAAAGGGGGAAACAGACATTAATATAAGTAAATGAATAAATTACAGATACATACATAAGCGCTGTGGGACTGAATAAAGGGAGCAAGTCAGGGCAACACAGAAGGAAGTGGGGCAAGAGGAAAAGAGGGGTTAGTCAGGGAAAGAGTAATTGTCTGTTAACTATCAGGAAGGAGGGCATTCCAGGACAGAAGCAGGACATGAGAGAGAGAGGTTGGTGGGAGATAAGATGAGCTTGAGGTACAGTGAGAAGGTTAGTATTACAGGAGTGAAGTGTATGGGCTGGTTTGTAGTAGGAGAGGTGTGGGATGAGATAGAAGCAAGATCTGACTCTTCTTTTCAACTAGGCCACAATGTGGGTCCGTGAATCATTAAGCTAGTTACTCTTGTCTTATGCTGTCGAGTCATCTCCGACCCAAAGCAACGCCATGGACACAACTCTCCCAGAGTGCCCCAACTCCATCTGCAATTGTTCTGGTAGTGTATCCAAATAGTTTTTTTTGGTAAAAATACAGAAGTGGTTTACCACTGCCCCTTCCACGCAGTAAACTTGAGTATCCACCCATGACTCTCTCCCATGCTGCTGCTGCCCAGCACAGGTGGATTGTGACTTGTAGCAGATTACCTTTCACTCGCTTGCCACTGCCCAACCTAGGAATGGGATGGGTGGGCCTCCGGTTGACTCTCCCTCCCTTAGTCGAGACTGGTAGAGTACTGGAAACTCTCCAAGTGTGACCCTGACAGGGATAGCTACACTTAGTTTCATGGAACAAAAATGAGAGTAGAGTAACTCGGGGGAGGGATTAATTTAGACAAGACAAGAATCACAGGATCAGAGAATATGAGGCCTGGAAGTGAACTCCAGATTGTTCCAGATCTAGCTCCCCTTTCTAGCCGTATGAACGAATAATCCAGCCAGGACCATCAGTCTCTACTTCACTCTGCTGCTCAGATTATCTTTCTACAGAAATGCTCTGGGCACATCACTCTCCTCCTCAAAAATCTCCAGTGGTTGCCTAACAACCTTCGCATGAAGCATAAACTCCTCACAATTGGCATCAAAGCTCTCCATCCTACCTCACCTCCCTTCTCTCCTTTTTCAGCCCAGCCCTCACACTCCGCTCCACTGCTGCTAACCTCCTCATCGTGCCTCGTTCTCGCTTGTCCTGCCATTGACCCCTGACCCACGTCCTACCTCTGGCCTGGAATGCCCTCCCTCCACACATCCACCAAACTATCTCTCTTCCTCCCTTCAAAGACCTACTGAGAGCTCACCTCCTCGAGGAGGCCTTCCCAGACTGAGCCCCTCCCATCCTCTCCTCCTCCTCCCCTCCCCATTGCCCCCACTCCCTCCCTCTGCCTTACCCCATTCCCCTCCCAAGGGCACTTGTGTATATTTGTACATATTTATTACTCCATTTTATTAATGATGCTTATATATCTATAATTCTATTTACTTTGATGGCATTGACACCTCTCTACTTGTTCTGTTTTGCTGTCTGTCTCCCCCTTCTAGAATGTGAGCCTGTTGTTGGGTAGGGACTGACTCTATATGTAGCCGAATTGTACTTTCCAAGCGCTCAGTACAGTGTTCTGCACACAATAAGTGCTCAATATCTCCAGGATGCAGATGCTTGGTGTCTTGTTCCAGAGTGCCATCTCTTGACAGTCAAGTTCTCCCTTATGTTCACCCAAAATAATGACCAAGAATAATTCCATGACTGTTTCACATTTGTAATCAAAGTGGTTTAGCTATACTATTTTCTTCTGAGGCATCAAGCGAAAATGCTGCAATAAGGCTGCATTGAATGTACCTCTCCAATGGATGAAAAGTTTCCATTCCTAGCCAGGGCTGTCAATTTAGAAGTGCTATATAATTTGAGGCATCCGTAATTAAGAAGAGGCATCATTTGGAAGCAGCACACAAGCGTGAGGAACCGGTAATTTAAGAATGTTAAAAGGATAATCTTCCTTGAAATGGAAAATTGTTTAAGAATTTAAATAGAGCATTACAACAGCATTAAATTCTAAGCTTGAATAACGAGTTCAATATGTCACTGGTAACAGTGGAATTTTATTTTCCATTAATATCAAAAATTCAGCTCAAACAAGGCAGTCTCAACTTTATATTATTGATTGATTTCCTAGTCACTGGTATTTGCAATGCATGTCCCTGTATAGATTCTTCTTCAAACATATACTAATGACTGTGTATAATCTCTGTCCGATTCAAAGACGACATGACCCTTCTGACAGATTGCGTCTTCATATCTGGCTGAAAAGAACTGTATGTGAATAACAACGCCTTCCATTCTGTATTTCGCATAAGGATTGCCCCCTGCTGCATTCAATTTCCTAAAACCTTTCCTCCAGGAGAGTCACCTCATTTCCGATTGTTGCACAACAATAATTAGATAGACAGGGATCACGTCTACTTCCTCTGTTCTACTGTACTTAGTATAGCGGTCTGCACAAAGTAGCACTTCATAAATATTAGTGCTTGATTAACAGTTCTTGACTGCTTTCCTACTTTGTTTTCCTTTCATTGTCTCTTTAAAGTAGACTTTTGAAGGATATATATATATATATATATACACCACCTGAACTGCAATTTGGATGAAAATTGCAGTGCTATGCAAAATTGATTTTTGATATGATTCAAACTAAACAAAGTACTTCTTCACTGCATCTATTTTTAAATTCAATTAAAAGGAGTCGTGCCAGAGCTAATGATAATAAAGTTAGATTTATGAAACACAAACTTTCTTAATGTGCAATTTGGGAAAAAAAAAACAGCTTAATGTCTTAGCTCTACTACAGGTCTTGAAACTGCCCAAACCAGTAGACAAGAAAAAAATATAATCATCCTTGAGATATATCCAGGTAAACCAAGACAGAGACACCCCATCTCGAATGCTCATTGTGGGCAGGCAGTGTATCTGTTTATTGTTATATTGTACACTTCCAAGTGCTTGTAGAGTGCTCTGCACATGTAAGCGCTCAATAAATGATTGAATATTCATTTTTGCCATACTGTGAGTTTTCATTCCTCATTTTAACTGCAATTCAAATAGGGAATTAACAATCATTCATATTGCTTGAGCATTAATTTGGTGAACACTGTACTAAGTGCTTGGGAGAGTAAAGTAGGCTTAGTAGCTATAATAATTGCTCTGCTTACACTCTCAACAAGCATACACTCTAGCAGGAGAGACACTGCAGTAAAGTTATAGGTAGGGGGAAGTAATAAAGTATAAAGATGGGTATACAAGGGCAATAGGAGACAGGGAGTCCTTAGTATTAGTGATACAGTAGTGTTTAAGTGTGGAAATGGTAGCTGTGGAGAGATGAGAGATTGATCAGGGAAGTTTCCCCTGGAGATCAATCAATCGTATTTATTGAGCGCTTACTGTGTGCAGAGCACTGTACTAAGCGCTTGGGAAGTACAAGTTGGCAACATATAGAGACAGTCCCTACCCAACAGTGGGCTCACAGTCTAAAAGAGATGTGTTCAAAGCATGGAGAGCAGTGGTCTGCCAGATGTGAAAGGGGAGCAGAGGCACATTTGGACTCAGCTTGCCTCAGTACTGGAAAAACCAATTTCAAACTTGTACCTGTGCATATATACATTTAGATCTGTGACCTTTACACATTTGAAAGTCTCCCCATCCCCAATCCAATAGCACTTACGTACATATCTTTAAAATTATTATACATTAGTTATTCACATTAATGTCTCTCTATCACTACAGACTATAAGCTTGAGCCCGCTGTTGGGTAGGGACTGTCTCTATATGTTGCCAACTTGTACTTCCCAAGCGCTTAGTACTCTGTACACAGTAAGTGCTCAATAAATACGATTGATTATTGATTCATTGATTGATTATTACGGGCAGGGATGTTTCTGCTCATTCTGTTGTACTCTCCCAAGTGCTTAGAACAGTGCTCCACATATAAGCCCTTAGTACAGTGCTCTGCACACAGTAAGCGCTCAATAAATATGATTGAATGAATAAGCACTCAATAAATACCACTGATGGATGCAATGTTGGAATGGATGATTCCAACAGTATCGAGTTTTCAGTAATACAGGTTTTGCAATACAAGAGTCCTCACATAATAGGAGAGCTGGATTTAAAAGATACATTCAGTAACTGCCCACATACTTACATTAACTGCAGGAAAGCAGTAAGATATGTTTAAGTATGGGGATTGAGGAAAAATGAAATTCATTAGAAAGTTACAGATTAGGTGCCTCTGTGCAGAGTACTTAGATATGACTTTGAAAGGCACCCCCCAAAAAAACACAAAAAACAAAAAAGACATGACCCCTGCCCTTGAAGAGTCTACAGTCATCATCACTTATTTATTGAGTACTTATTGTGTGCAGAGAACTGTACTAAGTGCTTTGGAGAGTAAAATAGAGATTCGTTCATTCAATCATATGTAGTGTGTACTGTGTGCAGAGCACTGTACTAAGTGCTTGGGAAATACATGTTGGCAAAATATAGAGATGGTCCCTACCCAACAATGGGATCACAGTCTAGAAGCAGGAGACATAGATGATAAACATGTCTCCTACCCAAGACGAGCTTACAGTCTAGAGGGAGAGACAGAAAAATAATATCGCTTGTAATGTGTTTGGGAAGATAAGAAACCAAAAAAGATGACTATGTAATCATTAAAAGACTGTGAGAGAGTAGATATAACACTCAAGACTCATTCATTCAATTGTATTTATTGAGCACTTGCTGTATGCAGAGCACTGTACTAAGCACTTGGAAGGTACAATTCGGCAACAGATAGAGACAATCCCTGCCCAACAATGGGCTCACAGACTAGAAGGGGGGAAAAAAAGACGAACACATGAAAATCTCACTTCCCAAGCTGTCATGTCCTTCCCTCCCCTCAGTCTCTCTCCTTTTATCTCCCCTCCAACCCGCCCGCTCCCCTCAACACACACTTCTCCTAGCAGGGGCTCAAGGCTCGGCAGGGCAGAGGCCAATGTTCAAATGATACTTTACACTTTCTAATGAGTGCTGGGAAGGATCATTTATTCTGGGTGCAATAATGATGATAATAATCATGGTATTGGTTAAGCACTTACTATGTTCCAAGCACTGTTCTGAATGCTGGGTAATTAAAAGGTAATCAGGTTGTCCCACATGGGGCTCACAGTCTTAATCCCCATTTTACAGATGAGGTAACGGAGGCACAGAGAAGTTTAAGCACTTATGAGTGCTGAGGCGACAAAGGTGTGACAGAATGTGGGGGGATTTAAATCAGGGTGTCTCAAGTAGGAGGAGTCTTGTTAGGGGTTAGCTCTGGATCCTAAGTAATTTGAACATGGGGGATTAGGATATTCCTGCATATTTATCGAGTACTTACTGTGTGCAGAGCACTGTACTAAGCACTTTGGAGAGTACACTAACTGACACATTCAATGCCCACACTGAGCATACAGTTTAGAGGGGGAGACAGACATTAAAATCAATTACAGATATGTACATAAGTGATACAGTGCTAAGAGTGGGAAAGGGGTAACAAAGGGAGCGAGTCAGACAATGCAGAAGGGTATGGGAGAAGAAGAAAGGAGGGCTTAGTCAGGAACGGTATCTTGGAGGAGATGTGCCTTCAATAAGGCTTTGAAAGCAGGGGAAGAGTAACTGTCTGTCATATTTGAGAAGGGCGGGTGATGTAGCTCAGAGACAGGATGTGAGCACGGGGTCAGCGGTGAACTACATCTTAGTAGTACAGTGAGAAGGTTTAGAGGAGTGAAGTGTGTCCACTGGGTTGTAGTAGCACGGTGAGGTAGGATGGGGCAAGATGATAGACTGTGAGCTCTCTGTGGGCAGGGAATGTGTTTGTTGTTGTATTATACTCTCCCAAGCACTTAGTACAGTGCTTTGCACACAGTAAGCACTCATTAAATATGATCAAATGAATGAATGAGTGCTTTAATTGTAAGGAGTTTTTGTTTGATGTGGAAGTGGATGGGCAACCATTGGAGTCTCTTGAGGAGTGGGGAAACATGTCCTGAACGTTTTTGAAGAAAATGATGGACAGCATGGACTGGACTGGAGTGGGGAGAGACAAGAGGCTGGGCGGTCAGCAAGGATGCTGATACAGTAATCAAGGAGTGATAGGATAAGTGATTGTATTAACGTGGTAGTTTGGATGGAGAGGAAAGTTTCTTTCCTTTTAGCAGTGTTGTAAAGGTGGAACTGACAATTTAGTGATGGACTGAACACGGGTTGAATGAGAGAGAGGAGTCCAGGATAACACCAAGGTTATGGGTTTGAGAGACAGGAAGGGTGGTGGTGTCTTTTACAGTGATGGGAAACTCACGGGGAGGACAGGGTTTGGGTGGGAAGACAGGGAATTCAGTTTTGGACATGGTAATCTTGAGGTGATTGGATGACATCCAAGTAGAGATGTCTCGAAGGCAGGAGGAAACGCAAAACTGCAGCGAGGGAGAGAGATCATGGCTGGAGGTGTGGTCTTGGGTATCATCTGCATAGAGGTGGTAGTTGAAACCATGGGAGTGATTAAGTTCTCCAAGGGACTAGGTGTAGGTGGAGAATAGAAGGGGACCCAGAACTGAATCTTAAGGGACCCCCATGAATAGGGGGTAGGAGGCAGAGGAGGCACCTGTGAAAAAAAGCTAAGAATGATTGGTCAGAGAGATGAGGAGATACAGTGTCAGTCATGTTGAGGTTGGATAATATTTCCAGGAGAAGGGGGTGGTAGATAGTGTCAAAGGATATTGAATATTCATTGCTGTCCATACGTAAAAAGGAATAAACTATTGCATTCCACGGTTGCTAGTAGGCTATAACAGTTAAATTGCATTCAAAGTTTCCTATCATTGGAGAAAGATATTCTAGAAATCTTTCTCTGATAATGGAGTAATAGCCAACATATCCAGTTTTATTTTCCCTAAGAGCACAAGAAGATGAACACTACTGCATAGGTAGGACCAGTATTGACTCCAAACACGACAACACCACCTTGGTAGAACAGAGCAATGTTGGCCCTCATAATTAAAGCCTTGTAAAAGGAACACCTGTATTTGATGGCATTCCTACAAAAACAGAAAAACAAGGAAGACAGCAAATCCTCAGACATTAGCTTTGTCTCGACTTATGGACCACTGAAATGCCACAGAAATTTAAATAGCCCAGGGCAAACACCATTTTTAAGAAGCAAAGAGCTGACTGTGGAAACAGCAGATGAATAACCATATTCTCCACTTTCGGCAGGATTCTAGCCAAACCACCCAAAAACAGAGTCAGTTGTGCAGTGCCTGAATCACAGTTTTTACTCCAGACCATATCCCAGTCCAACAAGCTATCTGCAGTGCGACAGTTTAGGAAAAGTGCAGAGAACATCACCTTTTATACTGTGTTTACTGATTTCACACAAGGATCTGAAATAGACCTTGGGAAGTTGCTAAGCACATTTGGTCATCTTAAAAAATTCACCAAGGTACTTAGGCTATTCTATAATAGGATGACTGGCCAAGTCAGAGTAGAAAAACAGCCTTCTTGAAGGAGATAAAAGCTGCATTCTCAAAGACAAAGGATGTAGAAAATTATCTGAGAAATTCAAGCCAAAATTTGGTATGTCCCTGTAGGGCAGGGTCATATGGGGCTGAAAGAAAGGGTCTTTGGACTCCCTACCCTCAACCATTGGGGTCCTAATTTTAATAAAGAGGTGGTCCTGGTTTTAATGAAATCTGATTCCAAGGATCCTAAATCACCATTTAGTTCAGTTCCAACGTATCATTAATCCTTTCTCTACACTTCATTTAAACAATGGTATTTATTTAGCTCTACTTATCATTAATTGCCATCATCAATCGTATTTATTGAGCACTTACTGTGTGCAGAGCACTGTACCAAGCACTTGGGAAGTACAAGTTGGCAACACATAGAGACAGTCGCTACCCAACAGTGGGCTCACAGTCATGTGAAGAGCATGGTACTAAGTGATTGAATTGTACTTTCCAAGTGCTTAGTACAGTGCTCTGCCCACAGTAAGTGCTCAATAAATACAATTGAATGAATGAATGAATGACTAAAGAGTTTACAGCCTCTAGAGGGAAACAGACATTAAAATAAATTACAGGTAGGTACGTAAAGGCTAGTCCTCTCAGGGTCATAGCCGCAGAGTTTCCAGTACTCTACCAGTATCGACTACAGGAGGGAGAGTCAAGCAGAGGCATATCCAGTCTATTCCTATCCTGGGCACTGGCTACTGAGTGGAAGGCAATCTGCTTTCAAAGCCCACCTATTCTAGGCAGCAGCGGTATGTGAGAGAATTGAGGGTGAAGACTTAACCTTACTGCACGGAAGGAGGCAATGGTAAACCACTTGTGAATTTTTCCCAAGGAAACTCTACGGATTGACTGCCAGAACGATTACGGATGGAGGTAGGATGTTCTGGATGTGCCCATGGTGTCACTATGGGTCGGGGATGACTCAACAGCATAATACAAGACATAAAGGCTGATGAGGAAGAGGTTGGGGTCAATATCAAGTGCTTCAAAGATACAGATGCAAGTGCACAGGCGACACAGAAAGGAGAGGGAGTAATTATGGTTCAGCACTTCCGTTAAAACTGTCTTGTCAAGCAGAGGATCCTCTAAACTTTCCTTTTCCCTCCATGAATCATTTTCACAAATACAGCTTCATGAAAGCCTACCCAAGAATATTATGTCTTACTGAATTAACTGAGAAGTGTATGTTTCTATCTCTCTGCAGGAAGTTCTATTTGACGTAGAAAAAAGACTTGGTTCTTTCTGTTTAAAATATATTACACATTTAATGGGTCTCAATATAAATGGCTTGATAAAAAAGTGGTGAATGTTTAAAATGGAGACATTCAAACTTGTTTCCTGAGTGTTCAATTCAAAATGCAATAAATGACATTGCAAAGACAGTCATTGTTACTTTAATGAGTGCACCTGAGAATGGATAGTTCAGTTATATAAGTATGTTTCATTCATTGTCTTGATGAATTATAAATGACTATATTTTCAAATGAGGCATCAAAGGAATCTTAGCAACATCATATAGAAACACACACACACACACACACACACACACACACACACACACACACACACACACACACACACACACACACACACACCCCCACCCCTCTTCTCCCCCCTGCCCCATTAGCCAATAGGTCATCTCAGCAGGCTAAGGAGGATGTGGCAATTGCCTGATTCCTTAATAATTTTACTTCCTTTTGTCTTTATCCCCCAGCCCACATTTGAATTGAATGAATCACAGTGGCTAATACTTCTGACATGCAGCAATACATTTCATTAAAACAATTAATACTGCTTCTAGAATATGCGAGTTATTTTCTCAATATTTCCCTCCAGATTGGGAGGGAAGGGCTTCCAAGTCAGTAGAGGAAGGTGAGTTGAGAGTGAGGTAAAAGTAGACATTTACCTTGGGAGGGACAAAGAGGGCAACCTGGAAAGTAGCAGATGAAGGCTGATACATAATATGGGGAGAGTTGCCAGAGAATTTTGAAGAATCTTAAAGCCAATCATGAGGAGTGTTTGCTTGATGAGGAGGGAAATGGGAAGTTTTTGGAGGGTCATGAGGACATGGAAGATGTGAAATGAGGATGCTTCAAGAAGGTTATTCATGCAGCAGTTTTTGGTATAGTTTGGAGTGGGGAGGGGCTGGAAGCAGGGAGCACAGTAAGGCTGATATAGTAGTCTAGCTGTAATACAGATGTGGCCTGAGGCACTAGCAATTCAGCTGGAGGAAGGAAGATGGGGGAACAACTCCCCAAAGGCTTTACCCTTTACACCAGAGTAAATTCATACTCTCTCTCTCTCAAGTCATACCCTCAGTATACTTCCCAAAAGTCTGGAAGTCATTAGCAACATGTACCCAGGACTGTAAGGGGAGAAAAACCTTTCCTCCTACCCACTTCCTTTATTTACCACTTAAAGCAGTGGGGTACTTGGACGAAAAGGATTTGTGCTACCATCAGTTCCATTACCTCTCATTACATGCAGCTCCTTAAGCCCTATGGTGTTTATAATTGGAGTAGCCATACTGATGGCAGAATTGTCAACACCAATCCCCTATCATCTGCCTCAGTTCTACCTCTAACTATTCTCCTGAAAGGCGCTCCTGACCTTCAGGGTCATGACCAATTCAAGGATGTCATTCTCAATCAATGGCATTTATTGAACATTTACTGTGGGAAAAGTACCATATTAAGTCCTGGGAAGAATACAGTATGAGTTGCTAGACATGATCCCTGCCTCCAAATAGCTTAGTCTCCCTTCCAAATCAAATCCAAATAAGTGAAAGCAGTGTAGCTTTATGGAAAGGGTTTGGGACTGGGAGTCAAGAGATTTCAGTTCTATTCAGTTCTTTGATCCGTTGGCCAAGAGTGTTGTGAGGATAGATGCAGCACACTGTGAAATGTGTGTCTGGTCTTTTCCCACAATAGCTAGCTCCAGACAGAAGCAGGATTCAATTATAAATCTCCTGATTCTCAAAGCAGTATTTTTATTAGTGGAACAACAGGACTATTTTAATAGCCCAATATTTATTCAATTATAGTTTGCATCATAATCCACCTTATGCTCAGGAGCACAGGCTTCGTTACATTGGGACCACCTTACTCCACAAAGCTGAACACAGATTAAAATTAAAATTCACCCCCTTCTATTTAGCACATCTCAGAGGAGAAGAGGGGTGGAGGGGCTACTCAGGGTCAGAGTGCTAGCTTTATAAAAGCCTCAGTCACCACAGCTGAACTAACTTCCTAAAAAGAATAATAGCAAACATCAATATTTAAACCATATGATAAACTGGAAAAAATACCAAAAATTTCAAATCATCCACCCAGATGGATTAAGGCAAAGCAAAAGTGCTTATATGTTCAGGCCAAACCCTTAAGGCACATGTGACATAAAAAAAGATTTGCTATTTGTTGAGTGTTCTAATGGGTCAAGCACTGTAGTAAGCACTGGGGTGGATGTAAGATAATTAGGATGGACACAGTTCCTGTGCCACACTGGGCTCAGAGCTGAAGTAGGAAGGGAGAATGGGTATTAAATTCCTATTTTACAGATTAGTAAACTGAGGCTCAGAGAAGTTAAATGATTTGCCTGAGGCCAAACAGCAGGCAAGTGGTAGAGCACACTTGCGGTAGAAGATTGCAAAGAGCCCCTTGTTGGGTAGGGACCGTCTATATATGTTGCCCATTTGAACTTCCCAAGTGCTTAGTACAGTGCTCTGCACACAATAAGTGCTCAATAAATATGATTGAATGAATGGATTGCAAAGATTTAAAACTGGAAACTCCAAATAACTCTTGAAATAAGTCTAGTCCCTTTTACAACAGACTGTGAGCCCACTGTTGGGTAGGGACTGTCTCTATATGTTGCCAGCTTGTACTTCCCAAGCACTTAGTACAGTGCTCTGCACACAGTAAGTGCTCCATAAATATGATTGATTGATTGATTGATTGATTGATAATGGTTAAACTGAGAGCTACCTCCCCAGATGGAAATCTTCTTCAGTCAGAAAGTTCAGGGAGCAGCCAGACAGTCATCTGCAGGGGCAAAAGTACCCCTAGAGAGAAAAGACTTTTCTTCTAGGAGTCCCATATGAAAATTTGAGCCTCATCTGAGGTCTGCCCAGAGGGTGGTGTAGCTTTTCGCTTCTGTCAGAGAGGGTAAACCTCAATCAGAAAACCCCAGTAGCTACTGGGAAATGTAGGTAAGCCTATTCTGAGAAGTAGCATAGCGGATAGAGCACGGGTCTGGGAATCAGAAGGACCTGGGTTCTAATTCTGGCTCTGCCATTTGTCTGACCTTGGACAGTCACTTAAACTGCTCTGTGCCTTAGTTACCTCATCTGAAAAATGGGGACTAAGATGGTGAGCCCCATGTGGGACATGGACTGTGTCCAAAAAACTGTAAGACAGACAGAACAAAAGTATCTGAGTGAAGATACTCAGATACTTTTGTTCTAACAGTTTTCTTTTTTCCTTTCCTGCAATATCATGTCTATTTGGAACACACCAGTGCTGTGACTAACACTCTAACAACAGCTGAATGTATCTGAGTGCTTGCTTACTGTGTGCAGAGCAAGGTTCTAAGCACTTGGGAGACTAGAACAGAATTAGCAAGCACGATCCCTTCTCATCATCATCATCAATCGTATTTATTGAGGGCTTACTGTGTGCAGAGCACTGTACTAAGCGCTTGGGCAGTACAAGTTGGCAACATAGAGAGACAGTCCCTACCCAACAGTGGGCTCACAGTCTAAAAGGGGGAGACAGAGAACAAAACCAAACATACTAACAAAATCATAAGGAGCTATCATTGACAACCTTTAAATCATGTTGTGTGGAAGAGTTTAATCAATCATGTGTTAGTCTTCTCAGTCTCATTTGTGTAGCTTTATCATCAGCCCCTGAAACAGATATATCCATCCGTATATATATATATATATATATATATATCCTCGTCAACTAAAGGACTACAGTCTTCTAATTTTTCTCTCGTGCAAATTAAAATATGTCCGTGCTAACTTTTATATTGACTTCCTTTCAATCATATTGAATCATATATATATATATATATGTGTGTGTGTGTGTGTGTGTGTGCGCGCGTATATTTTATATGTATATCTATCCATATCTATATATATCTATATATATAAATATATATAGATATGGATAGATATGT
Source organism: Tachyglossus aculeatus (assembly GCF_015852505.1). Classification (NCBI taxonomy): domain Eukaryota; kingdom Metazoa; phylum Chordata; class Mammalia; order Monotremata; family Tachyglossidae; genus Tachyglossus; species Tachyglossus aculeatus. The sequence continues at coordinate 13,698,836 of NC_052087.1, forward strand.
ATATAAAATGTACGCACACATATAAATGTGTGCATGTAACTGAATGAGGATGTCACCATACTGTTAGGAGAAAGAAATGTTCTCCTGTGCAGATAAAGTTAAACTAAGAGAAATGTGGATACAAGTAATTAAGAAGTTATTTTACACTTCATCTACTTTTATATCAGTCTTTTTCCTGTGATAAATTGTGCCTTGTAAGTGCAGAAATTTGAAATAAAAGGAACTGAAACCATCTCTCCTCCCTTATTGACACCCATGCCCATCACCCCCGCCAGCTCTTCCGTACATTCAACTCCCTTCTCAGGCCCCCGGTTCCTCCCCCTCCTCCTTCCCTCACCCCCAACGATCTGGCCTCCTACTTCATTAACAAAATTAAATCCATCAGGTCCGACCTCCCCAAAGTCTCTTCCCCCCTCTCTCCATCCCCCCAGCTCTCAACACTCTCTGCTACTCTCCCATCCTTCCCAGCGGTATCCTCAGAGGAGCTCTCCTCCCTCCTCTCAAGTGCTACTCCGGCCACCTGTGCTTCTGACCCCATTCCTTCTCATCTTATGAAATCTCTCGCTCCATCCCTTCTCCCCTCCTTAACTTCCATCTTCAACCGCTCACTCTCCACTGGTTCCTTCCCCTCTGCCTTCAAACATGCCCATGTCTCTCCCATCCTAAAAAAACCCTCTCGACCCCACCTCACCTTCTAGTTATCGTCCCACATCCCTCCTACCATTCCTTTCCAAACTCCTTGAACGAGTTGTCTACACACGCTGCCTAAAATTCCTCAACAACAACTCTCTCCTCGACCCCCTCCAGTCTGGCTTCCGTCCCCTACATTCCACGGAAACTGCCCTCTCAAAGGTCACCAATGACCTCCTGCTTGCCAAATCCAACGGCTCATATTCCGTCCTAATCCTCCTCGACCTCTCAGCTGCCTTTGACACTGTGGACCACCCCCTTCTCCTCAACACGCTATCTGACCTTGGCTTCACAGACTCCGTCCTCTCCTGGTTCTCCTCTTATCTCTCCAGTCGTTCTTTCTCAGTCTCTTTTGCAGGCTCCTCCTCCCCCTCCCATCCTCTTACTGTGGGGGTTCCCCAAGGTTCAGTGCTTGGTCCCCTTCTGTTCTCAATCTACACTCACTCCCTTGGTGACCTCATTCGCTCCCACGGCTTCAACTATCATCTCTACGCTGATGACACCCAGATCTACATCTCTGCCCCTGCTCTCTCCCCCTCCCTCCAGGCTCGCATCTCCTCCTGCCTTCAGGACATCTCCATCTGGATGTCCGCCTGCCACCTAAAGCTCAACATGTCGAAGACTGAGCTCCTTGTCTTCCCTCCCAAACCTTGTCCTCTCCCTGACTTTCCCATCTCTGTTGATGGCACTACCATCCTTCCCGTCTCACAAGCCCGCAACCTTGGTGTCATCCTCGACTCCGCTCTCTCATTCACCCCTCACATCCAAGCCGTCACCAAAACCTGCCGGTTTCAGCTCTGCAACATTGCCAAGATCCGCCCTTTCCTCTCCATCCAAACTGCTACCCTGCTCATTCAAGCTCTCATCCTATCCCGTCTGGACTACTGCACCAGCCTTCTCTCTGATCTCCCATCCTCGTGTCTCTCTCCACTTCAATCCATACTTCATGCTGCTGCCCGGATTATCTTTGTCCAGAAACGCTCTGGGCATATTACTCCCCTCCTCAAAAACCTCCAATGGCTACCAATCAATCTGCGCATCAGGCAGAAACTCCTCACCCTGGGCTTCAAGGCTCTCCATCACCTCGCCCCCTCCTACCTCACCTCCCTTCTCTCCTTCTACTGCCCAGCCCGCACCCTCCGCTCCTCTGCCGCTAATCTCCTCACCGTACCTCGTTCTCGCCTGTCCCGCCGTCGACTCCCGGCCCACGTCATCCCCCGGGCCTGGAATGCCCTCCCTCTGCCCATCCGCCAAGCTAGCTCTCTTCCTCCCTTCAAGGCCCTGCTGAGAGCTCACCTCCTCCAGGAGGCCTTCCTAGACTGAGCCCCTTCTTTCCTCTCCCCCTCGCCCCCCTCTCCATCCCCCCATCTTACCTCCTTCCCTTCCCCACAGCACCTGTATATATGTATATATGGTTGTACATATTTATTACTCTATTTATTTATTTATTTATTTATTTTACTTGTACATTTCTATCCTATTCATTTTATTTTGTTGGTATGTTTGGTTCTGTTCTCTGTCTCCCCCTTTTAGACTGTGAGCCCACTGTTGGGTAGGGACTGTCTCTATGTGTTGCCAATTTGTACTTCCCAAGCGCTTAGTACAGTGCTCTGCACATAGTATGCACTCAATAAATACGATTGATTGATTGATTGATTGATCTGAATACCGGACAGTTGAAATGGGCCATGACTGAACTACATGACCCCCAAATCTGCACACCCTGCATATCAAATTAATTCAAATTAGCCAGGCAAGTCACTCAACTAGTACCAATGCAGAATGAAGTGACAGATAAATCCTTTCCCTCAAGATGACAAAAGTACACCTAGAATACTAGGGATAAACTAATGCAAACACCAATTTTATTTGAGCCTTTCCTAGATGCATGCTCATTTTCATAACCATAAATTTTCTTGCAGGAAGATTCTAAAGATGTTACAGTGCTTTGCATTCAGTAAGTGCTCAATAGGATTGAAAGGAGGTCAATATAAAAGTTAGCAGGGACATATTTTAATTTATGCGAGAGAAAAATTAAAAGTCCTTTAGTTGGCGAGGATATATCTGTTTAATCTTTATATTTGGTCTAGAAGCCAAAGTTGTAAGGTTGACAAAAAATGTAGTTCAGTTCTAAAATTAAAAGGCGGCAACCAAGGAATTGCACTGAGTCATAGAATTGTCATTTGATTATGAGCAGTACTGTTTCACTGCCAGTTTAAAGTTCTTCATGTAGCAAGGAACTGTTCTCGATCGAGAGATTAAACAGGCAAACTCTTGGCCATGTAGAGCTTTGTCTCAGACCACCAGCCAGAAGGAATCAATGCTAACATAGCTAGCCTACCCCTTCCCTCTTGCCCATTTCAACCTGTCCATCTTCTGACTTCAAAGCTAGATTGAAACTCCACCTTCCTGATGACCATTTTTCTTCTGAGAACTATGCTTAGAAATAAGATGACTTTCCCTGTCAGGTAGACTATATCTGTAAGAAAGCTTAAGCCACCCAGCTGTAACTGTGGGAGAAGGAAGCACAGACAGAAAGAAATGCATTAAGGAATCATCATTTAGGTGGGGAAGGAGAGGATGATATGAAGATGCGGATGAAAAATAATTACCATTATACTGGTCTGCCAGACACACCAGGAATCTGTGCTTGTTAGCCACTGTAGCACAATGCCAGGCTGGCACGACTAGTGAGATGGGGAAAAGGAAGGAGAAGAGAAGGTTTGAGATTGAAGGAGGTGGTAGGATATTTTCCTCTTATGAAATAACTGGTTGTCCAAATTCTGTTTAGACAGATCTGTGAGTACGCTGATGGAGTATAGAATTAGATAGGTCACGCTTTAATTTGCTCTCCCTTGGAAGTGTCCACACAGGCTTCATGAAGGTCCAATATTCACTGAAGTCTTAAGAGAGCTTGCTGCTAGGGACCATCTTAACTTTATTAAAAGAAAAGAAAATCTTACAGAAGACTATACAGGAGAGACAGGCAATAACAAATTTCACAAAAGAGACATGTCGCTAAATTTAAAACAAAGTCTTCTGATTTATAATACTAGAATTTCCATGAATACTACCCTTAATATTCACATGCATAAAGTTCCAGTTTACCTGGGATTTGATTTTCACTGGGTGATAGAGAATTAACACTTTTAAAAAATATCTAAATTAACTCCTGTATGAGTGTAATAAATTGATTGAAAATAAATGAAAAGAGTACATTACAGTCTATCTAGATGAATGAGCAAAAGACAAAATAAAAGTAAAGAGGTAGCTATAGCTTTGTGAGTACTGAAAACTACGGCATATGTTAAAAAAGAGGTGGCAGCACAGACGGGCAAATGCTGCATATTTGAATAAATATCCATATAAACTTACAAACATTAAATCATCTTCATGTCCACATCAATAATGGTATTTGTTAAAATAGCTCTAAGGATGGATTTAATTTGTGTCTAACCAAAGTGAAGCAGAAAGATAAATATCTACATAGTAATTTTGGATAATCTAGACCAAAAACAAAAAACAAAAAAAAACCCCTCTTCACTTAAAGGGGAAAAATTATTTGTATTATCCAAAGAATCACCTCAGTTCTCCAGACCTTTAATCAATCAACAATATTCATTGATCACTTACTGGTGAATAGTATCTGAACAGATCTGGCTTTGAGGTTCTGCTCAGGAGCTTCAATTATTGCCACTTGTTTTCAATCCATTTTATCAAGAAGAAATTTATTTTATTGGGGAAGACAATGTATTTCTTAAAATGGGATGATGAAGGTGGTTCAAGGAGTGCACCCATATCAGAACTTGCTCTTTTGAAAATGTAAAAAAAGGATTATAACTTTTCAGAAGTAAAATTTGAACTTAGTAACTCTGACTTGTCTTGAAGAATAACCAATCCCTCTCAAGAATTTGTTCTCACACCAGTAAACTTTATGCGAAAAAAATTTACCTCATTAATTTGGATCCTGCGAGTGCAAAATTATACTTGTGCTCTCTAGTGGCGAGTCAAAGACTGAAATTTGAATTAGTAGAATGAACATTTCAGTCAGAAAACCAGGAAATAGAATTATTGAAGGTAAGACAAGATGAAGATGTGTGTCTGGGTGTGAAATGAGAGTAGTGGGAGAGGTAAGCTCTTATTGAACTGTTACAAGTCCAGAGTTCTGATGAAATTGCCTGATTTGAAACTTGAGAACTTGCTGCAGGCAAAGGTGGCTTCATCGCCTGAGGAAAAACAGTTAAATACTGCTCTGCTGAAAAATTTGGTAGATAGAAGATGCTTATGATGTCCCCCCAACCCTCAAAGATCTCTGCATTTTCACAAAGTCCTAAAATTGAATACTTTACTAAAATGTACCTAATTCCATTCCTACAAATGTTCCTCCCTTGTTTACCCTGAAATTAGTGAGCACATCATGTGTCTTCGTTCTTCTTGAAAAGCTACAATTTAATTCTTCAGCATCTATCAATGACATTTATTGAGCACTTACTGTGTTCAAAGCATTGTACTAAGTGCTTGGGAAAGTACAATTTAATGGAGTTGATAAATATGTCACAAGACATCTTTGCCCACAAATATGCACACAAGAAGCATTCAGGCTTGAGGGGGACTTATCACCCTATTAAAGTGTTTGATGACTTGATGAGAACCTTGTCAAATATAAACTGAGCCACAGTTTTCCCAAACCCAGATTTTTTATAAAAACACGAGGAAAAACTTACATTTTCCTTCTGAACGACATCATAAACCTCCCACATAAGTGGAAAAACTACCTCAGCCTGGGAAAAGTTCATTTAAATACTCTATGTATTCCATTTTTATCCTACACTGGGATAGCTATTTCTTTATCTAGATGGAAAGTAAGTGCTACAGTTCTAAGTGACTTTTCTGCTGAACACTTAGGAATGTTTTTCAATACGTACTATGCATAGCAACATGTCAGAAACATTGTAGAACAGAGACACACAATCCAGGCCCAGCGTATACTCTGAACATTTCATTTTGAACAGCCTGTCCTTTGAAATTCTGAATATACTGCTATTTTCATGTATCGTGGGAACCCTAGCAACACTTCAGTTTCTTGCCTGATGCATGGGGACAGAGGCTTGGAGTGGGTACCTGCTGGGTAGTGGTAAACTAAATCAATGAAATTCATAATGCTTTCCTCACAAATCTTTCACACTCACACTTGAGAATTAACTCTTTCAGTAGAGACTCAATCTAATTATCCCAGAAGCATAAATTACGGGAGGCCAATTTTGTTTCTTTACTGTTCTATGCATGCTCAGTAGAAAGTACCAGCATTGGCTCAAGGAAACACAAAACCAAATTGCTTCATTATTGTCATTGTACCTACCCCTTTGATAGCTTTATACTTCCATCAACTACTGTTCCTCATTCTAAACCAAAACAAGTCTAATCACTGCCCTTCTTTACATATTTTCAGATGTAATCAGTTTCACTGATTTCCAGTGCTCAAAATTAATGTTTTGAAAATACAGGAAACCAAGGGACAACATTGCATAGTATATTTGAGGTTGACTGTGGTGTCTTGACAAGGTTCTTAATTTTATTCTTGCTCTATTTTAATACACCTTCCTAGGGATTTCTCCTCCAGGAATGAGGACACCTATCTTCTTCATTTTGAGTTTCTACTAGATTTCTTTGAAATTTGAGAATTTTATTTCTTCTCATACAGGGTAGTGTGATGTTTTCACATGGACTAGTGATCATATTTCTAACTATGACTTTAAAGTTCAGAATCTTATTTGCTGATGTCATTAAAACTTCACTGAGTCCAATTTTTTCCTTTTCAACTAAATTAAAATAAAGCCAAGAGACAGTCATTTTTTGCCATGAAGTTTACTGTACCTGATACATCCCTGGACCCAACATGTCTTTTGTTAATGTATTCATACTGCTAAGAAACTTTAAACAGAACATTATTCATACTGCTAAGGAGTTTTAAACTGAACCCTCTTGCTCCTGGTTCATGTCAAATGTTTTCGCTCTGCACTGGACTATTTGGATCATACATAAACTTTACAAAAAAAAGTCAGGCCTGGCATAGTATCAGTATAACATGCTGTCTGCACTCCTGCATATATTGAAGTCTCCTAATATAAGAAGATGGAAATATAATCCATTTACAATAGTACCTTACATCTCCATCATTAGCTACTGCATCTCTGAGGGTAACTATCATCTGGTTCTTTCTGACTGAACTAAACAGTCAACAGTCAGCCAATCAATTAATGGTACTTACTGAGCACTTAAAGTCAAGCACTGTACAAAGCACTTGGAGAGTACAATAGAATCAGTAAACTTGATCCCAGCCTTACTTTTTACTTTCATGTACATGTTATCCAAAAATTGGTGATAGAGTTGATGACAACTTAAAATGTGATTAACTGTCTCATTCTGAAACATGTGGGCAGAGATTCTCACTCTTTATTGTTGTAATGTACTTTCCCAAGCTCTTAGTACAGTGCTCTGCACACAGTAAGTGTTTAGTAAATGTGATTGAATGAGTGAATCAAATCAGCCTGGATGTATAAAACTTCTTGGCGGAAGCATTCTTGATTCCTTACATTCTTGTCACTTGATCTGTCCATTTCTTGATTCCATGAAATTTCCACTACAGTGGCCCACAAGCACCTTAAATTTAACTTGCCCAAAACTGTACTTCTAATCTTCCCTTAAACAAACCTTCTCTCATCCCAATTTTTCCATCTCTGTTGATAAACAATGGTATTCTCGCCATCTTCACTGTTCCTGGAGTCCACAAACAACTCCTTGCTGCCAATTAACTGGATAATCTGATTATTTGCTGCCCACATTTTTCTCAAAAGTATTTTGGCAAATATCTGCCCACTCCCTTAAAACTTTAGTTGATTTCAATTATTCTCCTCATTAAGCAGAAACTTCCAACCATTGGTTTAAAAGCACTCCATCAGCTCCCTTCCTCATATTTATCCATTCCCTTCTACCACAACCCAATTCACCCCTTTTGTTCTTCTCAAGCAAACCTACACACAACCAGTACGACCAAGTGGAAAACATGGGACTGTAGTCAGAGACTGGGTTCTAATCTCAGCTCCGCCATTTACCTGTTTTGTGACCTGGGGCAAGTCATTTATTCTAACTGGGATCCAATTTCTTCATCTGAAAATACTTGTTCCTCACTTGGACTGAGCCCCATGGGGGTACATAGTAAAAGCTTAATAAGTAACATTACACTATGCCTTGATCTCTTCTCACTCCAAGCACTTGCTCATACCCTTCCTTCTGCCCTAAAACTCCTTTCCTCCAGCAGTCAGATAACAATAATAATAATTTTGGTATTTGTTAAGTGCTGACTACGGGCAAGGCACTGCACTAAGCACTGGATAGATATAAGATAACTGGGTTGGACATAGTCCCTCTCCTTCCACATAGAGCTCACAATCTTTATTCCTAGAGAAGTAAACTGATTTGCCCAAGGTCAGACAAGTGGCTGAGTCAGGACTGGAATCCAGGTCCTTCTGATTCCCAGGTCCGTACCCTAGCCAGTAAGCCATGTTGGTCTCAAAGTGCTTCCCTTCTTCAAGGCCCTTCTAAAATATGACCTCCTCCAGAAACATTTCAGTAATTCATTTTTCTCAGATCACATATCCTTCTCTATCACCTCAGCACTTTTGTACCTCCTCCTCACACACTCACAGCCACTCATTTCAATTTAGAGTTCTTTATTTAAGCTCATGCTTATCAAAATGTCCATTTCACATTTTCTTTTTCCTTTTCTATGGTCTAATGGTTTCCTGCAGTATTGGAACTTCAGCATATCCACGTCATCTAAGAACTTCGATACTCATCCACCATCACCATTCTGCATTTACATAAATATCTTAGCCTATAATTTATTTTAGTTTCTGCCTCCCTGGCTACACTGTAAGTCCCTTGAAATCAGGAATCATTTTTTAATGAATATATTATTCTCTCCCAAATGGCCAGTACAGTGATCAGCACAAATTGCCCTGTAGATACGTAACAGGGGGTGATGGAGATGAGGGGATGATGGAGATGTGGGCTAATGGATACAGGGGGCAATGGAGATACAGTGACAAAAAGATAAGAGGAAGTAGGATTTAATCCCCATTTTACAGATGAGAAAACTGAGGCCCAGATAAGTAAAGGCCCAAGGTCACACAGTATACAAGTGGAGGAGCTGGGATTAGAACCCAGGTCTTCTGACTCCTAGGCTTGTGCTCTTTCCAATAAGACATGCTGTTTTTCAAGTGATCCAATTATTTTTTCCTGCAATTCCCTGGGCCACTTCATGGTGTCGAGCGGGGTGGGGGTGGCTGTGGTTTAAAAACTGTAAATATTTACTAAATAAGTCTTAGAAGAAAAACAATTCAGGGTAGCTTTTTCCTACTGATAGTTTTCTGTTATTGTTCACAACTCCACTGCAGGCAGGGAATGTCTTTATTGCTGCATTGTACTTTCCAAGTACTAAGTACAGTGCTCTGCACACAAGCACTCAATAAATGAGATTGAATGGAGAAGGTGGGCAGTTGAATAAACCTGACAAGCAACTGAATAATCTCAAACATTATTATGGGGATGCCCCAACCTCACAGAAGTGGCATATAACAAAACATGTTACTCAAACATTTCTGCTGGAAGAGATCAAATCCAACATGTCAAGAAATCAAACGTTTAACCCTTTGGCAATATTGCACGTTAATTATACACTAGCCACCAAGTATTAGAAGAAACAAGCATTTGAATAAACAAGGAAATTGAAGATAAAAACCCCATACGCTATGAGTCAGTGCATCAGGCACTGGGAAAGTATGTATAGGGCTATGAGCCATTTTCTACGAAGTATTACCACCTCTGACTTCTACAGTGGAATCTCACTATGGAAAAGGAACATACTTAACAACTCTGTTCTGCTGTTCTTTCCCAAGCACTTATTACAGCTCTCTGCACATAGCACTTAAATACCACTGACAGAAAAAGATTTTTAAATATGAAGGATATAAAACAGTGTTTTGTTGGTTATGGTTTTCCAATTTTATGGATTATTTCACCCCTTTGCTTTGGTTAGGATAATAATAATAATGAAAATAATTGTATTTAAATGCTTACTATGTACCAGGCACTGTACTAAGCGCTGGGGTTGGATACAAATTGGGTTGGACACAGTCCCTGTCCCATGTGGGGCTCCCAATCTCATTCTCTATTTTACAGATGAGGTAACCGAGGCACAGAGAAGTTAAGTGACTTCATCATCATCAATCGTATTTATTGAGTGCTTACTGTGTGCAGAGCACTGTACTAAGCGCTTGGGAAGTACAAGTTGCCCAAGGTCACACAGCAGACAAGTAGGAGAGCTGGGATTAGAACTCATGACCTTCTTTCACTCAATCAATCACACTTATTGAGCACTTACTGTGTGCAGAGCACTGTACTAAGCACTTGGGAAGTACAGGTTGGCAACATATAGAGACGGTCCCTACTCAACAATGGGCTCACAATTTAGAAGGCAGAGACAGACAACAAAACAAAACATACTAACAAAATAAAATAAATAGAATAGTAAATATGTACAAGTAAAATAAACAGAGTAATAAATCTGTACAAACATATATACAGGTGCTGTGGGGAGGGGAAGAGGAAGGAGGGGGCTCAGTCTGGGAAGGCCTCCTGGAGGATGTGAGCTCTCAGTAGGGCTTTGAAGGGAGGAAGAGGGCTAGCTTGGCAGATGTGGGGAGGGAGGGCATTCCAGGCTAGGGGGAGGACGTGGGCCGGGGGTCGACAGCAGGACAGGTGAGGCACAGTGAGGAGGTTAGCAACAGAGGAGCAGAGGGTTCAGGCTGGGTTGTAGAAGGAATGAAGGGAGGTGAGGTAGGAGGGGGCGAGGTCATGGAGAGCCTTGAAGCCGAGAGTGAGGAGTTTTTGCCTGATGCGTAGGTTGACTGGTAGCCACTGGAGATTTTTGAGGAGGGAAGTAACATGCCCAGAGCGTTTCTGCACAAAGATGATCCGGGCAGCAGCATGAAGTATAGACTGAAGTGGGGAGAGACAGGAGGATGGGAGATCAGAGAGGAGGCTGATGCAGTAATTCAGTCGGGATAGGATGAGAGATTGAACCAGCAGGGTAGCGGTTTGGATGGAGAGGAAATGGCAGGTTTTGGCGATGTTGTGGAGGTGAGACCAGCAGGTTTTGGTGATGGATTGGATGTGAGGGGTGAACGAGAGAGCAGAATCGAGGATGACACCAAGGTTGCAGGCTTGTGAGACGGTAAGGATGGTAATGCCGTCTACAGTGATGGGAAAGTCAAGGAGAAGGCAGGGTTTGGGAGGGAAGATAAGGAGTTCAGTCTTGGACATACTGAGTTTTAGATGGCGGGCAGACATCTGGATGGAGATGTCTTGAAGGCAGAAGGAGACACGAGCCTGAAGGGAGGGAGAGAGAGCGGGGACAGAGATGTTGATTTGGGTGTCATCAGCGTAGAGATGATAGTTGAAGCCATGGGAGCAAATGAGTTCACCAAGGGAGTGAGTGTAGCTAGAGAACAGAAGGGGATCAAGAACTGACCCTTGAGGAACCCCTACAGTAAGGCGATGCGAGGGGGAGGAGGAGCCCGCAAAGGAGACTGAGAATGAATGGCTGGTGAGATAACAGAAGAACCGGGAGAAGATGGAGTCTGTGAAGCCAAGGTTGGATAGCGTGTTGAGGAGACGGGGGTGGTCCACAGTGTCGAAGGCAGCTGAGAGGTCAAGGAGGATTAGAATAGAATAGGAGCCATTGGCCTTTGCTCTGTCCATTAGGCCATGTGTAGTCACACTTCATTTCAGGTACTTAAAGAAGGTTCCAGTAGGATCCAAGAAATACCAACTTTGTTCAGACTCCTGGTCCATCCAGCCCAGTATTTCTTCTCGGGCAATAACACGTTACACTTAGAGGAGTTTTTAAAAGAGGAGAGGGAGAGCACAAGGGGAATGTCAGCAATAAGGTTGTCCTGGTTCAGTGTGCAGTGAGGAAGAAAATAAAATACGAGGAGTGAGCAAAGTCAATGAAAGGAGCAAACAGATGGTATGTTCAAACTGATCTCTAGGAAAAGCAGTTACAGCAGAGGAAACTGTTACAGGAAATGCTGAAACATCCAATGCGTGAAGTGATTAAAATGGGATGGAGGTTTTGGCATGAAGATGCCAAAGAAGAGAAATTGTATTGAAGAAACCCACAGAATTCTTAAATAAAAACCCTTCAACTTACTTTAGAAGTCAGATTCTCTGAAAGTTACATTACGAATTCTTAAAAGACCATTTATGCACTGATGGCTTTTTATTAACTAGTTCTCTAGTGGCCTTAAAAAGTCAATTCTCCCACTTCAAATTAATTTCCCATTATAGAATTTTAAACCAGAAAATTGGGCTTCATAGAGCTGGCAGAGTTAAAATTCTCAGTAGTGATAGTTTTGATAAATCTCAGTCTAGGTGCTTGAGCACTTCACTCACAAAACTGCTTAATTCTAACATTCAACTATCCTGATGTTATGTAAAACGAGACGCAGCATGGCTTAGTGGAAAGAGACTAGGCCTGGAAGTCGGAGGTCGTGGGTTCTAATCCCTGCTCTGCCACGTTTGAGCTGTGTGACTTTGGGCAAATCACTTAGCTTCTCTGTGTCTCAGTTCCCTCATTTGTAAAATGGGAATTAAGACTGTGAGCCCCGTGTGGAACAGCCTGATTACCTTGTATCTATCCTAGAGCTTGGAACAGTGCTTGGCACATAGTAAATGCTGAAATACCATCATCATAATAAAGTAATTTTGAATGGACATCATTAACCTATACTAAATACTTTCAATATTCCCTCTGGGGAGAGCACTTAAGGAACTAGGGAACATTCTTCTGATCATGAAAACCTGTTTAATTTGGGCATACCATGTTATTGATAGAAAGTTCTTACACACATGTGGGCCTCTACTTGTTTTGATGGCTGTCTTCCCCTTCAAGACTGTAAGCTCAGTGTGGGCTGGGATTGTCTCTCTTTATTGCTGAATTATAGTTTCCAAGCACTTAGTACCATTCTCTGCACACAGTAAGCACTCAATAAATATGACTGAATGAATGAATGGCCTTCAAAATTAGGTGTTCGCTAAAGGTTGGCCCTTGCATTCTTTGGAAAAAATTCCACCGTAGCATTATAGAAGAACTGGATGAAGTTTAGGTAGTGATTACCAAGTGAGGTGGATGGAGGGAAAATATATATATATATATATATATATATCAAATCTTATATCAAATATATCTTATATATCAAATATATCAAATCTTTGCCACAGACATGAAGATGAAAAGATAATCTTACATCAAGTCTTGCTTCAGCCAGTGGATTCTTCCCAAAGACACCAAGGGAATTTTTGAAGATTTGCAGCTCTCTCAGAAAGCCAGCACGTTGGATTTTCCATGGGTTCAGCCAAAATCTTCTGTTTGTATCCCAGGCTTATTTTAACACCCAATCAACAGAAAGGAGCCTCCAATTATCAGTGAGAGATACGTTCTGTTGAGACCTAAGGAAAAAAAGACAAAAAACGGATGCACCAACTTCCGGAGACCATGATGGCCTTTTTAATAGGGATGCTCATTCCTTTCATTCCTTTTACATTACAAGTTTATCACATTGGACTTAGTCCCTGTCCCACCTAGAGCTCACAGCTTATTTAGGAGGGAATAGGGTTTAATCCCCATTTTGCAGTTGAGGAAACAGGCAGAGAATTGAGTTGCTCAAGTTACACTGCAAGTAATTGGCATAGCTAAGATTAGAACACAGGTCCTCTGACTACCAGGGCCAAACTTTTTCCACTAGGCCATTAGCTTGGCTGGTGGTTCTGTGAGACAAAAACTCCTCATTACTGGCTTCAAAGCTCTCTATCACCTTGCTATCAGTACCTCACCTCCCTTCTCTCCTTCTACATTCCAGCCCAAACACTCCGCTCCTCTGGTGACAACTTCCTCACTGTGCCTCATTCTCGCCTGTCCCACTGCCGACCCCTGGCCTATGTCCTACCTCTGGCCTGGAATGACCTCCCTCCTCCAATCTGCCAAACAATTAAACTTCGGCCCTTCAAAACCCTACTGAAGGATCACCTCCACCAGGAGGCCTTCCCAGACTAAGCCCCTTTTTCCTCAGCTCCCCCTCCCCTCCCCATCACCCTCCCTTTGATCTACCCTCCTTCCCCACAGCACTTGTGCATATAGATATATATACATATCTATAATTTTATTTATATTAATGCCTGTTTACTTGTTTTGATGTGTATATCTATAATTTGATATTGATGTTATTAACTGCTGTTTGCTTCTTTTGTGGTCTGTCTCCCCCCTTCTAGACTGTGAGCCCATTGTTCAGGGATTGTCTCCGTTGTTGAATTGTACTTTCCAAGTGCTTAGTACAGTACTCTGCATACATTAAGTGCTCAATAAATACAATTGATTGAATGAATGAATGAGAAAGAGGAGGAAATAAGCCTGGAAAAATAGTCCCCATCAGCCCTGATCAGCCTCTTCTGACATTAAACCAGACAGAACTGTATCACTGGTACTTCAGACAGATTTTTCCACCAAGCAGAGCTGACCTAAGCATGCTGATTTGTTCTCCAATCAGATCCTACTAGAGGGGTAACCAATCGAAGGAGAAGGTGAGAGGGGTGAAAAACTTACGTTTAAATTGGAAAACTCTGAATCACAAGTGCTATACAAAAGCCTTTTATTTGTTGGGGGAAGTCAGAGATAAGCAATCCTCAACCCCATCATGTACCTGACTGTATATGCCCTATTCTAGCATTGAGATTTCTATGAGAAAGCTTGGCAATAGCAGTTCGAAGAACGACCCATTAGAGAGCAATAGGATAGGTTTTTTTACACATGGAACAAAACAAAGTTTCCAAGTTTCTAAAGGGACCCTGGAAGAGACAACCAGGCAGCCTAATTGGTCAGTCAGGAATTATGCAGAAGCACGCAGTAAGGGAAAAAAGAGGCCTGCATGATTAGAATCCAATAGTTTTAGCCCAATCTCAAATGATTTCACCTCCTTCAGTACTTCCAATCTCACTGATAGATCGAAAAGTTGGATTGAAAAGTGAAAAAGGCGTGCTTGTTCTGTTAAGAAACATGGCTTTAAGGAGTTTAATTTTTATTTTTAGAAATGCAATTGTTCTTTGTCCTGCAGATGTGGCCAGTAAGGCAATAGCAGAACCAGAATTAGAATTCAGGCTTCTTGGGTCCCAGCCCAGGGTTTTGTCTCCTGGATCACAATGCTCAAGTATTTAACATTTTTGGTTGAAATGGCACTTTTTCCTTAGAGTTATAAACCTGTATTTGAAAAATGGGCATAAATAAGGAAACACTAAATTTAGTGCTGAATCAAGCTATTGAAATTTTTCAGGAACGCTTAACTATATTTCTGCAAATTCTTTAATAACGAAACGACTGCTTCAATAAAACTGAAAGAGCAAACGAACAGTTACTAATATCTACCAATGTGCAGTTCACTGGGATCAGGGAACGAGGCTACCAATTCGGTTTTATTGTATTCTCCCAAGCGATTAGTACAGTGCTCTGCACACAGTAAGTGCTCAATATAATTGATAAATCAATGACAATTTCCAGGGTGTGGATAAAACATGTAATTGAATGTAATAAAGTGTGCATAAGTGCCATAGTAACTAATTTAAGTTCATCTGGAAATTCAATATTCTCAAAGACAATTTGTGAGTGGTAAATTCGATTGAAACAATGTCACTGTAAAATCATCCACAAATTCCCAACACATCTCTAATAAAAAGAAAGCGGATTTATTATTAGTATTGTTATACTCATTATATCATTTTCCAGTCTCTTCCATAAGAGAAGGTGATAAGAAGAACTTTAGAGAAAGAAAGAACCTATGCTCTGGGAGTTACAATTTTAGGCAATTAATCTGAACAAGATTGAGGTTTTGCATCAGTGCACCATGAGCAAGCTGTGCACATAACCAAGGATCAGCATCAGTGACAGAGATGTGTTTCCTGGGTAGCCCATTGTTCACGATGCAAGATGAGACAAGGAGGTAGACAACAGAAGTCAAGAAACAAACAAATCTGTGGGTTGATACAAACACAGTGAATTCTCAGTATGACAACAAGATGGAAAACAAATGGATGGGTAATTGTCATGCCAGGAGTCCAACCTAGTTTAGGGTTGAGAGACTTGTATCTAAATGAACCCAGGACTAGAGTCAGAAGACCTGGGTTCTAATTCTGGCTCCGCCACTTGTCTGCTGTGTGACCTTAGGCAAGTCATTCATTTTTCTGTACCTGTTACTTTATATGTAAAATGGGGACAAAGACTGTGAGCTCCATGTGGGACATGTCCCCACCCTCTAGACTGTGAGCTCGTTATTGGGCAGGGATTGTCTCCATTTGTTGCTAAATTGTACTTTCCAAGCACTTAGTGCAGTGCTCTGCACACAGTAAGTGCTCAATAAATGCAAGTGAATACTGTGCCAGTGTCCAATCTGATCAGCTTCAATCTACCAGAGTTTAGTGCAGGGTTTAACACCTAATAAGCACTTAAATTCCCCCCCACAAAAAATACCAATAGCAGTCATTATGTATTTAAGACTATTAAAAATAGATAGGCATAGAATTAAGAATTCCTTCCAAGATCCAATTTAAAGTTTTGTAGGGGTCCCAGCAACCATGTCTGAATCAAACTTCCAAACCAGTAAAGAAAAAAGAGGACTTAATTAGTAACAAATAGAAAAGATCCCATTAAAAAATACTAAAGAGAAAGTTTGTGAGACAGCATTTACAGCTCCTGAAGTTTAATAGCCAGGCTCCTGCCTAGGAGCTGATTAACAAGCCAGCATTTTGCTACCTTTACTTAGCTTTACTTAGGGAGAAACTTGGAAATAAGATTTAAGCCACAATACCCTAGAATTAAGTTAATAATCAAAGTAACACACTCTAATCTCCCTTTTACCTCAATATAGCTTGGATAGAGAGAAATAATTTACCACATGAATGAAGATTCTTACCCTTTGAATCTTAGAAGCAAGAGATACCACCTACACCAGAGTCACTTCCCTTTACTCTACTCCCAGGCCCAGGAAATAGGAAGTTAAGGATAGAGCTTTATGACTATTGACCAAAAAGTCAGCACCCTCCCAAAATAGCAAATGAGACTGGAGGAACAGGTGGCCTGTTCCTCTTGTTAGACATGTCTGATATGATAATCCTTGAGATCACTACAGGTGAGAATATTCCCCCATTGGAAGAAGTTTCCTACACTAAGAGATCACAGGAGCCCTGCATTTGTCCTTGATTAGGCAAAAGCCTGAGTGAAAGAGCCCACTGTTGGGTAGGGACTGTCTCTATATGATGCCAACTTGTACTTCCCAAGCGCTTAGTACAGTGCTCTGCACACAGTAAGCACTCAATAAATATGATTGATTGACTGATTGATTGATTGATTGAAAGAGAATGTAGAGTTAGAAGAGGAAGGCTCAGGGAAGCCAGGTAGCTCTCTGCCCGTATAGGTACAATTAAATTTACTGAACAATCCCTACATAATTTAATTGTTTTGATGTTTTTTCTTCATTTTTCTTTTATATTTAGAGATGTTTAAAAGGGGTAGAGAATCAGAATAACAGGTAGGAGAACTGTCAAGAAAAAGGAAGCGGGAAGACATTTTGACATGAAAATATCACACTTAAGAGAGTTCCTCAGGCAGTTTTATGGTTTGCAGACAGGTATGACGGATCTGCTCCCGCCTTCCATACCTGCACTTTCTTCTACAGATTCACTTAGAGGGGAAAGACTAGGGCAAAGGGAGAGAAGTGTAAATGACTGTAGTATCCCACTAATTACCATCAATTTCCATCTTTTAGAATTTACTGATTTTTTTGTTTGTTTTGTGGTTCTTGTTAAGTCTTTACTATGTTTTCAACACTCTTCTAACTGCTGGGTAGACAGAAGTCAATTAAATCAGCCACAGTTTCTGTCCTGCATGGGATCTACAGTCTTAAGATGAGGTTTTTCAATAGAAACCTTATCGACTTCAATAGGACTAGCTCATATTTTGTCACCAATGTAATATTTCATGTTCCTTAAAATTAGTGGTTCATGTATGACTACATGTTGCAAGACTACTATATATTGATCCTTTTATCAGGCTGCTAGTAAATAGACGCTTACTTTTCCTCAGAAGTTCCAGGTCACAAATAGTAGAGCACTTAGTGGACTCTTCCCTATCCAAATCTCAAAGTATCTCAATAATTCAGTAGCTGTGTAGTTTGAAATCCATGCAGCTTAAGCATTTGGCAGAAATTTTATCACAGACCATAGTTCACTGGTTGGGCACTCGAGTTGAAACTAAAAGGATTCCTTGGTAATGAGCTGATTTTTCATTGTTAACACTGGAGTTACTTTTCATCTGTAAAGCTATGCATTCCGGAAAGTGAAATACATTCATATTTAAACTATTTCTAAAATAAAACATAATCTGGTCCACAGCCAAGATCCATTTATTTTAGCACACATATTTCTTATTGCCTACAGAATGGCAAGCAGCAACCAATAGAGTAAATTAAGTTTCTAATGATGATTTCTCATTATCCAACTTTTTCATTGTGTGTCTTTAAAAGCTCTGTGGCTGTTTGCAAGGGCTGTTTTTTAAGGAGAATTTTAAGAATCCAAATCTATGAGAGTCAATCCTAATGCAAATTGTCACCCATAAAAAAGCAGTGACTATACTGTGCAGGACTCTACCAAAATGTTTTCAAGCCATGACACACTAGGATTAGAGGCTCCCCCTCTAAACTGTAAACTCTTCTGGGTCAGGGAACATGTCTACTATGTGTCTACTCTATTGCACTCTCCCAAGTGCTTAGTACAGTGCTTTGCACACAGTAAGTGCTCAATAAATACACTTGATTGAGTGAGTGACTGCCTACTGGGAACCCCTGTGATGCAAGCTAAGATTGTGTCTGTTTGTTGTTATATTCTACTCTCCCACTCTTCCAAGTGCCTGGTACAGTGTTTTGAATGCAGTAAGTGCTCAATAAATGATTAAATGAGTGATTGAATGATTAGTGAGTCAGATAACTTCAGTGTGAACCAGACAACATTATTGTTACTAAGATTCAACTGTACCTAGGATTATATTCCAGCTATTTGGTTCATTTGATCCAATAGACCTGAGTCTGCCATACCTCCCATTCCAGTTGTTCCAGGGAAAATGTGAAAATCTTAAATTTGAAAATAAGTCATTAGGAAACCAGCTAGGAACTGTGCCTTCCTTGACAGTTTAATCATTTATAAAACCATTTGGCACCAGTCACTTTACCATTACAGGATGGTTTTACCTCCAACGCAGATAACAAAAGTACTACTATTTTCATTTAGCAAGATAATTTAAACCCACAAATTGTCACCTAAGGATCCATGCTAATGTTTTCTAAAAGACACAAATTACAATCTGAAAATAAAGGGATATTAGAATCACAAATTGATTGCTATCTGAGAAAGATCGTTCCTGACATATCAGGCTAATTTAACACCTCTGCTGGGAACTGTTGGGAAGTTCTAGCATATCCTCTGAATATCAAATTTTGCTTTTCTCAGTGCCATACCCTTTGAGTGTTGTAGATACATATTCACCCTAATCCACCTGGGATCTGCTGCATGACCCAATGAATGAACAATATGGAAGTTGCAGTTTATCTATCAACATTATTTCAAGGTTTGATTTTTGTCATACCGAGTCAAACACTGCTCCCAAATGAAAGTGCTACCTTAAACCTGGGTAAGGACACCTTAAAAAACGTGTTTACATACGTATATGGCATTTATTAAAGCACTTACAGTGTTCCCAGCACCCTGCTGAATGCTAGGCTAGATGCAAGATAATTAGATGAGTCAGATCTCTGTCCCACATAGGGCTCACAATCTAGGAGACAAGGGAGTCTTATCCCCATTTGATGGAGGAGGCAACTGAGGCACAGAGAGGTTAAGTAACACAGGGATTACATATCTGAAGGCCACACAGTAAGCATTCAATAAATTCCACTGATTGAACCCCAAGTAACAGAAAATGTAGATGTAGTATTCAGGCCTTAACCATCCCATTAGATTATATCCAGATAGGTGCACAAGGTGGAAAGAAGATTCCCTAAATCCTCAATAGCGTTCTATCAAAAATGCAAAATGAAAACAAAAATTGTTCTATAGCGTAACTCAGTCCCTTCCGCTGCTCCTTTGACTCCCAGACGCTTGCATTTTCCACTAGGCCATGCTGTTTCTTGGAGAATTTCTGAGAAGTGCCACAGTTACACAGCAGTTTCCAGAGCTCTGCTCTATAAATGGTGTCTAATGCTTTTTAAGGTCAATGAACAGAGTGGCGGTCTCGGCGTTCATCACCACATTATTCCTGTGACTGTTATTTTACCAAGCTTATTTCTTTGTTTCATTGTTGTCTGAAACCCCATTGCGATTTAGGTTACAAGCATCATCAGAAGAGAAGCAGCAAGGTCTAGTGGATAAACCACAGGCCTGGGAAGCAGAAGGACCTGGGTTCTAATTCTGCCTCTGCCTCTTGTCTGCGGTGTGATGTTGGGCCAGTCACTTAACATCTCTGTGCCTCAGCTACCGCTCTCATAAAACGGGGATTAAGCCTGTGAGCCCAAGTGGGACATGGGATTGTGTCCAACCTGATTACTTTGTATCTACCCCAGTGCTCAGAACAGTGCCTAGTAAGCCCTAGTTAGAAATTTCATTTAAAAATGTTTTTTTGAGGCAGTGATTCAGGAGCTGCTACATGCAAAATGACTAGGGGCACATACTTAAAAAGTTATGCAAATGATTACGAATTGCTTTGTAGATTCATCACAGTTCTTCAGCTTGACAATGAGTCTTAAGAAACCCACAGGTATATGCCACACTGCTTCTTGGAAATGCTACACACAGCAAAAATTAAGTAAAACAGAAGTGAATGCTCTGGCAGAATTTGGCTACATAGGGAGTACATAATGCAACAGTGTACAGAGGTAGTTTTAAGGTAGAAGAAAAAGAGCCAGCATGACTTCAGCTGACTGAAAGATAGACTGAAAACAGCAGGACATCAAGCTCCTCATCTACAGCACAGTACTCAACCTCAAATGGCAGAAGAAGGTTATCAAAACAGATACTGGAGCATAACTCACCAGATTGAAGCAATACTTGCACTAGGAAGAAAATATGAAAAGACCGCATCAAAAACTTGAGATTTTCTAATTACTTCTTTCCTTATCTGTTACTTCCAACACAAAATGATTATTTATCTGGTCTATTAAAATACAGTAGCTAGTATTAATGGTATTTTAAATCATTTTCAGTGTCACAACTAAGTTTACAACTGGTAGCTTTTTTCATCACTGATAACAAATCAAGAGCAGAATTTGACTTGGTAACTTTATTTCGCCAAGTAGAATGAAAGGTTTAGCATGATTAAGGTGTATTTTATTTTAAGTTCTGGAAATGCGTCCAAGGTCAAAAAAGACATCAAGCGGTAAGCAGCAAGCATACAGTCTTTCTTTAGCAGTGGCACACAAAAACTATTTGCAAAAGGAGATCAAACGCTGATTTAGATTCTACTGTTGTGCATACTGCCACCTTTTCAGTGAAGCAGAAAATAAAACATATGCAGGCATGAGATTTTGTTATCAAGTTCTAATTGTTTCCATAGCGACTGGTAGTGATGAGAAATTCACTTAATGTACTCCAAGTTGAAAATTATTGTTCATATTAATGATGTATTAGGCTATTGGAGAATATAATTGTGCATTTTAAAAAACAGAACAGGAGAAAAACCATTGCTAAATTGGACCAATGGTCCACCCAGTCCAGGTTTTTAGCCCATTATTATCTTAAAAGTAGCTGTTTGGAGTTTCCTTCATTAGAAGAGTCTGAGTATACTAAAGGGGATACGGAGCATTTAAGCCGATGGGAATCAATGGGGTCCTGGATGTAACGTTGGGAATTTAAGAAAAAGTTTATACTGTCAAGTTGAGGGCGAACATTCAGTGGGCTCTGGGCCTAGAGGGGGTATTATTGCCAGGACCCTAGAAGCAGGGGAGGCTTTGTCATTGTGGTACCTGTACACCCTAAGCCTATTGCTTCCCTTTCTTATTTAAAAAAATATGATTTTCCATTTTCAACTGCCCTCTCTCCTGAAGCCAGATTGCTATCCCCACAGCTGTAGGAAGAATCCCAATGGACTGCACCCAGAAATTACCTGTTATAATGTTCTCTGTATGTTCGTTGCATGCAAATTACAATTGAATGAATATGTGTAGGCATCTTGGGTTATTAAAATAACCCTGTTGTTAATCCACTGGAAAAAGCACAGCTCCATTTACGTGTTGTGTGACTTGAGCAAGTCGTTTGAGTTCTCTGGGCCTCAGTTTCATCATCTGTGAAACTGGAGATAAGATGCCTGCTCTCCCTCCTCCTTTAAGTTATAACCTCCATGTGGGATAAGGACTATGTCCCACCTATACTGTATTTACCCAAGCACTTTAATACAATGCTTGGCAGATGATTGATAGTTGATTATTATTATCAGAATCACTATTATCAATATGGTTATTATTATTATTATTAGAAAATCAGGACACCACATTGGCTCATAGCTTGAGTAACTCTCCTGGAATACTAGGGCAGAGAAGGATATGACTTTTGCAAGGGTTCTCCTAAACAGACCTGGCACATGGTTGACGGGACAGTTGATAGCAAGAGTATGTAAACTGCGAAAGGGGATAGTGTTCCAGGAAATGGGAAGGACATGAGGAAGAGGCCAGAGGTGGGAAAGACAAGAACAAGGCACAATGTTCGTTATATGGGGAAAAATGAAGGATACAAGCTGAACTGCAGGGAGAGAAGACAGTGGATAAAGGAAAAGTGGTTGAGTGCTTGAAAGCTAGTGGTGAGAAGTTCCTGATGGATGAAGAGAGAGAACAATGAACAAACACTGGAGGTTTGGAGAAGTGGGGAGATGAGTGAAAAAATACTTGTGAAAAGGAAATATAAATACTATTAATACATTGATTTACTGTCATCAAGATGGGCTATTCTTTTGTGAATTTGGACAGTCAATCATATTTATTGAGAGCTTACAGTGTTCAGAGCATTGTACTAAGTGCTTGAGAGAGTGCAACAAAACAATATAAAAACCACATTCTGTTTTATTGAATTCAGAGTTGTCCATAGTGACCAATTTAACATTTTGAGGTAAATCTCTGCCTCATTATCTCTGTTACTGTATGTGTTTTAACAAAATGAGTAACTGCCAAAGGTTTTCTTAAACATCTCTATGTTGATCAGTTGATACAAGTAAAAACTGCAGTAGGTTAATAAACCTTTTGTGGAGATAGATGTTTTCAATTAGATTTCTCATTAGTTTTAACAAGGATTATTTCTCTAGCCATGAGTCATTTATCTCAGTTAGTGTTTTTATATATTCTAAAGCTGCAGGGGACTACTTGCCAGGCATTTGATTTTGGTAACTAGGGTTAATTTAGGAATTCTGTTCTCTATTTCTATATTCCCTGAAGGTTTCCTTGGAACTCCCAGTAAAGTGAGAGTCGCTTTACATAAAGCATGTTGCTTAAGCATTCAGACTGTAGGAAAATTCAGACAGAAGTCTTTGTGAGGATGTGAATTGTGGAAAATGCAGATTATAAAAGTCTGACGTAACGTAAATTTTCTGGAAAGATCACCTGGTGTGTGAAGGTTTGGTTAGATTAGGTTGCCACCAAATGCAAAGTTCATGCTTCTTATCAAGTAAATAACAGCCAGGAATAGGGTACGCTCTACAGGAGAAGGACGCCTTTTTAAATTAATTTTAAGTGCACACTACCTAGTCCAAAATACCAGTATAGAGATGTACCCACAATACAGCCACATGCATTTCTTGAAAATGTGGAGGTATCATGAAGTCACATCTTTGGAAAAATGTTCTCCACAGGCTTGCATTCAATTGTTTAGATGCAATACACAAACCAGTTCCAAAATGATTATGATGATGACAATAATAATAATAAATAAATAATAAATAAATAATGTTGGCATTTGTTAAGCGCTTACTATGTGAGAAGCACTGTTCTAAGAGCTGGGGGGGGGATACAAGGTGATCAGGTTGTCCCACGTGGGGCTCACAGTCTTAATCCCCATTTTACAGATGAGGTAACTGAGGCTCGGAGAAGTTAAGTGACTTGCCCGAGGTTACACAGCAGACATGTGGCAGAGCTGGAATTAGAACCCACGACCTCTGACTCCCAAGGCTCTTTCCACCGAGCCATGCTGCTTCTCATGATACTAATGAGTATCATGATCATAAGATTTTTAAGCACTTACCATACTACTTATAACCAGGCACAGTACTATGTTGTGGGAAAGAGATAAGATAATTAGGTCTCACAGGGGGCTCACAGGGGGCTTCTAAGTAGGAGGGAGGGCAGGTATTAAATCCCCATTTTCAGGTGAAGAAATGCAGGAGAAAGGCATTTCCCAAGGTACACAGCAGACAAATGGAAAAGGTGCAATCGGAGCCCAGGTCTTCTGACCCCCGGGCCCATGATCTTTCCACTAGAACACACTGCTTCTGTAGATAGCCGGAGTCTACAGAAAAGTAAATATTACACATCAGGTAATTGCAACCTCACCACCTTGCAATCTCTCAGCTCCCTGTCAACGTGGCCAAGGAACTCTGCCTAACCTCAGCATGCTCCGTGCAACCTGTGCCAAATCTAAAATCCACCGCTTTCACAACCCCTCTACACCTCTGAAGCGGAACGAGACATTCTGAATTTGCAGATTCTTTTTCTTTTTAAATGGTATTCGTTAAGTGCTTACTTTGTGCCAGGCAGGCACTGTATTAGGCGCTGGAGTAGATACAAGATAACAAGGTTGGATGTAGTCCATAGCCAACACTTGAGTCTTCAGCCCCATTTTACGGAGGAGTTTTGAGTAACTTGCCCAAGGTCACACAGCAGACCGGTGGTGGAGGCAGGATTAGAAACCAGGTCCTTTTGACTACCAGTCCCGGGCTCTTTCCACTAAGGCGACACTTCCCGTGCACTCCTACCCCCACCCCCCCGACCACTGTGGCTGAGCAAACTGCCTTCCTTTATTTATTAATTTATTTATTAATAAATTTATATTTTTATTTTACTTGTACATATCTAGTCTATTTATTTTATTTTGTTAGTATGTTTGGTTTTGTTCTCTGTCTCCCCCTTTTAGACTGTGAGCCCACTGTTGGGTAGGGACTGTCTCTATATGTTGCCGACTTGTACTTCCCAAGCGCTTAGTACAGTGCTCTGCACACAGTAAGCGCTCAATAAATACAATTTATTGATTGATTGATTGATTGATTGATTGCCACACAAGGCTGGCACGGGCTCCCTCTGCATCACTGAGGTGACCCTATCCCGTCCTTCTTTCCACTGCCTCCGAAGGAATGAGAACAGCACTTGCAGCCCAAGGCCTCATATAACCTCATACAATCTAGGGGCTGTGTAGCTGTTGTAGCTGTGTAGTTGTGACCCCTGAATCATGTGAAAGAAGTCTGCTCCCCTGTAGCCACAACTTTCTACTGATACTTGTTTTCATTTCCTGCTTTGCAACAGATGTCCCTCACGCTTATGCTGTTTTAAGATTTTAGTGTTTCATTGCTCCCAATGTGTCTCTCTCCTGTTCTCCCCAGCATTGATGGATTATGAACCTATCCCAGGTTCACCACTTGTCTGCTGCGTAACCATGGGCAAGTCACTTCACTTCTCTGTGCCTCAGTTACCTCATCTGTAAAGTGGGGATTTAGACTGTGAGCTCCATGTGGGACAGGAACTCTTGTGTCCACCTCAGTGTTTAGTACAGTGCCTGCCACATAGTAAGTGCTTAACAAATAAACAGTTATTTTAAAATACCATAATTATTGGGACAGGTTCCGTGTCTAATTCCCACCTATTTAGTGTAGTGCTTTCCTAGCATTTAGAATAGTGCCCTGCAAACAGTAATAACTTAGTAAATATATTGCTATTACTACTACATAAATTCCTCGCTGCCATCCTTCTTCCCTTCTTGCATTCCAATGTATTTCCTTCTCCCTTGTGAACTGATCTTGGACACCTCTTTTTCTGTCACCTCCCTCCCCATGCTTCGGGTACAGGTGTGCCTCACAATGCAAAGGAGTTCTATTTCTTGAACACGTGACTGCATCATGCTGTACAATTTCCCCAAGACTAACGTACTGGATTTTGGGAAGTCTTCCAAAACGTCTGGAAAAATAATGTGAAATTCCTTTATGTGCTATATATTGCTACATTAACCAGTACCAAAGTATTCTTTAATCTTTGTTAAGGTAATTTAAAGCATAATATTACAACATTAACAAAATGGGTAGTTGTAGTCTGATTATGAATCTTTGTAGTAGAAGTTGCTCTGCTGATTTTTGGTGAATAATTTGTCCAATGAATCAAGAACAGCCTTCTTGTCATCACGAAGTACCCTGTAGCAAGTGAGTCATCTACACCCGCTGTCTCAAATTCCTCTCCTCCAATTCTCTCCTGGAACCCCTCCCATCTGGCTTCCAACCCTGCACTACACAGAAACCACCCTCTTAAAGGTCACCAGTGATCTCCTTCTTGCCAAATTCAATGGCCTCTACTCCATCCTAATTCTCCTCGACCCCTCAACTGCTTTTACACTGTGGACCATCCCCTTCTCCTGGAAATATTACCCAACCTTGGTTTCACCAACTCTGTCCTCTCCAGGTTCTCCTCTTATCTCTCTGGCCATTCATTCTCAGTCTCCTAAGTGGGTTCCTCCTCTGCCTCCCATCCCCTAAGTGTGAGGGTCCCTCAAAGTTCAATTCTCAGCCCCCTTCTATTCTCCATCTACACTCATTCCCTTGGAGAACTCATTCGCTCCCACGGCTTCAACTACCAACTCTATGCAGATGATATCCAAATCTACATCTCCTCCCCTGATCTCTCTCCCTCTCTCCAGGCTCGTATCTCCTCCTACCTTCAAGACATCTCTACTTGGATGTCCTCTCGTCACTTTAAACTTAACACGTCCAAAACAGAGCTCCTTATCTTCCCTCCCAAACCCTGCCCTCTCCCTGACTTTCCTGTCACTGTGGATGACACTACCATCCATTCCATCTCAAAAGCCCATAACCTTGGCATTATCCTTGACTCCTCTCTCTCATTCTCATAAGAGGAGCAGCATGGCCTAGTGCCAAGATCACGGGCTTGGGAGTCAAGAGGTCATGGGTTCTAATCCAGGTCCCCCCACTTGTCTGCTGTGTGACCCTGGGCAAGCCACTTCACTTCTCTGTGCCTCAGTTACCTCATCTGTAAAATGGGGAGACTGTGAGCCCTACGTGGGACAGCCTGATTACCTTGGACTTACCCCAGCGCTTACAACAGTGTTTGGCACATAATAAATGCTTAACAAATGCCATAATTATTACTATTATTATTATTATTCAACCCCCATGTTCAATCCATCACTAAATCTTGTGGTCCCACCTTCACAACATTGCTAAAATCAACCCTTTCCCCTCCATCTAAACTATCACTATGTTCACACAATCACTTATCCTATCCTGCCTGCATTCCTGCATCAGTCTCCTTGCTGATCTCCCACCCTCCTGCCTTTCCGCACTCCAGTCCATACTTCACTCCGCTGCCCAGATCATCTTTCTACAGAAACATTCAGGACATGTCACCCCTCTCCTCAAAAATCTCCAGTGGCTGCCTATCCACCTCTGTATCAAACAAAAATTCCTCATCATTATCTTTAAGGCATTCCATTACCTAGCCCCATCCTACTCACCTCGTTTCTCTCCTACAACCCAGCCCTCATACTTCACTCCTCTAGTGCTAGCCTTCTCACTGTGCCTCGATCTCCCCTGTCTCACCGCCGCCTCCTAATCCATAACCTGCCTCTGGCCTGGAATATCCTCCCTCCTCAAATCCTCCAGACAAATATTTTTCCCCCCTTCAAAGCCTTATTTAGGGCACATCTCCTCCAAGAGGTCTTCCCAGACTAAGCCCCACTTTTCCTCATCTCCCACTCCCTTCTGCATTACCCTGTCTTGCTCCCTTTGCTCTTCCTCTGCCTCCCAGCCCCACAACACTTATGTATATGTCAGCAATTTTATTTATTGTATTGATGTCTGTCTCCCCGACTATAGACTGTGAGTTCGTTGTGTGCAGGGATTATCACTGTTTATTGCTGTACTGCACTTAGCACAGTTCTCAGCACACAGTAAGTGCTTAATAGTTACAATTGAGTGAATGGAAGAATGAATGAACTTTTAAATGCTTCTTCAGACAATCGGTCAATCAGTCATATTTATTGAGCACTTACTTTGTGCAGAGCACTGTACTGAGTGCCTGGGAAGTACATTTGAACTAATTTCAACTCAGTTTGACCTCATTTGAACTTGTTTGCACTCCTCTCTCAAAGCAGCAGACATTAATGGCTGCATCCCCTAGTTGGGCTTATCATGGGTGAATTTAACGTGGGGTATGCCTGTACTGTAAAATTCAGGAAGGTTTGAAATCTATAGGTTTGAGTGGCCACCTTGGCCCTTGACAGACATATCAAATCTTCCATATTGAACCCTGTAAACTCATTCATTCATTCATTCAATCGCATTTATTGAGTGCTAACTCTGTGCGGAGCACTGTACTAAGTGCTTATGAGCAAGGCACGTCTCTGCTAATTCTGTTGTATTGTATTCTCTCAAGTCCTTAGTACACAGTAAGCACTCAATAATCTTCCATAACTACATTTTTTTCTTAGTAAAGAAAATCTCAATTTCAAGCTACTTAGAGATTAAGTGAAGTTTCATGTTTGAGATATTTTTTACCATAAGAGAGAAACTTTTTTCCTCTGAAAATAAATGTGCCACTTCTTGTTTAGCACAGTTCTAACCAATACATTTTTTTTCTATCAAATGCTACTACGTCCCACTAGACTATAAACCCACTGTGGGAAGGAAATGTGTCTGTTTATTGTTTTATTGTACTCTCCCAAAGTGCTTAGTACAGTGCTCAATAAATAGACTGAATGAATACTACAGATCTGCCAGGTTTACTTTGGTTGTTAATCAATCAATCATTCAATCAATGGTATTTATTAAAGTCTTACTATGTGCTGAGCACTACACTAAGCACTTGGGAGAGTACAATACAACAGAATTAGAAGTCGTGCCTTGTTCATGAGCTTACAGCATTCAATATTCTTAAGCAGAACTACCTAGTAGCTTGGGCCTGAAAGTCAGAGGACTTGGGTTCTAATCCCAGCTCCACCTCTTGCTTGCTTTCGTATGCTTGCATGCTTCTCTGTGCCTCAGTTTCCTCATCTGTAAAATAGGAATGGAATACCCGTTCTCCCTCCTCCTTAGGTATGTTGTGAGCCCCATGTGGTACAGGGGCTGTGTCTGACTTGATTACCTTGCACAGTTCACTACCTCAGCCTCTTCCTAGATGGTAAATTCCCTCAATCAGATTGAAGACCCCCTGAGAAAAGGAGCTTTGTCTTTCATTGCTTATGTATCTTTCCCAAGAACGTACAGTAGAACCACGGTAGATTTTACGGATGATGCATTGATGCTGCTGTTGACGTAAACACATCTGCTTGCGAGATGGTAGAATGTGAGCCCCTGTTGTTGGGTAGGGACCGCCTCTATATATGTTGCCGACTTGTACTTCCCGAGCGCTTAGTACAGTGCTCTGCACACAGTAAGCGCTCAATAAATATGATTGAATGAATGAATGAATGAATGGAAAAGACCCTGGCCTGGAAATCCATTCCAGTCGCTTCAACCCTGATAGCCTCTCAGCATTATGAATATCTACAGCCCTCCTCAGCCCTTCATAGGTAAATGAATATTCATTTGTACATTCAATTTACTCAGCTATTTCATTCTGACATACTCCTGCTATATCTGTTATACCCTTGTTCTTTGGTCTGAGCTATCTGTTGGTAAATAATTTATATTTGCCTGAGGGAAAAGTCTGTGTCTTTGGCTTCTGTTGTATTCTCCCATGTACCTAATGCCATGCACTGTGCACAAAAAGTACTCAATAAATACCATCAGTTGATTGGTTCAATATCTAGCCTTAGGCAAAGTACCTTTTGAGTGTTTGAATTCTTTTATCCATATAATAAGGCTAAAATTGCCTTTGGCCTATGTGGCTCATAAGGCTATTGGGTTGAACATAAGCAACTGCAGGTGTCTTATTCCACTGGAGACAGGACAAAGATTCCCTTTGGAAATCTGCATTAAACCATTGGTAATTTTGAACGGGCAGAGAAGGGCCATATAGAGCACGGTAAATATGTGGATTTTTCTGTAATAAAACTCTTTATTTTGAAGTATGAAAAAGAAAAAGCCTGGCAGAAAAGAAAATGTCAAATGTCAAACACAGTGGCATAGTTGAGTAAAATAATGAAAAGGCAGCTGTGAATTAAATGTAGTGGAGAGGGGAGATATTGTGGTTTTCCAATAAAAATAGAATTAGATACATCTTTCAATCAATCAATGACATTTATTCAGTAAACACGATTGAATGAATGAGTGCTTAACTTGTACCTACCAGAGTGCTTAGAACAGTACTTAGCCCATAGCAAGTGCTTAACAAGTACCATAATTATCATTATTATATGAACGTCTACAAAAATTGTGGTATTTGTTAAGTGCTTACTCTGTGCCAAGCACTGTACAAATTACTGAGGTAGATGAAATGTTATCAGGGCAGACACAGGCACCGCTCCACATGGGGCTCGCTGCCTAAGTAGGAGGGAAAACAAGTACTGACTCTCTGTTTTACAGATGAAGAAACTGAGGCACAAAGAAACTGCCAAGTGTTAATATTTCCCAATCTTTTATACAGCTGTGCGAGACTACTATTTTAGGCCGATATCTCATATCTATGTAGAAGATAGGATATTTTATCAATCTCTCAAAAGATATACTGATCTTCCTGATTTTTTTCTGTTTATTTGTCCACCTTGCAGTGGGGCTGGGAAGGGGAAGAATAAGGGAGCAAGTCAGGATGATGTAGAAGGGAGTGGGAGAAGAGGAAACGGGAGGTCTTTTGGAGAAGATGTGCATTCAATAAGTCTTTGAAGTGAGGGAGAGTAATTGTCGGATTTGAGGATGGAGGGCATTCCAGGCCAGAGTCAGGATGTGGGTGATGGGTCGGCGGAATTCGAATTTTTAAATGTCATTCATAAAGTCAACCATAAGTGCATTTGTAATTAGTGATTTTGTGCAACTACCTAAGATATCTTTTCATTCAAACGATTAGCCAGCTGTGCCATTTCAGTATTTCTTCTTAGAATTAATATTTCTGCTTTGCCTCCAGGGACTCAAAAGGGGTAAAGTCAAAAGTATATTTATCTTTCTCTTTTCCTGGAACTGATTTTTCTGTCTGCACCACTTTTCCGTCACCCCAACTCCAAACACTCTTCTGCGGCCTTCATTCCTTGTCCCCTGGCTCCACTACCCTGTACAAGAAGAATGTCAGGAGTCTGGATTTGTTGGACTCTAAGATCCCACCACTTGTGTTCCTGGAACTATTGGAGGTGATCCTGGGATGTCTGACCACCTGCCCTGGGGATAAAACAACCTCAGACCTCGCATTCTCCGGGGAGGGGAGTGCTAAACTTGGGCACCCACCCCAGCCTGCTTAATAATAATAATAATAATGGTATGTGTTAAGCACTTACTATGTGCAAAGCACTGTTCTAAGAGCTGGGGAGGTTACAAGTTGATCAGGTTGTCCCACCGGGGGCTCACAGTTTTAATCCCCATTTTACAGATGAGGTAACTGAGGCCCAGAGAAGCGAAGTGACTTGCCCAAAGTCACACAGCTGACAGTTGGAGGAGCCGGGATTTGAACCCATGACCTCTAACTCCAAAGCCCGTGCTCTTTCCACAGAGCCATGCCGCTTAGCCCAGAACTGGATCATGGGAAGCTTCAGTCCCACTGAATCTAGGGAATTTCTGCCACGCCAGGTCACAGTAAATTAAGGAAGAACAATTCAAACCTTTTAAAAAAGAATCCTTGTAAAATCCATGTAAAAGGTAAAACTGAAGATGATTGTTGTACAAACAACAGAAGAAAGGTTGTTCCAGAGACTGTTTGTATGTATCATGGCCATCTTGATGAGGTCTTGAAGAGGTCTAGGGTAAGGATGCCATCTTGCGTATCTTAAGTGACAACCATCATGGGAGGTCACGACATGTGCGACTAGGCCACAGAAGCAGCGTGGCCCAGTGGAAATCACATGGGCGTGGGAGTCAGATATCCCAGGCAAGTCACTTTACTTCTCTGTGCCTCAGTTTCCTCATTTGTAAAATGGGGACTGTGAGCCCCATGTGGGACAGGGACTGTGTCCAACCCAATTATCTTGAAGCTAGTCCAGTGCTTAGTACAGTGCCCAGCAAACAGTAAACATTTAACAAATACCACAATTATTATTGTTATTATTATTGTTATCATTCAACTGCCCTTGCTGTGTCACTCTCTGAATCAACTGCTTCCCTTTATATGGGGGAGGTTAGGAAACCCTCGGGGTGCACCTGCCCCAGACTCAGGGCTGATCCCAGACCTGCGGTCTCAGTCCTGGTGCGGGGAACCCAGGGAAAACACTCTTCCAGAGCAAATCCAACCATTATCCCGTCTCATCCTATCCCGTCTGGACTACTGCACTAGCCTTCTCTCTGATCTCCCATCCTCGTGTCTCTCTCCACTTCAATCCATACTTCATGCTGCTGCCCGGATTATCTTTGTCCAGAAACGCTCTGGACATATTACTCCCCTCCTCAAAAACCTCCAATGGCTACCGATCAATCTGCGCATCAAGCAGAAACTCCTCACCCTGGGCTTCAAGGCTCTCCATCACCTCGCCCCCTCCTACCTCACCTCCCTTCTCTCCTTCTACTGCCCAGCCCGCACCCTCCGCTCCTCCACCACTAATCTCCTCACTGTACCTCGCTCTCGCCTGTCCCGCGGTCGACCCCCGGCCCACGTCATCCCCCGGGCCTGGAATGCCCTCCCTCTGCCCATCCGCCGCGCTAGCTCTCTTCCTCCCTTCAAGGCCCTGCTGAGAGCTCACCTCCTCCAGGAGGCCTTCCCAGACTGAGCCCCTTCTTTCCTCTCCCCCTCGTCCCCCTCTCCATCCCCCCGTCTTACCTCCTTCCCTTCCCCACAGCACCTGTATATATGTATATATGGTTGTACATATTTATTACTCTATTTATTTATTTATTTATTTATTTTACTTGTACATTTCTATCCTACTTATTTTATTTTGTTGGTATGTTTGGTTCTGTTCTCTGTCTTCCCCTTTTAGACTGTGAGCCCACTGTTGGGTAGGGACTGTCTCTATGTGATGCCAATTTGTACTTCCCAAGCGCTTAGTACAGTGCTCTGCACATAGTAAGCGCTCAATAAATACGATTGATTGATTGATTGATTAAATCCAACCATTCCCGGGCCTGGAATGCCCTCCCTCTGCCCATCCGCCAAGCTAGCTCTTCCTCCCTTCAAGGCCCTACTGAGAGCTCACCTCCTCCAGAAGGCCTTCCCAGACTGAGCCCCTTCCTTCCTCTCCCCCTCGTCTCCCTCTCCATCACCCCATCTTACCTCCTTCCCTTCCCCACAGCACCTGTATATATGTATATATGTTTGTACATATTTATTACTCTATTTATTTATTTTACTTGTACATATCTATTCTATTTATTTTATTTTGTTAGTATGTTTGGTTTTGTTCTCTGTCTCCCCCTTTTAGACTGTGAGCCCACTGTTGGGTAGGGACTGTCTCTATATGTTGCCAATTTGTACTTCCCAAGCGCTTAGTACAGTGATCTGCACATAGTAAGTGCTCAATAAATACGATTGATAATGATGATTAATCCCACAACCAGGACCTTTGCTCTATATGCCACAGATGTTTATAAGAAAAGGCCTCTGTTCTAGGCTTCCTGGTTTTGGGAAGAATGCCCTATATGTGAATTCACCCCCTCCCTCCGCCTGAGCAACCCACAGCAAGGATACAGAACTGCTACACTACAAGGTTGTGGAACGGGAACTGTTCCAATCAGATAGACATCCTGGGAACGCTGGGAGGGCTAACCGGTATGAGGGGGTATTATATAGCCCCTCAGAAAATCAATCAATCAATCAATCAATCAATCAATCAATCAATCAATCATATTTATTGAGTGCTTACTGTGTGCAGAGCACTGTACTAAGCACTTGGGAAGTACAAGTCGGCAACACATAGAGACAGTCCCTACCCAACAGCGGGCTCACAGTCTAGAAGGGGGAGACAGAGAACAAAACCAAACATACTAACAAAATAAAATAAATAGAACAGATATGTACAAGTAAGATAAATAAATAAATAGAGTAATAAATATGTACAAACATATATACATATATACAGGTGCTGTGGGGAAGGGAAGGAGGTAAGATATATATATATATAAATAAAATAAAATAAAAATTGCATACATATGTACAGATTTATTACTCTATTTTACTTGTACATATTTACTATTCTATTTATTTTGTTAATGATGTGCATATAGCTATAATTTTATTTATTCTGATGATTTTGACACCTGTCTACATGTTTTGTTTTGTTGTCTGTCTCCCCCTTCTAGACTGTGAGCCCATCGTGGGGTAGGGACCATCTCTATATGTTGCCGACTTGTACTTCCCAAGCACTTAGTACAATGCTCTGCACACAGTAAGCGCTCAATAAATACGATTGAATGAATGAAAGGGGGCTTCATATATAAGAGGCATTGCTGCTATTATTAGTTGTAGGTGTTTAGACCGAGTCCTGCAGAGCCTGCCCTGCTGATTAGGACTCAGCCCCACTCCTTGGCTTGCTTGCTGTGCTACAGCTATGTGAGTACACCCAAAAAAGAGGTAGAAATGATTACTTTGGCTCGGTGTCTGCTCTTTGGCTCGG
Source organism: Tachyglossus aculeatus (assembly GCF_015852505.1). Taxonomy (NCBI): domain Eukaryota; kingdom Metazoa; phylum Chordata; class Mammalia; order Monotremata; family Tachyglossidae; genus Tachyglossus; species Tachyglossus aculeatus. Next base: position 13,733,612 of record NC_052087.1, read on the forward strand.
TGTCTGCTCTTTGGCTCATCGTCACCCAATCTAAAGAACCTGGAGCCGCACTCTAGTCAGTGACCCCAGCTGATTTGGGGGACTTCTCCCCATCAGGCAGAAACTCCTCACCCTGGGCTTCAAGGCTCTCCATCACCTCGCCCCCTCCTACCTCATCTCCCTTCTCTCCTTCTCCAGCCCAGCCCGCACCCTCCGCTCCTCTGCCGCTAATCTCCTCACCGTGCCTCGTTCTCGCCTGTTCCGCCATCGACCCCCGGCCCACGTCATCCCCCTGGACTGGAATGCCCTCCCTCTGCCCATCCGCCAAGCTAGCTCTCTTCCTCCCTTCAAGGCCCTACTGAGAGCTCACCTCCTCCAGGAGGCCTTCCCAGCCTGAGTCCCTTCCTTCCTCTCCTCCTTGTCCCCCTCTCCATCCCCCCCATCTTACCTCCTTCCCTTCCCCACAGCACCTGTATATATGTATATATGTTTGTACATATTTATTACTCTATTTATTTTACTTGCACATATCTATTCTATTTATTTTATTTTGTTAGTATGTTTGGTTTGTTCTCTGTCTCCCCCTTTTAGACTGTGAGCCCACTGTTGGGTAGAGACTGTCTCTATACGTTGCCAACTTGTAGTTCCCAAGCGCTTAGTGCAGTGCTCTGCACACAGTAAGCGCTCAATAAATACGATTGATGATGATGATGATGATGACTGGTCAACAGAGACTGGAATAGTGGATATCCTGTTTCACTCAGTTCCACCTCCATGTAAAATTGGAAGGCTGTTGTTTCTTTTTTCTCATACTAAAGGGATTTTTGTTATGGTCTCCCATGCTAAATAACTTTTGCCTTTGGAATCAATAAATACAATATAGTTTGTAATCATTTTGAACTGATGAACTACTAGTCTGGTAGAAATTTAATAGTTCTGCTCTTCTGTGAATACTTCCTGAAATTGAGGCAAACTTGCATAGGAAAAAACAGAATTCAAAAGTATATATTTTTTCTTAAAAGATTCCTATATACTTGTATAAAATGGGACTGCATTACCATTTAGCTGGACTTCACCTTCAAAGATGAAATTTATTTCAATTTGCATTAATAACAGATGATAAGATAAAATCAATTTAATTATGCTAGACTACCTTTCAAATATTCCCTCATTTTTCAAATTCTCAAAGGATATTTTTAGGAGTTAGACCAAAAGATGGCCCAAGGTTAAAAAATAAATGACTCTATTTCTAAATCACTTATTAAAATTTCTGAAAAGTAGGTGCAAACTCAAAACATGATAAAAAGCTACTAAACAACAAATCATGTATGTTAAAGAAGAAAAAGGGACAAGGCAATAAGGCAATAAGTATTTCTTCAATTTGAAATGCTGGCCTAGAAATAGCTTGGGCTGTATCAATTTAGAATCTTTGGAATCTTTTATGGTAGAATTTGGGACAATATAAAACAGGTTCCCTTAAATCAAAATTTATTTATATTTCTACATTAAGAGTATTTATGGGGAATGAGGCAACTCAGAACAGACTAAGTTCATCCAGATAAATCCCTTTGCCTTGGAAGATCAAGAAAATAAACTACTGTTTTATGAGACAAAGGTTAAAAAATGGAAAATTTCTTCAAGTCACTGTGGATCCCAAATACTCTACAACCTGTTGCTCTTTGAGAGCATTTTCTTTTCTAGAAAATGAAACCGCCTCACCCTTGAGGAGAGAGTCCTGCCCAGAAGCTACAAATGATCTCTGTCATGATCAAAATACAATTCTCTCTATGAGCCATGGAGCTCACAACCAGGGAGTGAGCAGTTGTTTATTATTTCCATTCAATAAGCGAGACAGTGAAGATAATGACTTGCCCACGTGGTCATTTGAACTATTTCCCCTGAAAATGAATGTTTATTCCTTTAATTCACATTATCCGATTTCTTGTACTTTTATGCCACAGTTAGCCTGTTTCCCTACCTTTTTTTAAGTGTCTTACTTTATGGTCACACTTAATATTTACCTATTATTTACATCACGTAAGTGTCTCAGTCCAATAGCACGTGTGCATATCTGTAAATTATTATTCATACTCAAGTGTTTCTCCCCTTCCCCACTTGTTGTGGGCTGGGAAAGCATTGTGCACTCAGCTGTATTGTGCTCTGCCAAATGCTTAGTGCAGTGCTCTGCATAAAATATGTGTTCAATAAATATTATTAATTGATTATATGTAGCAAAAGGGAGTGTTCTTATCACTGTGTGACCTTAGGTAAGTCACTTAACTGTGCCCCATTTAACCTGTAAAATGGGCATTAAAATTCTGAACCCCATGTGGCATATGAACTGTGTCCAACCTGGTTACCTTGTATCTACCCCAGCACAGTACTTGGCACATAGTAAGTGCTTAACAAATATGCTAAAAAACGTAAAAAATATTGACTACACTCTCCCGATTCATGGCAGGAAACTCTTACAATATATGCCAGAAGTGCCTTTTGCCTGTGTAGCTGTGAGACATTGTATTCTTTAATCTTAGCCAGCCACATCTGCCCGGAGGAAACATGGTGGCCACGGCTCAGCCTGCTTTTAAGGGGAGAAATCATGCATATTCCCTCCTACCTCTCACAAAACTCTGACAAAAGCAGGAATAGGTCCAATTCCATTGGAAACATATTAGTGTTGAAATATTATTCTGAGAATCAAAAAGAAAAAGTAATTTGCCATATCAAAGGAATTTGAAACTTCATAAGTAGAATGCATGCCTACTTTTTCAGAAGTCTTTGTTTTTGTCATTCCTGGATCCTATTTCCTATTTTTTTTCCCTCTTCATTGACTGAATTCTGCACACTCCTACCTCAGTTTGTCTTTCAGTTAAAAGTCTACCCAGAATATCTTGAGCTAAATAGGTTGAGAGTGACCCTTCTCCCACTGTCTCCATGAATAGAAGCAGAGAGGGAGGCTTGGAGTAAGGAAGATTGGGAAAAATAGAATGTGATGAAAATCACGTTTCTTATGATGATGATGACATTTATTAAGCGCTTACTATGTGCAAAGCACTGTTCTAAGTGCTGGATATATAGTTCAAAGTAAATTCTACCTTTTGAGAAGTAGTGTGGTCTAGTGGATAGATCACGGGCCTGAAAGTTGGAAGAACTGCGGTTCTAATCCCGGCTCTGATATGGTCTGCTGTAGGACCTTGGGCAAGTCACTTTAATTCTCTGTGCCTCAGTTCCCTCATCTGTAAAGTGGGGATTAAGACTGTGAGTCCCACGTGGGACTTGGGCTGTGTCCAACCTGATTAGCTTGTATCTTCCCCAGTGCTTAGTATGGTGCCCGGCACAAAGTAAACACTTAATACAATAAAAAAAATTCACTTACTCATGCAGTAATATTTTTAGTGTCTCTTTTATGCAGAGCCCCTTACTATGCAGCAGAGAGTGCAACAGAAGTAACTGTTCTGATCCTGTTCTGTAAACTCCTCTTGACCATAAGCTCACTGTGGGCAAGGAATGTGTCTGTCTATTGTTGTGTAGTATCAATCAATAGTATTTATTGAGCGCTTACTGTGTGCAGAGCACTGTACTAAGCGCTTAGTACAATGCTTAGTACAGTGCTTGTACTCTCCCAAGCACTTAGTACAATGCTCTGCACACAGTAAGTGCTCAATAAATATGATAGACTGACTAATATGAACAATCAATCAATCAATCCATCAAGGGGATTTATTGAGCAGTTAATGTATGCAGAGCATTGTACTAAGCACTTGGGATAGTACAATAAAACAGAGTTGGTAGACACACTTTCTGCCCTCAAGAAGCTTACAGTCCAGGAGGGGAGACAATAAAATAAAAATGAATTACAGATAGGTACATATATGCTGTGATGCTGAAGGTGGGGTGAATATCAGATGCTGAAAGGACACAAATACAAGTACTCGGGTGATGCAGAAGGGAAGGAGAAAAGTGGAAGTGGGTATTTATGCATATGTCTATACGTATATTACTAGATATGTTCTTGGTCCCCTTCTATTCTCCATATACATTTACTCCCTTGGAGAACTCATTCGCTCCCATGGCTTCAACTATCATCTCTATGCAGATGACACCCAAATCTACAGCTCCTCCCCTGTTCTCTCTCCCTCCCTCCAGGCTCGCATCTCCTCGCATCTACTTGGATGTCCTGCCACCACCTAAAACTCAACATGTCCAAGACAGAGCTCCTTATCTTCCCTCCCAAACCCTGCCCTCTCCCTGACTTTCCTGTCACAGTGGACAGCACAACAATCCTTCCCATCTCACAAGTCTGCAACCTTGGTGTCATCCTTGATTCCACTCTCTCATTCACCCCACATATACAGTCTGTCACCAAAGCCTGCCAGTCTCAGCTTCACAACATCGCCAAGATCCACCCTTTCCTCTCCATCCAAACTGCTACCACGTTAGTACAATCACTCATCCTATCCCGACTGGATTACTGCATCAGCCTCCTTTCTGATCTCCCAACCTCCTGTCTCTGCCCACTTCAGTCCATACTTCACTCTGCTGCCCGGATTATCTTTCTACAGAAAAGTTCTGGGCATGTCCCCCCTCCTCAAAAATCTCCAGTGGTTGCCAATCAACACACATATTACACAAAAATTCCTCATTTTTGGTTTCAAAGCTCTCCATCACCTTGCCCCTTCTTACCTCATCTTCCTTCTCTCCTTCTACATCCCAGCCCAAACACTCTGCTCTTCTGGTGCTAACCTTCTCATGTACTTCTTTCTCACCTGTCCCACCGTCGACCCCTGGCCCATGTCCTACCTCTGGCCTGGAATGCCCTCCCTCCTCAAATATGCCAAAAAATCACACCTTCCCACTTCAAAGCCCTACTGAAGGCTCACCTTCTCCAAGAGGTCTTCCCAGACTAAGTCCCCTTTTTCCTCAGCTCCCCCTCCCCTCCACATTACACCTACTCACTCCCTTTTCTCTACTCCCATCTCCCCAACCTACAGCAGTTGTGAATATTTGAATTCATCTATAATTCTATTTATTTATATTGATGCCCGGTTACTTGTTTTGATGTGTATATATCTATAATTCTATTTTTTATATTGATGACTGTTTACTTGTTTTGATGTCTATCTCCCCCCCTCCTAGACTGTAAGCCTGGCGTGGGTAGGGATTGTCTCTCTTCATTGCTGAATTTTACTTTCCAAGTGCTAATGCAGTGCTCTGCACACATAAAGTGCTCAATAAATACAACTGAATGAATGGATGAATATGTATGTGTGTATGTTTGTGTATATATGTATATGTATATGTACATATGTATATGTACATATGTGTATATATATATGTATATATATATATATATATATATATATAAATCCCAAATATATTGTATAGATCAATCAATCATATATATTGAGTACTTACTGTGAGATGATATAGGGCATGATCATAGACTTAGTGTATCTTAACTAAAAGACATTTAGTAGCAAACATTTTGAAAAGTCTGTTGCAATCTGCATTTGTAATTGCAAACCAGTCCATGGCCTGGAATCCCTACACACCAGATGCCTAGACTAGAAGGTTATTAATACAAAGCAGTGCAGATGTATACAAAACCCCCAACTGTTGGTAAACGTAATTGAAACAATCAAACGTTACTATAATTACCACTATTTTGCCCAAAATGCAAAGAACAGTTGATGATATTGCATTTTTTTCAAAATTCAATCTGCCTTTTCCACTGAGGGCAGGTTGAATATAAGCAGTCTTGCCAGAAAAAATGCAAAAGGCCAAATCTATAAGAAGATTATAAAGCCATTTTACTCCAAGTTTCTGACAGCTCAGATCATTCATCAGAGTGTTAATTGGAAGTGATTTATTAGTGCTATAAAATACACAGTGAAAGCCCTTTCAAGTAAAACCCAAACTAAGAAACACACCATTTAGCCATATTTCCTGCAGTCATTATTTCATATATTCATTTTTCACAGTACTTCGATTTAGTCAGCATTCAAACTGCTGCCTTATTATTTGCTTATAGTTTCCCTTTATTGAGCTACCCAAATATTCCATCTTCTATGACTGCTCCCCAATGTCACCCACTAATTGTATATCATCTTTAACTAAAAAATTGAATATCTCTATCACTCAATACATCAATCATTACTTTATGCAGAGCACTGTACTTAGAGTTTGGGGGAGTAATCAATTAGTGATGTTTATTGAGCATTTACTATATAGCACTGTACTAACTGCTTGGGAGAGTATATGAGTGCGCAGACTCAATCTCTGCCCTGAAGAATCTCACAGTCTAGCATCTACTGGATGCCCCATGTGGAAAAAGGACTGTGTCCAACCTGATTATCTTGTATCTACACTAGTATTTAGAAAAGAGAGTAGGCACATAAGAAATACCATAAAAAACTGCTATAATATCTAGTAAATGTGATTGTTAAGTCTGTAATTAAGACTGTGGCTGAGGGGCCAGACTGAGTAGAGAGAGCTAGAGAATTGCCTCACTTCATTACCCTGAACCCCTACAGCCTTCCCTTGGCAGGGCTCATACCTTGGACATTCATTCATTCAATCAATCGTATTTATTGAGCACTTACTATGTGCAGAGCACTGTATTAAGCATTGGAAAGTACAATTTGGCAACAGATAAAGACAATCCCTACCCAACAACAGGCTCACAGTCTAGAAGGGGGAGATAGACAACAAAACAAAAGTAGACAGGCATCTATATATTATATAGATATATATTATATATATTATCAGGCAGAAACTCCTCACCCTGGGCTTCAAGGCTTTCCATCACCTCGCCCCCTCCTACCTCACCTCCCTTCTCTCCTTCTATAGCCCAGCCCGCACCCTCCGCTCCTCCGCCGCTAATCTCCCCACCATACCTCGTTCTCGCCTGTCCCACCATCGACCCCCGGCCCACGTCATCCCCCGGGCCTGGAATGCCCTCCCTCTGCCCATCCGCCAAGCTACCTCTCTTCCTTCCTTCAAGGCCTTACTGAGAGCTCACCTCCTCCAGGAGGCCTTCCCAGACTCAGCCCCTTCCCTCCTCTCCCCCTCGTCCCCCCTCCATCCCCCCCATCTTACCTCCTTCCCTTCCCCACAGCACCTGTATATATGTATATATGTTTGTACATATTTATTACTCTATTTATTTATTTATTTATTTATTTTACTTGTACATATCTATTCTATTTATTTTATTTTGTTGGTATGTTTGGTTTTGTTCTCTGTCTCCCCCTTTTTGGCTGTGAGCCCACTGTTGGGCAGGGACTGTCTCTGTATGTTGCCAATTTGTACTTCCCAAGCGCTTAGTACAGTGCTCTGCACACAGTAAGCACTCAATAAATACGATTGATGATGATGATGATAATGATATAGTGAAATACCTTTAAATGTATTCCTACATTATAAAACTACATATTTTAAGGGCAAATAATAATAATAATAATAACCATATTTGTTAAGCACTTACTATGTGCTAAACACTGTTCTAAGTGATGGGATAGATACAATGTTATCAAGTTGTCCCACGTAGGCCTCACAGTCTTCATTCCCATTTTACAGATGAGGTAACTGAGGCACGGAGAAGTGACTTGACCAAAGTCACACAGCTGATAAGTAGCTGAGCCGATACTTATAGATTAATTCAAAAGGATTAACTGTTGACCCTGATTTCAAGTTAGAAAGGATGAAAGATAAGCTTAGGGAAGCATCGTGGCTTAGTGGAAAAAGCATAGGTTTGGAAGTTATAAGTCGAAGGTTCTAATCAGGTTCTAATCTTGTCAGCTGTGTGACTTTGGGCAAGACACTTAACATCTCTGTGCCTCAGTTTCCTCATCTGTAAAATGGGGATGAAGACTGTGAGCACCACGGGAGACAACCTGATAATCTTCTATCTACCCCAATGCTTAGAACAGTGCTTGGCACATAGTAAGTGCTTAACAAATACCATCATTATTATTATAAGATTCAAGCATTGATCTATAAAGGTACTCTTCTTTTTTAGCCTACAATAAATCATTCCATTATATTAAGAAACTAAGATTTAAGCTTCATTTGTGCTTATGGATCAGCTAGTGAAATTAATATGCAGTATTTAATTTAAATGTATTTCACTATGTAAGCAAATGGCATAGTGATTAGCTTATTTAATGTTATTCTCTATCACTGTTAATATAATTGAATTGGTTAATTCACCCCTGCTATAAAGTTCATATTTGTAATAAGATTCCTCTTACTGATGCTGCAAATTCAAATTATAGTAAGCATGGAAGTTTGCTTTAATGTCCAGTGATTTCTATTGTTGTTTTTAATAATGCAACAATGCAATTGATTAAAAGGTTTTACTTCTTTGAATTAAATTTGCTTACTATTCCACGCTTATCTGTTTTCTTTTTTTAAGAAGAAATATTTGTTATGATGGTGGGAATAGAACTATTATTTGGCCCCTTTTTCAATTTCCCCAGATCAGCAGTTGGGTGGAAATTAGGTGAGGGACAGAAGAAAATGGAAGAATATACTTCTTTGAAGATCAAGTGCCTCCAAGATTGTTGGGCACGGAGTAAACAAAGAATTTGGATGAATGACTACATAAATTCCCACTGCAGAAAGTCCTGAAGGTTGCATCCGGTATCATTATATAACATCAATTCAGAGGAAAAAGGCCAATTTGTGTAAGTCTAATATCAATTACCCTGTCAGAGGAAGCCTGAGATCATTTGTAAATATTTTGTTCTGATCCCGTCAGTGTTGAGTGGTTTTTGAGAAGTTCATGAAGAAAGACAGACATCTCATCTTTTTATAATAATATCTGTTTCCCTCTCTAGACTGTAAGCTCGTTATGGGCAGGGAATGTATCTGCTAATTCTATTGTATGGTCCTCTCCCAAGCACTAAGTACAGCGCTCTGCACATGATAAGCACTCAATGATTACCACTGATCGACTGATTTCCAGTTATCCAAGATGATAACTGTCAGTTATCCAAGATGATCGGGGTCTGCAGCTGATGGTCAACTATATCCCTGGCAATCTCTCATAAAGACATCTAAAGTCAGCTGGAGCTCCAGGAGTGAATAGAAAGATTCTGGCAGATAGATAGGAAGTGTGGTTTTGAGTTCATGCTAAAACTCTGAGTCCAGTTACTACAATACGTGCCAATAGTACTCCAGGCAACACTCTTGATTTTCTCAAAAAACGCATAGAGGTACTCTAGAAGTGGAAATGCAACTTCTTTTTTTAATGGGCTATATGTTTGCCAGGACTTCAAGACTCCATCCCTACAATGTATTGTCTCCATAAACATCTGTGTTTGCCTAATTCATTCAATTGTCATGTAAAAACAGACAAACAAGCTGTACTCTCTAAAAGGCTTTCCCACTGAGAAAACTGATAACACTTGAGCAATTCCATCTTATTCCCTAACCTTCCAAAATGAAGTGAATTGGCAAATTGTATTAACAAAAATATAAACCATGAAATTAAAAGTATATTAGCAAAAAGAGGAAAGCAAATAAGTTTCAATTCCATTCAGAAACATACACTTGGGACCTCACTAATATATGCTGGGAGCCAAAGCAGGACACCCTGGGGATACATTTTCGATTGCAGGTAATGTTTAAATTATCTATAAGGAAAATCTGCCAAAATTCATGCCCAATAGAGCCCTAATATTATTTTAATATGACATTCTTATTTCCCATTTAACAGTAGTACTGCTCAAATGATTTGGGATAGGCAATTAAATGGAGATTGAAATGGCAAAGTAACTTAACTGTAGTTTCCACATAGCCTCCAGCTGCCATCCATTACAATCAGAAGTGAGCAAGATGTACTATGTACTGTCAAGAATAAGCTATTTTAAAGTTCTTAGCATTAGCAGCATTTGTTAACAATAATGCAGGCCTTAATTGTCCTTGGCAAGTGACAGAATCGCAGTCTCCAATATTTGCAAGAAACTGAATTAATGTAATCAGAGGGAGGAAGGGATTGTTGTTAATTCCAGAGAGCTGCCACTAACATTTCTAGTCACAGAGGAGGTCAGAAAATCACTTGCTAGTCAGAGCCTCCTGTGGCTTCCCTAATGTAGCATGTGGTTCTGCCATCCTGTCATGTCATCTGCCAAAGATAAAAGCATATCCTTGTGCCTCTCCACCATAAAGTCTGGTGTTCGTTGAATTTGATGTCTTGAGAGACGAAGACGGGAGCCATTGTGTGTAATGGGCAGAAGACTGAAAATGTTCTTAAATTCTGCTGGATCATGACAAGAAATTTTCAAGAACTGAGTGACGAAAAAGGCCAAATATTTTGGGGTTCAGGGGTGTTGTTCAATGAAACAAATGTTAACTTTAAACATGAAATATTACAATATAATATATAATAATAATATATACATATGTGCTGTGGTTAGAAGAGGAGGGAGTTAGTAGTTAGCTGTAGTTAGAAGAGATCGAGATCGAGAGTTACCAGGCCCGTGCCCCATCCCTATGCAGCAGAAACCTTGTGACTACACTTTAGACTGTGAGCCCACTGTTGGGTAGGGACTGTCTCTATATGTTGCCAACTTGTACTTCCCAAGCGCTTAGTACAGTGCTCTGCACACAGTAAGTGCTCAATAAATACGATTGATGATGATGACTCCCAGGCCCGTGCCGTAACCCCATGGAGCAGACAAATGGCAGCAAACCTTGTGACTCCCAGGCCCATGCCTCATCCCTATGCAGCAGAAACCTTGTGACTACATTTTAGACTGTGAGCCCACTGGTGGGTAGGGACTGTCTCTCTATGTTGCTGACGTGTACTTCCCAAGCGCTTAGTACAGTGCTCTGCACACAGTAAGGGCTCAATAAATATGACTGACGATGATGATGACTACCAGGCCCGTGCCCTAACCCCATGAAGCAGACAAATGGCAGCAAACCTTGTGACTCCCAGGCCCATGCCCCATCCCTATGCAGCAGAAACCTTGTGACTACATTCTAGACTGTGAGCCCACTGTTGGGTAGGGACTGTCTCTATATGTTGCCGACGTGTACTTCCCAAGCGCTTAGTACAGTGCTCTGCACACAGTAAGCGCTCAATAAATACGATTGCTGATGATGACTACCAGACCCGTGCCCTAACAATATGCAGCAGACAAATGGCAGCAAACCTTGTGACTCCCAGGCCCATGCCCCGTCCCTATGCAGCAGAAACCTTGTGACTACCTTTTAGACTGTGAGCCCACTGTTGGGTAGGGACTGTCTCTATATGTTGCCAACTTGTACTTCCCAAGCGCTTAGTACAGTGCTCTGCACACAGTAAGCGCTCAATAAATACGATTGATGATGATGACTCCCAGGCCCGTGCCCTAACCCCATGCAGCAGACAAATGGCAGCAAACCTTGTGACTCCCAGGCCCATGCCCCATCCCTATGCAGCAGAAACCTTGCGACTACCTTTTAGACTGTGAGCCCACTGTTGGGTAGCGACTCTCTCTATATGTTGCCGACGTGTACTTCCCAAGCGCTTAGTACAGTGCTCTGCACACAGTAAGCGCTCAATAAATACGATTGATGATGACGATGATGATGATCGAGGTACACAGTGAGAAGGTTAGCTTTAGAGAAAGGAATAAACTGTGTGGGCTGCACTGTGGTAGGAGAGTCAGGAGATGAGGTAGGAGGGGCCAAGGTGACTGAGTGTTTTAAAGCCACTGGTGAGGAGATTTTGTTTGATGGGTGAGGAGTTTTTGTTTGAAACAGTGCGGTTTAGTGGATAGGGCACAGGCCTGGGAGTGAGAAGGACCTGGGTTCTAATGCTGGTGGCGCCACATGTCTGCTGTGTGACCTTGGGCAAGGTTCTAAAATTCTGCTGGATCATAACAAGAACTTTTCAAAAACTGGGTGACAAAAAAGGCCAAATATTTTTGGGTTCAGGGGTGTTATTCAATGAAACAAATGTTAACCTTAAACATGAAATATTACAATATAATATATTATAATATATACAATTGTGCTGTGGGATGGGAGGGAGGATGAATGAAGGGACGAAATCAAGGTGATGCAGAAGGGAGTGGGAAAGGAGGAGAGAAGGTCTCATTCAGGGAAGGCTTCATGGAGGAGATGTGTCTTCATTAAGGCTTTGAAATGGGGGAGAGCAATTATTGTCTGATGTGAGGGAGGAGGGCTTTCCAGACCAGACGTAGGAGGGAGAGATGTCCGTGGCAAGATAGAAGAGATCGAGGTACAGTGAGAAGGTTAGCTTCAGAGGAAGGAACAAAGTGTGTGGGCTGCACTATGGTAGGAGAGTAGTGAGATGAGGTAGGAGGGGGCAAGGCGACTGAGTACTTTAAAGCCAATGGTGAGGAGATTTTGTCTGATGAGTGAGGAGTTTTTGTTTGAAACAGTGTGGTTTACTGGATAGGGCACAGGCCTGGGAGTCAAAAGGACCTGGGTTCTAATGCCGGTGCCGCCACATGTCTGCTGTGTGACCTTGGGCGAGTCTTCACTTCCCTGTGCCTAATTTACCTGGATCATCTTTGTGCAGAAATGCTCTGGGCATGTTACTCCGCTCCTCAAAAATCTCCAGTGGCTACCAATCAACCTATGCATCAGGCAAAAACTCCTCACCCTCAGCTTCAAGGCTGTCCATCACCTGGCCCCCTCCTACCTCACCTCCCTTCTTTCCTTCTACAGCCCAGCCCACACCCTCCACTCCTCTGACAGTAATCTCCTCACTGTGCCTTGTTCTCACCTGTCCCACCATCGACCCCCGGCCCACGTCCTCCCCCTGGCCTGGAATGTCCTCCCTCCCCACATCCACCAAGCTAGCTCTCTTCCTCCCTTCCAAGCCCTATTGAGAGCTCACCTCCTCCAGGAGGCCTTCCCAGACTGAGCCCCCTCCTTCCTCTCCCCCTCTCCATCCCCCCCGCCTTACCGCCCTCCCCTCCCCACAGCACATATATATATATATATATATATATGTACATATGTTTGTACGTATTTATTACTCTATTTATTTTACTTGTACATATTTATTCTCTTTATTTTATTTTGTTAATATGTTTTGTTTTGTTGTCTGTCTCCCCCTTCTAGACTGTGAACCCACTGTTGGGTAGGGACTGTCTCTAGATGTTGCCAACTTGGACTTCCCAAGCGCTTAGTACAGTGCTCTACACACAATAAGCGCTCAATAAATACAATTGAATGAATGAATGAATGAACCGTAAATTGGGGATTAAGAGTCTGACAAGGACTATGTCCAACAAGATTTGTTTGAATTCCCCCCAGTGCTTAGTACAGTGCCTGGCACATAGTAAGTGCTTTACAAGTACCATTATAATTATTATTGTGGGCATATACCTATTAATAATCTTAATAATGAGATATTAAAACAATATCCTGGAAGCAAAGGATAACAGCAGCATGGTGTAGTGGATGGAGCATGGGCCTAGGTGTCAAGAAGGTCATGGGTTCTAATTCTGGCTCCACCACTTGTCTGCTGTGCGACCTTGGGCAAGTCACTTCACTTCTCTGGGCCTCAGTTATCTCATCTGCAAAATGGGGATTGAGGCTGTGAGCCCTACATGGGAAAGGGACTGTGTCCAACTCAATTTGCTTGTATCTACCCCAGGGCTTAGTACCATGCCTGGCACATAGTAAGCACTTCATGAATACTATTATCATTATTATTATGAATTTTAGATATGGTGGGCATAAAATATATTTTTACTTCCAGATTCTCTTGAGCCATACCACTCTAACTCCATCTACATTTAAAGAAGTAGCATGGCTCAGTGGAAAGAGCCTGGGCTTTGGAGTCAGAGATCATGGGTTCAAATCCCTGCTCTGCCACTTGTCAGCTGTGTGACTTTGGGCAAGTCACTTAACTTCTCTGTGCCTCAGTTCCCTCTTCTGTAAAATGGGGATTAAGACTGTGAGGCCCCCGTGGGACAACCTGATTGCCTTGTATCTCCTCCAGCACTTAGAACAGTGCTTTGCACACAGTAAGTACTTAATAAATGCCATTATTATTATTAAATAGCATTTTCCTCAGGCTCACCAAACACATACACTCCTGCTTCTATCTACAGTCTACAAATGAAAGTGGCAGATATATTCATTAAAAGCAAAACTATCAACAGTTTTATTCTACACAAGGCTGAAGCCTCTTGTTGGTAATAAATCATCGTCATCATCTTTAATTTTTTTTATTGAGCTCTTACTGTGTACAGCGCAGCGTAATAAGAGTTTGGGAGATTACAATACACAGAGTTGGTAAGTATGTTCACTGCCCACAGTGAGCTTACAGACCAGAGGATGAGACACAATACCTCCCTAAAACAGTTACTTGTGGTACTACCAAACAGTGATTTTGGCTTATTGGTAGGGATGATTATCACATTTCAATTAAAAACTAAAGTAACAAGAATCCATTAATCAATCAGTTATTGCGTGCTTATTACAAGCAGATGCTTTTGAGAACATACAATATATAGAGTGGTAATATCAAATTACTCTCTTCAACATCTCAGTGCAAATCTCAGAAACAAAATTCAGCTTAAACTAATCAATTATATTATTTACAAGGTTACACTAAGCCAGATCACAGCAGCACTCTGTCATTCAATTTTTCCCTCTCTCAATAACTATGCCATGAAAAAAGAAGAATGTAATCTACAACTAAAGAAGACATGTCCTGAAAACAAAAGAAGCAGCTTGGTTCAAAATAACCACCAAAGGAAAGAAAATGGATAGTTATCTATCATATACTGCCCAACAGGGAGTACAGGTGAATGAGTTTGAGAAAGGTTGTGATAGCAGCAGTTTTAGAGGGCTCATATCTCTGACAAAGTCACACAAATAAATATACAGCCCTTTTTCCTTTGGTAAACCAGTGCATTTAAAAAGGGTACCCCTTAGGGATTTGGATGATCTATAAAAAAAAAATGAAAGAAAAAATGAGCAAGTATAAGCATTCCATTTGGAAGGTACCCGGTGAGATTTAGTAGTTGCCATATAAGAAAACTTGGCCTTAGACATTAATAAAGAAAATTAACACATAATGAAACCAATCCCATTTTAAAAAAATGAAACAAAATGGAGGGAAAAGTACAGATTACAGTCTACACTATGTCTGTAGAGTAAGAATACAGCACAAACAAAACATATGATCTAACTGCTTCTACTGCTTTAATGAAATACGAGCATAGAATTTAAACATATTTATAGAAGTAATAGTAGTAATATTATTTATTAAATGCCTAGCATGTTCAGAACACTGTATTAAGCACTGGAGGGAATACCCAGGTGGGAATTATAAACTGTCCCTTTCCCTTAGGGGAGGTTTACAATTTCAATCAACGGTAATTATTGAGCGCTTATTATGTGCAGAGCACTGATGCAATTATTTGATTTCTATAAACTTTTTTGCTGGGATATGGTACCATTCATTAGACAATAGAAGAAAATACTATTGATTTGAAATACAGCAGCTCATTTCTGAAATTAGTTAGTTACTGTATTTATTGAGTACCAAGGGACAGGTATTATGCTAAGCACAAGATAGTCAGACCAGGCATAGTTTCTGTTCAACAAAGGGCTCACAACCTAGTAAGGGTGAGACAGATGAATAGAACAATACAATTTGGCTCTCAGTTTGTACCCTGACAGTTTTCAGCTACATGATTAGACAAATAAGGACTAGAATCTAAATCAGGACATTCGTGTTAATGTTAAGACCAGAAAATGCTATCTTGTCAACTTGCAAAGTGACTCTCCGATGCTACTTAGAGAGTTCAGTCAAAGTGTGTTAGGTTTGAGCTTCTGGGGGGAAAAAAAATGTCTTGGCTAAGCTGGGTTTTCTTTTCCCAATAGCCATGCCATGTAAGCCCAAATTCCTTCCACTTTCTGAGTGTGACTCCCTTTAGCCACAAACCGGAGTTTCACTGAATTGGTTGCATGTAAATGAAAAAGGTAATGACAACATGTCAAGATTTTTTATTTTCCAGATGAATTTATATTAGGAATTTGAAGAAGCAATTTATTATTTGGGATCAAGTGATAAAATAAAATCAATCTGATATTCTTAAAACATCCACAGCATTTAGGTATTTCTTTTAATATCTGTCTCTCCCTCTAGTCTTTAAACTCCCTGTGGGCATGGAAAGGGCCTACCAACTCTGTTGGAGTGTAGGGAAGCAGCGTGGCTCAGTGGAAAGAGCTTGGGCTTGGGAGCCAGAGGTCATGGGTTCTAAACCCGGCTCTGCCACTTGTCAGCTGGGTGACTTTGGGCAAGTCGCTTAACTTCTCTGGGCCTCAGTTCCCTCATCTGGAAAATGGGGATTAAGACTGTGAGCCCCCCGTGAGACAACCTGATCACCTTGTAACCTCCCCAGTGCTTAGAACAGTGCTTTGCACATAGTAAGCGCTTAACAAATGCCATCATTATTATTATTACTCTCCCAAGTGTGTAGTTCAGTACTCTGACCACAGCAAGCGCCCAATAAATAATACTGATTCATCTTCAAGCCTAATTCATTTACCCTGAATTGAACATAATTCAAAAGCATTTAAAAAGAAATCTTCTGTTCCTGAGCAAATGGTAGGAGCCCACATCCTCCAGAATGTAGGATACAA
This sequence comes from Tachyglossus aculeatus, assembly GCF_015852505.1. Taxonomy (NCBI): domain Eukaryota; kingdom Metazoa; phylum Chordata; class Mammalia; order Monotremata; family Tachyglossidae; genus Tachyglossus; species Tachyglossus aculeatus. Next base: position 13,750,220 of record NC_052087.1, read on the forward strand.
TTAGGATTTCAAGTATTTTTCACTTTATTCTAAATTTAGGCCTAAACTGAGTAACTTCTGTTAGAAATGAATTGGGTCAATAAAGGGCATATTTCTGAGGAATAAATCTCACAGGTGCAATGGATTATGTAGAATGTAACCCAGATGGAACTCTATGTTAAATGACACTATGTTAAAGGAGTATTATTATTGTAATTCTTTTTCTCACACCATACAGTTGTGACCAAACTATTCTGGAAAGCATATTTATTTTCTGCAAACAACGCTAGATAGTCTTGGCACATTTCCATATAGATGGGTTTCATAAACTTCAAGTTAATTTACAATTCATTTTCATGATAATGTAAAAAAAATTCTGAATGGAAAGGAAAACACAATCCATGAAAATAGTGAAACATCATAAAGTGGCAGATAATTTAAAATATAAAATGTCAGGTCTTTCCCCAATCACCTAACTTTTCATATCCTGAGCATTTCCTCAAGAAAATCATTCCATGTGATAGTTGTACTGAACAAAATTGTGCAGAATATAATATTGCATGTTGCTATTGATTATAATTCTTTTGGAATAGGGTGTATGAGACAATTTTCAGTGACCTTCATTTTATAAATATCATATTTTGATAAGGAAATTTATTTTAAAAGATTGTAAGAAAAAGGAGCACATCTTTAGCTTCTGTTGTATTCTCCTGGGTGCCCAGTGCAGTGATCTGTACATGATAGATGCTCAGCAAGCAGAACTGATTGATTCATACATTACATTTAATGATCACTGCGACTGTGGTCAAAAAAGGGATGAAATTAACATGTGAAATTTGAAGCTTCCAGGTCATAGCCTGTTCCTCTGAAATGGGATCATTTTCAAACAACTGGAAGATGTGAAATTTTATTTTATCAAACACACCCATTGTCTTTAGAGGTTCAGAAGAAGTTTTCTTCAAGTTCATGTATATAGGTACTTACATATATATGAAAGCCATAAAAAGATAGAAAAGGGGCCGTCAGAAGAAAAAGGATGAAGAGAGGCAGAGAAAAGTTGAGGGACAACTTGATAGGGAACCAGAGACAGGGAGGAAGATGGGCTAATAATAGCTCTAAAATGCACTGGGGCCGTGAGAAGAAAAAGGATGAAGAGAGGTAGAGAAAAGTTGAGGGACAACTTGATAGGGAACCAGAGAGAGGGAGGAAGATGGGCTAATAATAGCTCTAAAATGCACTTGAAGTACTTTAACTGCACATAAAGCACTTTAGCACTTAATCACCTTCCTCCTCCTATCTCACCTCACTACTTTCCTACTACAACCCAGCCCTCACACTTATTATTTCCTTGGGTACTTTGGGACAAGCATTTGGAAGTGAGGACATCTTCGGTGACCTTAAAGAGGCCTGTTTCCTTGGGCCAGATTTCAGATAGTCAAGGAGGAAGTTGGAGGAGAGGTGGAGATGAAGTGGAAGCATCAGGAGTAGACAAAATTCTCAAGGAATTTGGAGAGAAATGGTAGGTAGGAAGGGGGATGATAACTGGAGATTGCCATGTGGTCCAAGGAGGAGTGTTTTAGGATAGAGGATTCACGGGCACGCTTGAAAGCAGTGGGGAAGGAGCTATTGGAAAATGAGTGATTGCAGATGGTCAGGGAGGGAAGAAGAGAGGGGACAATTGCTTTGATAAAGTGAGAAGGGATGGGGTCAGACCACAGGTTGGGGGTAGAGTTTGAGAGGTGGGAGATCTCCTCTTGAGATAGTGATGGTAAGAATGGGAGAGTTAAAGAGGGGGTTGAAGGAGGAAGGGACTGGGGAGGAGTGAGGGGAATTTTAAGAAACCATAAATTGCTTTCAATTTTAGAGATGAAGTACATGGCCAGATCATTAGAGACAAGGTGTTTGAGGAGGGAGTTAAAAGTCAGAAACAGCTGTGGTGAACAATTAGCATGGGAGGTAATAAGGATGGAGAGGCTCCAGTTAAAGTAGGTGAGATTAAGTTTTAGATGGACAAGATCGGCCTGGTGTCTGGATTTTCACCAGCAGTTCTCTGTAGCTCATGTACAGAAGCAGAAGTGTACTATGGAGGTGATCCATGATTGCGGGTTGGTGGTATGAGATCGGAGGAGTAAGAGGGATGAGAGGGCATTTTTCAGTTTTTCAATTGAGAGGGCTGCAACTGAACTCCTCGCTGACCTCCCTGCTTCCAGCCTCTTTCCTTTCCAGTGCATATCTAGGTAGGGAATGTGTCTGTTATCTTGTATTCTACCAAGGGCTTAGTACAGCGCTTATAGTACATTCATTCATTCATTCAATCGTATTTATGGAGCGCTTACTGTGTGCAGAGCACTGTACTAAGCGCTTGGGAAGTACAAGTTGGCAACATATAGAGATGGTCCCTACCCAACAGCGGGCTCACAGTCCAGAAGGGGGAGACAGACAACAAAACAAAATATATTAACAAAATAAAATAAATAGAATAAATATGTACAAATAAAATAAATGAATAGAGTAATAAATACGTACAAACATATATACATATATACAGGTGCTGTGGGGAGCGGAAGGAGGTAAGGCGGGGGGGTGGGGAGGGGGAAGAGGGGAAGAGGAAGGAGGGGGCTCAGTCTGGAAAGGCCTCCTGGAACAGAAGGTGTTCGATAAGTACGATTGATTGGTTACTTCACTGCGCAGTCCATATCATTCATGTAAAAACAGTCCTGCTCACTCTCTGAATCTCTGAATTAATCTCTGAATTATTCTCTCCCAAGCATCCAATACAGTGCTCAGCACACAGTAAGTGATCAATATAACTGACTGACATCCCCACTGCTCAAAAATAGTTGCCACCCATTACCACATCAAGTAGAAACTTCTCACTACCAGCTTTTAGGCACTCTCCCTCTCCTACTTAGTACTTCTCTAATACCAACCTATGCATTGTGCCACACTCTCACCTTCATCTTTTGCTGCCAACCCCGACTCATGTCCTTCTTCCTGCTGGGAATTTCCTCCCCTTTCATAACTGTCTGATCATCATTCTCCCCATCTTCAAAACTTTCCTAAAATCATATCTTCTCTAGGAAGTTTTATTTGACCAATCCCGACTAATTTATTTGAGTAATCCTGACTGGATTTCTGTATCAGCCTCCTCTCCTATCCCGCATCCTCCTGTCTCTCCCCACTTCAATCCATACTTCATGCCGCTGCCTGGATCATCTTTCTGCAGAAACACTCAGGGCATGTTTCTCCCCTCCTCAAAAATCTCCAGTGGCTACCAATCAACCTACGCATCAGGCAAAAATTCCTCACCCTCGGCTTCAAGGCTGTCCATCCCCTCGCCCCCTCCTACCTCACCTCCCTTCTCTCCTTCTCCAGCCCAGCCCGCACCCTCCGCTCCTCTGCTGCTCCTCACTGTGCCTCATTCTCACCTGTCCCGCTGTCGACCCCCGGCCCATGTCCTCCCCCTGGCCTGGAATGCCCTCCCTCCACACATCCGCCAAGCTAGCTCTCTTCCTCCCTTCAAAGCCCTACTGAGAGTTCACCTCCTCTGGGAGGCCTTCCCAGACTGAGCTCCCTCCTTCCTCTCCCCCTCCTCATCCCCCCCGCCTTACCTCCTTCCCCTCCCCACAGCACCTGTATATATGTATATATGTTTGTACGTATTTATTACTCTATTTATTTATTTTACTTGTACATATTTATTCCATTTATTTTATTTTTGTTAATATGTTTTGTTTTGTTGTCTGTCTCCCCCTTCTAGACTGTGAGCCCGCTGTTGAGTAGGGACCGTCTCTATATGTTGCCAACTTGTACTTCCCAACCACTTGGTAAAGTGCTCTGCACACAGCAAGTGCTCAATAAATATGATTGAATGAATGAATGAATGAATTTGACGAATATCTCCCCACCCTAATCCCCCTCCCTCCTGTGTTCCCTATATAATTGAGTCCATAGTCACTGAGCACTGATTCCACACACCACCCCTCCTTTCAGCATTTATGTGCTTATGCAAATATCCTTATACTAGGTTGCTTACCTTACCTGCAATTTATTTTACTGCCTGTCTTCTCTGGTAGGTTGTAAGCTCCTTCCTTCCTTCATTCATTCGTATTTATTGAGCACTTACTGTGTGCAGACCACTGTACTAAGCGCTTGCAAAAGTACAATATAGCAGTAAAGAGAGACAACCCCTGCCCATGACGAGCCCACAGTCTGGAAGCTCCTTGAGGCAGGGATCATCTCTACTTAATAATAATAATAACAATGGCATTTATTAAGCGCTTACTATGTGCAAAGCACTGTTCTAAGAACTAGGGAGGCTGCAAGGTGATTAGGTTGTCTCATGGAGGGCTTGCAGTCTTAATTCCCATTTTTACAGATGAGGGAACTGAGGCACAGAGAAGTTAAGTGACTTCCCCAAAGTCACACAGCTGACAGTTGGCAGAGCCAGGATTTGAACCCATGACCTATGACTCGAAAGCCCAGGCTCTTTCCACTGAACCAGGCTGCTTCTATTTACTCTACTGGCTGTATTTTACTTCCCCAAGTATTTACTATAGTACTCTAAACCCAGTAAGTGCTCAATAAATACCACTGAGGGGTGAATCCCAAAAGAGTGGGACTGATCCGTTTTTTGGGTTTCTCCTCAGAGGTGACCCCAACCCAACTCAACCCCCAGTTGACTGATGGGTGAGTTGATTAATTTTGGTTTTTGAAAGACTGTTGTTGTGTCTGCATCTAATTCCTTTATAGTGAATGAATGACTCTCTAAAATACCAGGTATCCGGGCAAGGTATCTATGAATATCAAATTGGGTATCTATGAATATCAAATGGCCTACATGACTCTTGGCCACTTCCCTTCTGCACCCTGTAAAGAAGCAAAACAAATTGTTTAGAGAGAGAGCAGATTGCGGAATTAATTGAAAGGAGAATTGTGATCCGAAGATTGCTTGTTTACATGTTTGGGCGCAATCTGCACTCCACCAAAAAGAATTAATAAGCCATTTTAGTTCTCCATAATATCTTCTGAAAAACGTCCTGTGAGAACAATAATGTTAGCATATTCTTTTGTAACGATCTATTTGGCTCTTTTTCAATTAGATTGACTGAAATCCCATCTGCTTCTGAAAGCAAAGGACTGTTAAAATAGTGCCTGGCCCTCTGCCTAATATCCACCTCAGCTCTAACAAACTTGTCCAGGAAAGTTATACCTGGTTTCACTGGCCTGTGAACAGTGCCATCCATTTCACCTGAGGAACCAACCCATACTGAAGGCATGAAGTGAATTGTGCATGTGTTAAACAGCAGGACATAGCCGGGAGAAAGTTGTTAAAATGCCTTTTACAGAATCTGTCGCTCTGGGAATTCTCCTGAAGCATAGAAAACTTATAATTTCTGTAATTTTATTCCATTGTGTTCCAAAGCTTGAGAGCGAATAGTTCATTCATGATCAACCCATTTCAGAAAGACCAAGTCTTCCAGGTAAAAAAGGATTATACATAATGATAAATCCTAATGCTCCATTTTCATCAGTCAGAATGATGACACCAAATAGCTACAGCTCTAAATATGGCTCATTGCATTTCTCTTTTACGTTTTGCACTGAAGTTATCTATTATTTGCAGCCCTCCTTGTGGAAAACTTGGAAAATATGGAATACATTTATTTCAACGTGTTTATAGCTAGAGTCAGGTAGAACAAATATAATGCTACCGAAGAGAAATGGACTGCTGGATTACAAAATTATTTCTGCAGTTACTTTGTCCTTTTTATTAACCTAGTGAAACTGCAAATATTTTGAATTTAAGGATTTAATTTTAGGGAATGCAAAATAAAATAGATGTCCAATATTGAAATAGGCAGCAAAATTATCATGCTGTCTAGATAGCAAATTTTACATGTGGAGGATTTTCCTTACCCTTCCTGAGCAGCAGTGCCTAATCAGCTTCTAATTACATCAAGAGAGGACAGGAGATTAGTGTCAAATCTTGAAATTGCCCTAGTTGGGGAGCAATATTGAAGGAAGAAATAAATTACATAGCCTAGATTGTGTGCAGAGCAGTGTGGCCTAGTGGATAGAGCTTGGGCCGGGGAATTAACAGGACCTAGGTCCTAATCCTGCTTCTGCTATATGTCTGCTGTGTGATCATGGGTCAGTCACTTAACTTCTCTTTGCCTCAGTTACCTCATCTGCAAAATGGGAATTAAGTCTGTGAGCCCTATGTGGAACATGGACTGTATTCACTTGATTATGTTGTGTCTACCCCAGCACTTAGTACAGTGCCTGATACATAGTAAGCACTTAAAAAATACTATTTAAAAAAAAATGATAAGCAGACACAATGAGAAACAGCATGCCCTAATGGAAATATCACAGTTTGGGAGTGAGAAGGCCCACGTTGTGTGACCTTGGAAAGTCACTTAACCTCTTGGTCCCTAAATTTCCTCATCTGTGAAAATGGGGATTAAACACATGTCCTTTTTTTATAATGCTATTTATTAATCAATCAATCGTATTTATTGAGCGCTTACTATGTGCAGAGCACTGTATTATTAAGCACTTGCTATGTGTCTAGGATTGCTCTAAGCACTGGGGTAGATACAAGTTAATTGTGTCCTTTTGCTTAGTGCAGTGCCTGGCGTATAGCAAGTGTTTAACAAGCACCACAATTATTATTTACATTGGAGAGTGCAAGAAGAAAAACAAGACACAACCGGTAATAGGAAGAGTACAGCTAGATGAATGAATAAGTAAAGTGTGTAGACTAACAGGACTGTAAGTGCCAAGGGAGGTCCTGTTCTCTTAAATATTCCCATGTGTATTGGTACAGCACAACCTGGAGTGATTAAATTTAGTCTCACAGCTGGCAAGATTGCTGGCAAGATTCTACTAGAAACTTTCTGGACAGGCTATGAAAGAATACAGCTAATCAGATGCTTCCTGAATCACAGTATGACTTCAGATCCATGGTATAGAAACACAGCATAAAATAGTATAGCACTTACGCTCTTGGCAGCCAGAAGGTTCAGGAAAATTTCAGGGAGCAACACTATGAACTCCACTTTTGACCCCTGGAGGCGATTTCTGGATTCCAGAAGAGGATGACAGTGGAAAAGGCAGAAGGGGATGGGGGTCAAACTCAAAGACAAGGAACAAAACCTTGGTACCCCTCAGAGGCAAAACAAAGGGCGGAAGCTGGGACCGTAAGTGCAATTTTGGCCACTAAAGGTGGGCTACAGTATTGGAGTGGGAGCGCAATCCAGGAAGGGAGTATTGGATTCGGGTCTTCGACTCTTAATTGTTTCTGCCATCTGGTAGCAGAACTGAAATTTGTATCAAAAGTATGAAGGGTGGCAGAGAGGAGTCCTAGCTTTTTAGATATAGTGGGGTTGGAAACAGACATCTAAGAAGTGGAATGTTACAGTTGAAAACTTTTATGTCACTGGCAAGCAGTTTTCAGTCTTTCGTTTATCAAAGTTCCAGTCTCATCTACAATTAAAATTTGCTCTTTCATTCATTCATTCAGTTGTATTTATTGAGTGCTTACTGTGTGCAGAGCACTGTACTAAGCACTTGGGAAGTATAAGTTGGAAACATAGAGACGGTCCCTACCCAACAGAGGTCTCACAGTCTAGAAGGGGGAGACAGACAACAAAACAAAACATATTAACAAAAATAAAATAAATAGAATAAATATGTACAAGTAAAATAAATAGAGTAATAAATATGTACAAACATATATACATATATACAGGTGCTGTGGGGAGGGGAAGGAAGTATGGTGGGGGGATGGGGAAGGGGAGGAAGGGGAGAGGAAGGAAGGGGCTCAGTCTGGGAAGGCCTCCTGGAGGAGATGAGCTCTCAGTAGGGCTTTGAAGGGAGCTCTTTGTTAGAGAATCAGAGAATTAGTAAAGTGAAACTTGGGGAAAGTGCTGGGAGACCTTCAACAGCTTCCAAATTCGTCTTTGTTTCATTAATAGGCTAATATTTTCTTGAAGGTTTTTCCAACCACTGTTAATCTAGAAACTTTGCTCTCCTTGGCCACTGGGCTATATCCGATTTTCTGTCTGTTTACAGGGGGTCCTGTTGTCTCACTTTTCGGGGTGTAAGTGATTTTTCCTATTTTCTGACTGTGTGATGCAACATCTTTAGTATCTTCAGCAGCGTGGAAGTTGAGAAGCAGCATGACCTATTGGAAAGAGCATGGGACTGGCAGTCAGAGGACTTGGGTTCTCCTGGCTCCGCCACTTGACTACTGTGTGACCTTGGGCATATTACTTTACTTCTCTGTATCTCAGTTTCCTCATTTGTAAAATGGGGATTAAGACTGGGAGCCCCAGGTGGGAAAGGGATTGTGTCCAACCCAATTATCTTGCATCTACCCCGCATTTAGTCCAGTGCCCAGCACATTGTAAGCACGTAACAAGGACAATTATTATTATATTATTATTATTCATACCCACCCACCTCCATAGCTAACCCACGCAAAACTTCAAATCCCTTCAGAATCCCATAGTCAATGCATGGTCACTTCCATCCTACCCCAAGAATTTTCCAAACCTTGCCCCAAGAGCTTCCGCCCTGAAAAATTCCAGCCCCCAAATCTTCTAATCCAACAAATCTCACTGACATAACTGAGAAGCAAGGACAGGACTGGTTTGCCTTCCTCAGCCCCTCCTCCTCCTCATCTTGGTGTATGGTGTTTCCTAGAAGGAATGAAGTGGAATAGGAACTCTTACTAGGGCTCCAAGCTTCCCTAAAATCTCCGTTGCCTTCTTGGAGGATGTGAAGGGTTGGTTCCTTTTGTTGTATGTTTAAACAATTCTGTGTGAGTGAGTATAATATGGACAGACATACCTGCAAGTGAATAATTGCTAGAAAAGCAGTGTGGCCTATTGGAAAGAGCATGGAGCTGGGAGTCTAACCCTGGCTGTAACATTTGCATGCCATGTGACCTAGAGCAACTCACTTCTCTGGACTTCAGTTTCCTCACCCGTAAAATGGGGTTTCAATACCTGTTCCTACTTAGACTGTGAATCCCACATGGGACAGGGACTTGTCTGGTCTGACTGTCTTGACTATACCACAGCGCTTATTAGCGCTTGGCATATAGTGAGTGCTCAATGCATGCTATAATTATTTCATTATTAATAATAATTATGAATATGAAAATACCTGGGTAAGACAAAAGGATGAAAATACGAGTTAAGCATCTATGCAGAGAAAATAAGTGCACATAGCAGAGAACTAAGGGTGATAAAAAGGGAATCAGTAGGAATGGATTGAGAGATTAGAAAAGGATACAGAGACTGAACAGCATACTTTGAAATTTTATGACTATGTCATGGCTCAACTAGCTTTATTCTTTTCAGTGACGTGGTGGTCTCTGAAATCTACATTCAATCTAATTTTTGTCTGACAAACAATAACTTGGAAAGGGCCTAAACCGATGTGGGGAATATACTGACATTATTATTTCTTTACTTCTTTTCCCAAGATCTATGGAGGGAGTACTCAGAGTATTCCATGCACACTGTACAATTCCTTGGTAGCAGCCAATTTAGATTCATTTTAATGAGACACATATCATGGCTCCATGTTATGAATTACAAGCTGGTCAAAGATACAGTGCTGAAGTAACAGAAGAGAGCCCTTCAATTATGCCTGTGATTCTTGATTCTGTCAGTAAGGGTAAGTTTCTAACTTCAACTAGTCATTTAATTGCAAGGCAGTGCTCAGTGGTGGGAACTGCGCGGAATTCACTAGAGCAGACTGGAACTGTGAAGCATATCAAAATTCATGGGTTTGATGTAGTTGAAGGCTTTCCTCTCTTCGATTTATGTCATGCCAGCCACATGAATCTCAATTTTTATTGTAGGAGGTGTTAGTTTCCTCCTTGTAAATCCTTCTGCATTAATGGGATTCCAAGGAATTCAATCTGTGTCACGTTGGGAGGTCTTCATATTCTCTCACAAAATAAAAATTCAGAGAATTAAGCCATGTCATTGGTACATTCAAATAGGAGCTTAAAGGGTCAAAAACCTATGAGAAACATTTGTATACGGCAGAGGGCTTGACAATGCTTCCACAGTTTATAATATATATTCAAAGACAATGTGAAATAAATGGCAGGATGCAACAGAAAGGAAGATAGGGAAATGAGGAGGAAGAAATGATAAAAGGGCAAATGAGGAAAATGATAAAGTAATAATTAGAAGAAGAGCATAGAGGTATTAGAAATAATTTTTATTTATGAATATGAAATGGAGAAACCAGGTAAAGGGCCATAAACATATTCTATGTTGTCTTAAATCATCCAGTTTTCATTTTATAATTTTCTATGCATTCCCCTGCCCTTAGCAAATTCGAATGATGCTATTCATAATACAGGTTCTGTTTCTGCTTCTTGATTCACTTGTCTGACTTATTAATGAAATAGCTACATTATCTGTTTTGAAACTCAATGGCTCCCTGTGCACTGATGAAAGGAGATATTTTGATGCCTTGGGCAGGTTTATCACAATTTCCTTTCCACATGGCTGTGCCTTCCCACTGTAAATGGGCAGTGTTGGTGCCAGAGGTAGCTTTCAGGAAGACAGCTCATCCCTCACCTTTGGATGCTGTGTGTTTGTGCACGTGGGTGTGTATGAGAGAGAGGGAGAGAGAGAGAGAGAGAGAGAGAGAGAGAGACAGAGAGAGAGAGAGACAGAGAGAGACAGACAGAGAGACAGAGAGAGACAGACAGACAGACAGAGCATTCTCAGGTGACACTGTAGCCCCTCTACCATATGATTTTTACAACCCTTCACTTCACTGAGACCCTTATACCCATTCACCAGTGTTTGCTTCTTCTTAAATTAGTGGACTCTGCTTCATCTGCACCCCCCTCGAATTTCTGGCTGTCTTCAACACTGTGAACCACACCCTCCTTCTGGAAACACTATTGAAATATGATTATGATACATCTCTCCTGGTTGTCCTCTTACCTCTCTGCTGATAACTTTTATTCTCTTTCACCTCTTTCAACCCCTATATTCAGTCTGTTATTTTAGCCTGTTGATTCTTTCTGCACAATGTCTAGGATCTTCCCCTTCTTTCTATTCCCGATGACCACATGGCAGGTCCAGACACGGGTCAAATACCTCTTTACTACTACATTATAATCCTTGCTAATCTCCTTTTTCCAGTCCAGATCACTCAGCTGCCTAGATAATTTTTCTAAAATGCTGGTCTATATACATCTCTCAACTATTCAGAAATGGCCCATTCCTATCCTCATCAAGCCAAAACTCCTGAAGACTTGTTTAAAGTCCTCAATCAGAAATCTTCATTAATTCATTCAGTCAGTCAATCGGATTTACTGGGCACTTACTGTGTGCAGAGCACTGTACTAGGTGCTTGGTACTTCCTCCTACTTATAATAATAGTATTTATCAAACATTTGTAATGCATCAAGCACTGGGATAATAGGATAAATAAAAGATAGCCAGATCAGATATAGTAGTCCCTGTTCCACAGAGGTTCACAGTCTAAGAGAAAAGGACAATAGGTATTTATCCCCAATTTACTGATAAAGATACTGAGGAACAGAGAGATTAAGTGACTTTCCCAATTTCACACAAAAAGCATGTGAAGGAATCAGGACTAGAATCTTGGTCTCCTGAATCTAATCCCATAAATTTTCCATTTGGCCATGTTGCTGCTTTTATCCACTCTATTCATCCACTCTATCCCAGTCCCTCTCAAGCTCAGCTATTCACTCTTCCTTGTTCTTTCTCCAAGAGGTTACTCTTGGTCACACCCTTTCTTCTGACTGGAACTCCCATCTCTAGATCAGTTGGACCACAGCTCTTCCAGTGTTTAAACCTCTTCTGAAATCGCATATTCTCCAGGAGGCTTTCCCCAATTAGTTTCTAATCTTCCCAGTTTATATAGCCTCTTACTTCCACATCTATCTAAGCACCTAAGTACTCACAACACCCCATACAATTTATGCACATCTTATATACTTTATTACTTCCTCCTATCTTTATTTATTTTAGTGTCCACTCCCCCACTAAATACTTGAGAGATTAGGGAGAATTAGGATGGACAAGAAGTCTTTGGATTAGGCAAGAAGGAGATCATTGGTGAGCTTTGAGAGGGCAGTTTCCATGGAGTGAAGGCGATGGAAGCTAGATAGGAGGGGGCCAAGGAGAAAATTGGAGGAGAGGAAACAGAGGCAGTGAGTATAGACAATTCACTAAGGAGTTTGGAGAGGGATGGAATACTATCTACTTTCTACAAGAAAGCATTCTTGTTTTGTGACTACTCTCAAGCTGTGCTTGGTTTAGAGTGGTGGAGATGTAGACCCCAGATTTGAGTTGTGTGTAATTATTTGAGTTCCCTCAATAACACACAAACACCACTGTGGAATTAAAGTGAAGTAGTAGGTCATCTGTTCCCCCCCCCAAAAAAAATGCATTACTCCCAACTCCCAGTTCCTGAATTCTTAAAGTAGTAGTCTACATCACTGGTTAAAAAATGTTTTTATACTCAGAGCTAACCCATCATCCATGGTGTTTCAAGTTTAAAGTAAAAAGTACCTGTAAAATTAAGAGAAAAGGAGGATGGGGAGAAGAGGTAATATGGGGCAGGAATGCAAAGTAACTTGCTACAAAGAATTCACATCATTTTCACGCAGGGTGGTTTTCAGACCATAACATGGCACTGGAGTTTTGATGCTCTGCCCAGCAACATTATTTCTCCATTCATCAATCGTTTTTATTGAGCACTTACTAAGTTCAGAGCACTGTACTAAGCACTTATAAAGTACAATTCAGCAACAGAGACAATCCCTACCCAACATCGGGCTCACAGTCTACAAGACGGGCTCACAGTTTATTGATGACCATGCCTACTTTCCTCACCAGTTTCTTTAGACTTTTAGTTCCTTCCTCAAAGCCCCTATCTCCCAGCCTCCCCCATCCCTTGCCCTTAATGATCTGGCCACACACTTTAATGAGAAAATTGAAACCATCAGGAGTGATCTTCCTAAAATCTTTCCTCATCCACTCCAGGCCCTCCCTCCTCCTGCTCCTTCTTCAACTCTCCATCTTTCCAAGCAATGCCTCAAGAGAAGATCTCCTGCCTTCTCTCAAAATGCACCCCCTTTACCTGCACCTCCAACTCTATCCCTTTGCAGCTTATCAAAGCACTTGCCCTATCCCTTCTTTCTTCCCTGACTGCCATCTTCAACTGTTCATTCTCCAACAGTTTTTTCCCCATTGCCTTCAAACATGATTATATATCCCCTATCCTAAAAATAAAACCTTTCTCTTGACCACATGGCTCCCTTCAGTAATCACCCCACCTCCCTCCTACCATTCCTCTCCTAACTCCTTCAGCGAGTTGTCTACATCTGTAGTTTCCAGTTCCTTTCCTCCAATTCTCTCTTTGACCACCTCCTTCCTACATGACTTCTGGCCCCATCACTCAATGGAAACTGCCCTCTCAAAGATCACCAATGATCTCCTTCTTGCCAAACCCAATGGTCTCTAGTCTATCCAAATTCTCCTCTACCTCTCAGCTGCCTTCAATACTGGGAGCCACCCCCTTCACTCAGAACCATTATCAAACCTAGGCTTCACTAACACTGTCCTCTTCAGGTTCTCCTCCTCTCTTTCTGGCCACACATTCCCAACCTCTCTCATGGGCTCCTTCTCCGCCTCCCAACTTCTACCTGTGGGAGTCCTTCCAGGCTCAGCTCTGGGTCCCCTTGTATTCTCCATGTACAACTACTCTTTTGAAGAACTCATTCATTCCCATGGCTTCAACTCTCATCTTTACACAGATGATTCACAAATCTACAATCTCCTTCTCTGAAATCTCACATTTCCTTCGGTTTTTCGGACTCCTTGGATGTTCTGCTGGCATCTCAAACTTCCACATGTCAAAAACAGAACTTCTCATCTTCCCACTCGAACCTGTCATTCACCCCCTCACCCCAATTTCCCATCACTATAGACAGTTTCACCCTATCCGCTCTCTCACAAGCCCACAACATCGTCATTATCCTAGACTCGTCTCTTTCATTCAACCCTTATATTCAATCTGTGACCAAATCCTGCGGTTTCTACTTTCACAACATCACTACATTCTGTCTGCTATTTCCATCCAAACTGCTTCTGAGCTGATTGAAGCATTTTTCTTAATCCACCTTGCCCACTTAATCAGCCTCCTTGCATCTTCCTGCCTTCCGTCTCTCCACACTCCAGTCTATGCTTCACTTTGCTGCCTGGATCATTTTTCTAAAAAAAAAGTTCAGTCTATGTTTTCCCACTCCTCAAGAATCTCAGTGATTCCACATTAAACCAAAACTCCTTACCATTGTCTTTAAAACACTCAAATCACCTTGCCGGCACCTGTTTTTTTTTACTATAACCCAGGCGGCTGACATTGTTTATATCTTCTTAGCTACAATCTGTCACATCAATCTCAGAAAAGCATTGGGGAGCTTTGATATCTTATCTGAAAGCTCCTAAACTGGAAACCCCTTTTGGGAGGGGTTTCCCTCCCAAACTCTACACAAACTCTATCACAATGTATTTTTCCAATTGCTTAGTACAGTGGTCTGCACACAGTAAATGCTCAATAAATGCCATTAATTGACTTAAATTGATTGGAAGTTTATCGTTTCTAGGTTCAAATACCTCATGCTTTTTTGTTGATGTTTGCATCTCTCTTTTCCAGTATATCAAATTCAACTATCTTGCCTTGATGCAGTTGAGTCGACCTGTGATAGTTTTGTGGCTGGACCTCAATACCTTGAGAGAAGTGAGCCCTGCTTTGTTTTACTGCAGAGTGGAAAATAAGATTTCCTGAATGCATGGAGTTTATATGTGAAATTATGATTGAGGAGGGAAGTCAACTACAGAATATTTAAAAAGAATTATGGGGCAAGGCCTGGATTTCAGTTACTGCAGAACATTAGACACCATACATTTTCATAATTAGCCGGTTTCCTAGAGAATAGGTAAAATATCCCTATCATCCACTTTGGCATAGACATAACATTGGCTCATATCATTCTCTTTCATGTTTAACTACATGATTCCACTGCTTTTACTATTAAAGACTGTTTTAATGTGTGGTGGAGGAAATGAGGTTAACTGAAGAAAACATTGTGAGGAAGGCAGAATATCAACTTATAATTCTATCATGCTTCATTTTCTAGCGCAAGGCTTTGTTAAAATGAAAATACGTTAGCAATTATATATCAGGCTTCATTTACAGAGTTGAATTTTGTTCAATTTACTCATCTTTTGCATCTGTCACAACTGCATTCTTTGCAAGTATTCTTATTTTAACAGAACCCTAACTGCAGCAATTAGCGTTCTAAAGATAAGAACTTTAGTGGCCCCAGGAGACCAGTGGGCATATTATGTTAATTTGTTTGTCTCACTATAGTACTGTTTTCCTTTAATTAAATAGATAAGACAAGTTTCAATGAAATTTATGTAAAATGCTCATGTTTACTTAGATTTCCCTTGTGAGCACTAAACTCAATCAGCTTTGTGAAAATGTAGCTCATAAATTACAGAATGCTATGTAATACTTTCAATGCCATCTATACAATATAGAAATAGTTTCTGTAAGTGACATTTGATGTGTCTAGTAAATTCATTAACAGTCACGTTATGTTTGTATAAGGCTTTAAAAAATTGGCAAACACCAGATGTTTCCTTTTAAAGAAATTAAATAGCCTAATCACTTTGGTGACAAAACCAGCTAAACTCTCTGGTTGTAACTGTAACATTAATACAATAGCTTAGTTTTACAAATCCACAAAAAAAATGGCCAGTTTAATGTTGTGCTGCTTCAATTATACTCAATGTCAGTTAAATGATATATTCCTAGTATTACAAATTCATGAGTAAATTCATTCATTCATTCAATCGTATTTATTGAACACTTACTGTGTGCAGAGCACTGTACTAAGCGCTTGGGAAGTACAAGTTGGCAACATATAGACATGGTCCCTACCCAACAACAGGCCAACAGTCTAGAAGATGGGCATAAATTAAAAAGGAATTAAAAGACACTAGAAGAAAAACTTTAAAACCAAATATTAGTTAAATGGAATTGTCTAATGCACTGATTTTTTTTATTATATAATTAACCTACATCCACTACCATAATTGCCCACGTTTGAACCCACCTGGCCAGGGCTTCCTTATAGGTCTATTTTACTCCTGAGTATTCTAAGTCTGTCAGGTACATTGCCCCCATCAGAAGTTAACATCTCTCCTGAAAACTCTTGCATTCTCACTTGCCCACCAGCTCTCCTGATGACCTGGCCAAATATTTTGGGGACCAAATAAAAACTACCAAGTGTGAGGTCTCTCCAACTCTTCCTCGTCTTCCCAGCTCCTTCACGCCACAACATCCACTCCTTCATAGTCTTCCCAGCCATTTCTCAATTTATTTTCCATCTGCTTTCAAAATCTACTCTCTCCACCCGCTCCTCTGAACCCAGCCTTTCTCATCTTCTAAAATGCTTGTGCCACCTCTTATTTCCCCTTGACTTCCACCTTTGAAGTCTCATTCTTTGGATGCTCCTCCCCCATGCCTTCAAACATGTCTGTATCTCTGTATCTGACACAGATGAGGACGGTCCTCTTTTGAGCTTCTAAATCTAGGGTGGGCAAGGCAGGTTGTGACAGTAGGCAAAAAAGGCACTTGCAGCAAGGTAGAATAGCACTTCAGATGGAAGTAGAGGAGAGTCCACTCAACCTTCCCCCTTAATCCCTCTCCTCCTCCCTCTCTCATGCGTTCAAACATTTGGAATCAGCCTGGTACTGATAATGGGGGAAAATAGATGTCAGATTATCTGAATGATGCTACTTACCTGGATAAGAACTTTTGTTCATTTGCTTTTGTTCCCTTTTTTCTACCCCTCTCCCAGCCCCACAGCACTTATGTACATGTCTGTAATTTCTTTATTTCTATTGATGTCTGTTTCCCCTCTCTATACTCATTATGGGCGGGAATCAATCAATCAATCAATCACATTTATTGAGCACTTACTGTGTGCAGAGCACTGTACTAAGTGCTTGGGAAGTACAAGTTGGCAACATATAGAGACAGTCCCTACCCAACAGTGGGCTCACAGTCTAGAAGAGGGAGACAGAGAACAAAACCAAACATACTAACAAAATAAAATAAATAGAATAGATATGTACAAGTAAAATAAATACATAAATAAATAGAGTAATAAATATGTACAAACATATATACATATATACAGGTGCTGTGGGGAAGGGAAGGAGGTAAGGTGTGGGGGATGGAGAGGGGAATGCCACTGTTTATCATTGGACTGTATTTTCCTAAGCACTTAGTATAGTGCTCTGCACACAGTAAGCACTTAATAAATATGACTTAATGAATGAATGGATCCAGTATCACTTTGTCTTATGTCATCAAGTCATCTCCGACCAATAGCGACGCCATGGAAACATCTCTCCCAGAACACCCCATCTTCATATGCAATTGTTCTGGTAAAAATACAGAAGTGGTTGTCCATTGTCTAAACCATTTCTAGACTGTGAGTCCATTGTTGGGTAGGGACCGTCTCTATAGGTCGCCAACTTGTACTTCCCAAGTGCTTAGTACAGTGCTCTGCTTAGTAAGCACTCAATAAATATGATTGAATGAATGAATGAATGAATTGCCTTCTTCCACATAGTCAACTTGAGTCTCAACCCTCTACTTTCTCCCATGCTGCTGCCGCCCAGCACAGGTGAATTTTGACTTGTAGCAGATTGCCTTCCACTTGCTAGCCACTGCCCAAGCTAGAAATGGAATGGATATGTCTTTGCTTGACTCTCCCTCCTGTATTGGAGACTGGTAGAGTACTGGAAACTCTCCAGGTGCCACCCTGAGAGGGAGTATCTGAAATGTTATCTTTAAAATTAAATACCCAAACTGCCTTTTTGTAAGCACCATTAATAAGTGAATCTTCAAAAAACTTCACACAATAATGATGATGATGATGGTGGTATTTGCAAAGTGCTTACTCTGTGCTAGGAACTGTACTAGGCGCTAGGATAGATGCAAGGTAATTGAGCCCATTGTCGGGTAGAGACCGTCTCTATATGTTGCCGACTTGTACTTCCCAAGCGCTTAGTACAGTGCTCTGCACACAGTAAGCGCTCAATAAATATGATTGAATGAATGAATTGGATGGTCCCCGTCCCACATGGGGCTCACAGTCTTAATCCCCATTTTACAGATTAGGTAACTGAGTCACAGAGAAGGTAAGTGACTTGCCCGAGGTCGCACAGCAAATAATTGGCAGAGCCAGAATTAGAACCCAGGTCCTTCTGACTCCCAAGCCCATGTTTTATCCAGTAGGCCAAGCTGCTTCTCTCATGCCAACTATACATGAGAAGCAGCGTGGCTTAGTGGAGAAGAGAATGGGCTTTGGAGTCAGAGGTCATGGGTTCAAACCCCGGCTCCACCAATTGTCAGCTGTGTGACTTTGGGCAAGTCACTTAACTTCTCTGTGCCTCAGTTACCTCATCTGTAAAATGGGGATTGAGACTGTGAGCCCCACGTGGGACAACCTGATCACCTTGTAACATCCCCAGCGCTTAGAACAGTGCTTTGCACATAGTAAGCGCTTAATAAATGCCATTATTATTATTATTATTACTAACTATACACAAAATTTAAAATCAAATAGCAAAGCAGGATCACAAACAATGAGTTCCTAGAGTGTAGTCAGATAGCTTTTGTCAAAATGACTGTGAACTAGACTGCAAGTTCCTCCTCTAGACTGCAAACTCCTCTAGCCTTGTAAGCTCCTCCTCTAGACTGTAAACTCCTTGAGGGCAGGGATTGTGGCTAACAACTCTACTTTCCTAAGCTCTCTGAACATGATAGGTGCTAATAAATACCACTGATTGATCGATAAGCTTAATTTACCACCTATGTTTCTTTAAGAGTAGTCTCAAGTACTGATCACAACATTAACTGTAGTTTAGAAGGGCAAGTCAAACCCACTGATCAAGTTTAGATATTGACAAATGACAATGAGCAGAAAGTAACAGAACTTCAATCAATTCTGAGCAGGGAGTTTCTGAGCAGAATGATATATAGGTAACCCTATTTAATAGACAATATAATAATAAATAAAACCTGAAATCATGGATTCAGTCTTTAAAATCTTGCAGGTTGTCAGGGTGAATACCTTCCATTTGGTGGGTTTTTGAGGAAGGAGTTGGGGCATCTGTTTTGCTTGGCATGGAGATGAAAGAAATCTAGCCCCTACTGGTTGATAATTAAAATCCTGGTCTAAAAATAATTTCATGGTTGTAGTAATGTATTCAAAATGTTTACTTGAAAAAATAATAAAAGTGAAATAGAACTCTCAAGATGACATGTTTTTACCTTTCTACTCACAACCATTGAAGTGAGCCATAAAACACATGGGAGGAAGAGAAACTACTACCATAAAATTTCTCTTCAGACTAGCTCATGTTTTCTAAACCATTTTGATTTACATTTGAATTACATTTAAATTATGAGTAAACTAGATGTGCTTCTTTCACTTTGGATTTTTGAAATTTTACAGATCACTCGTATTAACACTGAAATGTGGCAATTTTCAACATGATTTAACATTATTCATTTTATCTTCAATATGACTTCAGAAACACTTCAGTTTTAAAAATTTCATTAGAAGTCTAAATTGTTGGAAGCATTTGAATAAACAATAAATATGCTTTGATCTTGCCTCCTCCCTCAAGGCCAATCTAAAACTCTTTCCTCAATACCTTATTTCTACACTTTAATCCGGAACAAAGAAAGTTCAAAAGCAAGAGCATGCATTGAGTTTCCTTTTCCCTGACCCCCATTTCACCAGATATGAATTAATAATTTTAATTTATAACCTGCAATTTACAGGTAAGCTATAATTGCACAGAACTTTATTTTTGTTAATGCACTAATGCTGGAAAACAATTCAGTTTCCCAAAATGTTTTCCCCAGCTACAGATTCTATAACACAGAAACAGAAATTCCACAAGGCCAATAGAAGCAGTGTGGCCTAATGGAAAGAGCACTGTCCTGGGAGTCAGAGGACCTAGGTTCTAATCCTGCATCCAGCAATGGTCTGCAGTGTGACCTTGGGCAAGTCACTTAACTTCTCTGTGCCTCAATTCCCTCATCTGTAAAATTGGGATTAATACTGTGATCCCTATGTAATAATAATGATAATAATAATGATATTTGTTAAGCACTTACTATGTGCCAAGCACTGTTTTAAGCACTGGGGTAGATACAAAGTAATCAGTTTGTCCCATTTGGGGCTCCCACTTTTAATGCCCATTTTACAGATGAGGTAACTGAGGCACAGAGAAGTTAAGGGACTTGCCCAAGGTCACACAGCAGACAAGTAGCAGAGCAGGATTAGAACCCACGACCTCTGACTCCCAAGCCTGTGCTCTTTCCACTGAGCCATGCCGCTTCTCTACAGCCATGCTGCTTCTCTACGGATATGTACATAAGTACTATGGGGATGAAGGTAGGGTGAATGCCAAGAGTCCAAAGTGTACAGATTCGAGTTTACAGATGAAAGTCGGGTTTAATCTCTTGGAGGAGATGTGACCTTAACAAGGTTTTAAAGGTGGGGAGAGTGGTGGTCTGGTGTATATGAAGGGGAGGGAATTCCAAGACAAAGGGAGAGCACGGGACAGGAGTCAGCAGTGAGATAGACTTGTCCCTGGAGAAAAAACAAATGTGCTGGGATGGAATTTTACAATTGTTTCCATTTGATGGCACATTCAAGCAAGCCCAGAAAAATCATTAGTTTGAGGATTCCTGATATGTGCTTTGGAGCCACAAATAATGCATAATTTGAGCTGGGGATCTGCAAGGCTTAGCCCCAGGATCTTTGGTGAGCCACAAGACCTGTTTTAGAGTTCTGCCCACTTGGAGGAAAAGCCCTATCTGTCTTAAGCCTCAGGAGAGTTGCTGACTGGATCTGTGGCATGTTAGCAGCATCAGCACAAATACATCTTCCCACTGTGCTTCAATTTCATCTAACCATGTCCTTCCTCTGGCCTAGAACTCCTTCCCCTTCATATCCATAAGATGATAACTCTTCCCTGCTCCACCCCCTCTCAAATACTCACCAATTTGGGCATGCACTTGATTTTATAGTCTCCAATAACTGCTTAATCTCTTCCTTCACCAATTCTGAAAATCCTCTATCTGACCACAACCGCCTTACCTGCTCTCTTTTCCACACATCCACCCTGCTCAAATCTGTCCTTGGTTCTTTTGACCCTCTCCAATATACCAGTATTCTACAGCCATCCTACTCCATTTGGTCTCCAAACCCAAACTACCTTCTCCTGGTGCACAGATTGACCCACTCAATACCACCCTCTCCACTGATCTGAACTCCTCAGCTGGTCTCATACCACTAACCCCCAACACTGGATCACCTCCACCTCCTGTGTCCAAGCTGTGGAGAGCTGTTTTGAGGAAATCCAGGCACCTCTCTGACATTGTCAAGCTTAAATTCATTCCTATTTGCTTCAATTTGGCCCTTTCCACTGCCCAACAACAATATGGAGAGAGACAGGAGGCTGGGAGGTCAGCAAGGGAGCTGATACAGTAATTAAGGCAGGATAGGATGTGCTTGGATTAACATGGCAGCAGTTGATATGGAGGGGAAAAGGCATATTTTAATGAAGTGATGTTGCGAAGGTCAAATCTAAAGTATTTAGTGATGGACTGAATATATGGGTTGAATGAGAGAGATGAATCAAGGGTAACACCAATTATGGGTTTGTGACGCAGGAAATACCACTGACTGAGGGCAGGTAATATGTACCTTGCTTTCATAGACTTACTGAAGAGCTTAATAGAGTGTTTTGCACCAAGTAGGTGCTCAAATACTTCTGATTAATTAAGTCAACCCCGGGTCCTGCAGTTGCATATAAACAATGACTGTTGGATGAATTGAGACCTCATATATCAAGCACCCTAGTCATCCTGATCTTAAACATACCAAGGTAACACCAAGGTTATGGGTTTGTGATGCAGGAAATACCAATGATTGATTGAAGGCAGGTAATATGTACCTTGCTTCCATAGACTTACTGAAGAGCTTAATAGAGTGTTTTGCACTAAGTAGGTGCTCAAATACTTCTGATTAATTAAGTCAACCCTGGGTCCTTTAGTTGCATATAAACAATGACTGTTGGATGAATTGAGACCTCATATATCAAGCACCCTAGTCATCCTGATCTTAAACGTACCGTGTCTCTATGTGTTGCCGACTTGTACTTCCCAAAAGCTTAGTACAGTGCTCTGCACACAGTAAGCACTCAATAAATATGATTGATTGATTGATTGATTGATAGGAGAGATTGCTGTCTCCAGGTTTTCAAAGCCCTGACCCCTCTCTCTCAGTACATGAACAAGGGCTGCAAGACTACAGATATTCAACTTTGTATAACAAAAAAGCAGAGTGAAAGAATAAAGTGGGCTTTTAGGACAGCATCACAGGTGCCCAACTCTTTCCCACAGATTATCATTGATATTCAAATTCAAGATGTTTAATGATTTCCCCAAAGACAAATTTAGAAGTGGAAAGGAGATGAGGACCACAAAAACACTCATTTTTATGTCTAGTGCTTCCTAAATGATGAGGAAGAAAGTCTAGAAAGGAAGTTGCCATCCTTTTAGCAAATAGAACACTTCCTACCACTTTCTACTAGTATTAGTGGACACAGTAATAGTGTTTATTAGGCACTTACTATATGCAGACCATTTTGATAAACACTGGAAAAGAATGAATGGGAGACTTAAACACAATCCCTGGCCCTCAAGGGGCTCACAATCTAAGAAATAAATTCCACCAATACCCAGAGACTTTAGGGGATCATAGCATAAGTGCCTACTCTTTGGGGGGGACAGTAGCCATTACAGCCCCCCTTAAATTTATATAATCTGTACTCCCAGTCTCACTTATTCTAGGTCATTAACAAGGCCTGAGATTTTCCAATCAGAGCTATGAACACCTAAACTGGTAATTTTCTAACCTGTTAGTTCTATTTCCCAGCCCCCTTAAGTCCCTGCCACTCTTTTGCCCCTTCACTCAAAATGAAAAGCAGCATCCTTATAATGCAAGAGCTCTTGATGCAATGCCCCAGAGAACTGAATAGGTTTCAATACAGCAATTGTTGAGCTCACTGAGCTTTTAAAGACGTTTTTAAAGATTGATTTGCTCTTTTCAAACAAAAAACAGGCAGGCAGAATTTCCCAAAATATAATTAAGGTGAATGCATGGTACATTTTTCCAGTGCATAAAAATAGCACTAGTTCAAAGACTGTAAAATAGCCAATACATTCACTAATTTGTAAAAGATTTTAAAATATATACTTATGAAAAATCTCAGCGTTCACAGACATTTGGAAGATAAACACTTGGTTATTATCGGAAGAACAGCTTGTCCTACTTTGTATAAATACGACATCTCTAAGATACTTACATTTCTTCCTTAATGGAAATCAATGTCTTGAATGAATTTTCATATGATGAAAGGAATCTGCTACAAAAATGATTATTGCTACATAAAAATAAGAAACCACAAGTACAAGAGTTGATATGTATACTCAGCAGAATTCAAAAAGTAAACTTGTAACACTCTGTCTCCACTTTTAATTCTTTCATTAGAACTAGTGGAACCATTTAGAACCCTCTACACTGTGAGCCCATTGTTGGGTAGGGACCGTCTCTAAATGTTGCCAACTTGTACTTCCCAAGCGCTTAGTACAGTGCTCTGCACACAGTAAGCACTCAGTAAATACAATTGAATG